>NW_006771655.1:660788-717734 GCF_000442215.2 Lipotes vexillifer
AAAAAAAAAAAAAAAAAAAGACAAAGAAAAAACACCACACATACAACCCCGCAATCACACTTAGACATTAATCCCAGAAGTGAAAAGTTACACCCACCCAAAACCCCATACACAGCAGCTATATTTTCAACAGCCCAAATGTGGAATCAGCCCAGATGTGCTTTGCCGGGTGAGGGTCAAACAGCTGGGCTGCGTCCGCACGTGGAACCAGCTTTAGCAACAGAAAAGACGGCGCTACTGACACCTGGCAACTTGGGTGAACTTCCAGGGAAAGATGCTGAGCGAAAACAGCCAATCTCAAAAGGTTACATACTTCCATTTATGTAACATTCGTGAAAAGACAATATTCTGGAACCAGAGAGCAGATCAGTGGCTGCCAGGGATTAGGGACGGTGGGGTGGCAGTGGGGGAGGGGAGGCAGGTGTGGGTACAAGGGCAACAGGAAGGACCCTGCGGTGTCAGACGGCCCAGTGTCTTCATCGTGGTGGACACGGGAAGCTAGATGGGTGTTCGGACTGTACAGAACTTCACACACACAGGTCGGACTACATCCATGTAGCCTTCCCGGCTGTGATACTGTACTGCACCTCTGCGAAACGTTACCACTGGGGGAAACTGGGAGAAGGGTACAGGGGTCTGTACCGCTTCTTCCAACTATAGCAATGAAAAAAAAAGATATATGTGCAGAGAGCCAAAGCTGTCCATCCTATTCTCACTGGGGGAGGGTCTGTACCTACTACTTACTATTTATTCAGCAAGTTCTCTCTCTCTCTCTCTCTCACATACACACACACACACACACACGAAAAACAAAGAAACTGAGGTCCATGAAGCGATCTATGTAAAGTCACAGTAGGTGACTTAGCAAGGTATCGAAGCTCATGGCCCTCCTGCAACCCCACAGGTATCTGACACACAGCCACTCAAACACCATAAAATGCCAAATGGAGAAAATAAATCACTCCTAGGGGGATGTAAACTTTTCAAATTCTGGAAGCCCTCTATGACAGAAATCTAAGTGGTTTAAATGGCATTAAAAAGGGGGAGAAATTATAGAATAATGCATTTAGTATGGGATCCTGTATTGGAAATGGCAACCCATAAGGTATTTCTACAAGTACATTTACAAGTATGCAAATGCACAGAAAAAGACCTGGGAGAACACATCATTGTTCGGTCATAGCCGTCACCTCTCAGGAGGACTAAGGTGGAGGAAGATTATTGGTCAAGGGGCATTTGGATTTTAACCGTAATGTGTGAGTTTAAGAATGCAACCTAATTCAAGTGTAACTTGTCTATTTTAAGAAGGGGGAAAAATAAAGCAAACACTTACTGCATTCATAGATCTGTTCCAGTTTATCCACAGAAGAAAGGGAGAAAAATTTATAACCGGATTTACTACCAACAGCTAGAGACCTGCAAAAAAGCCAAATTCAGAAATAAGAGCTGATACGTGTAGGCAGCGATAACGCACAAACTAGCTCCATGTTACCAAACAGTCACCATCATCTCTACCCACAATTAGCACAAATAAGTTCGTGTAGTTTGTACCAGGTGAGTGGTGGCAGAGCAGAAAAGAGAGTGGCGCGGAAGATGCCACACCTCACAGCCAGGAAAAGGTGAATGTCAATAAAATAAAGATAGACAATGTTCTTATTGAAAATCTATAAAACTTTAAAGGTAAGTTTGGCATACAAATAAAAGTAATCAGCCCTAAATTAATGATCCCCTCAAAACACAGTGCGGTTTCTCAGGTGATCTGATATACATGCCTGGTGTATGGGAGAGTCCAAAAGTTAGGATAACATCGTAAATATTAAACAAAGATGTTTACAACTTTGGTGGATGATGGTGTCTTTCTGCACTGCAGTTAAGGCCATAACAAATGCAGCTCAGTCACTTACGTTATGCTATGGCTCAGCAGTAGGATGGAAATCAAACAGAGCAAAGAGCTAGCTCAGAGCCTGGAATGGCGAGACTACATAACATAGTTGGCCTTGTGTGTAAGATTCCATATTCATCACCCAACACTGCTGCTTCTGCTAAGAGGCTTGGAGGGAACCCTGAGCTCTCCAGATCCCTAGCGCAGGAGAGCTGTGCCGCTAAATGAAGTGTTTCCTCATAGAAGATTACTACTGTCCAGCACGTAACGGACCGAGGGGGGAGTAAAAAGAAGCAAGCACGGCTTTCAGAAACAGAGAGGATAGAGAATAAAGCAAGAGGTGGTGGGACATGCGAAGAATCAGATCCTGGCATCATTCTGGTATTTAATGTCTGGGAGAACAAGTGGAAACAGGAGGTAAACCAGAAGCCTAGAAATAACGAGGACTGACATTTCATATGATGAGTATGTGTGCGCCAAGATAAAAAATTAGGGCTATTTTAATGACCATTTCATCTATTAGAAACTTGAGATTTCCAACCTCTTTCACACTTACGCAGAGGAAATACATTCCAAGAACAGAGCTGCTATAAGCACTACTAAACACTGAAATTGTAACTGGTTCATCCTAAAGTATAAACAGAAATGGAACTCCTACCAGTTTATATAATTTTTCTCTACAGAAATCCTTCACTATATTGAATTAATCACATCAGTGAAGTAATTAGGCATTGTTACCTGTAAATTTTTTGAAACGCAATAAGGGGCCAACAAAAACACAAGAATATCCAAGAAAGCTAAAAATAAAACAAAATCTCAATAATTCATAACTTCTGGAAAATTGATGTTCAGGAAAATGTTTTCCAGATAACTAAGGGTTGCTATTTTAAGCACCAAAACCTTATATCCTACCATTTCCGATTTAAATAAAAGTCGTCCTCATACAGTTTCTGTATGGGACGGCAAATCCTCACCATTTGACTGGACTCACATCATGAAACAACTTTACTATCATAACAAAGTGACCCTCTCAGACCCTAACAAGGAGCTGAGGGTTTTGTGTACCTACATCAAGCAGCAGTCTGTTGGGCTGGGTAATAAAATACCCTCTACCTTTTGTTTTGCTGACAGTTGTCACTGTTCCCCAAGCATCCTACTAGCATTAACAGCCCCTCCCTCTTTCAAATTTGTTGACTTGGAAACCAAGTCACCAAGCTTATTAGTTTCATATATAAAGTAAGCTTAGAGAGGGCTTTTTCTACAGGCAAAATTAATGAGCTTGAATTAATTAATGAGGACCTGGATTTTGATACACCCAGGATTTTGGCTGTGCTCCAAATGGGCAGAATTTGTTAAAACTGATCAAATATTAGCTCTCTGATGTTCTTCCAGATATTCAGAAACTGATTTTGGATATTAAATACCTTTGCTAGAGTTTTAATCGCATGGCTTCCTACTTGCACACCCCAATCAGTAGGAAATGTAAGTAAAAATACACCAAGTATTTTTTGATATGTACATGTGGTATAGAGTGAGCATATACTTTATCAATAAAGGCAGACTTTTTTTTTTTTTTTTTTTTTTTTTTTTTTTTTTTGCGGTACACGGGCCTCTCACTGCTGTGGCCTCTCGCGTTGCGGAGCACAGGCTCCGGACGCGCAGGCTCAGCGGCCATGGCTCACGCGCCCAGCCGCTCCGCGGCACGTGGGATCCTCCCGGACCGGGGCACGAACCCGCGTCCCCTGCATCGGCAGGCGGACCCTCAACCACTGCACCACCAGGGCAGCCAAGGCAGACATTTTTAAAGGATGATATGAAATACAAACAGGTTTGATATTTACGTCTCGAATATCAGTGGTCAGGTTCACACAACCCTCTGTGGAGACTGTGCTTTTAAAAACATCTCACGATTTGCCTGTGACCATACGATGTATTGACGGGAGAAGCAGAGTAACATGTAAGCACGAGATCCCCTCATAAACCATCTCACTCCCCACTGTGTATATGGTGAGGTTTGTTTTTTTGTCTTTTAAGGTAAGAGATCTTTTATTGACAAAGGGAAAACCCAGCAATAACAGAAAAAAGCATATATTTACTTAATCCCCCACTTCACTACCATACACCCCTGCCTTCAACTGTGCGTGGTGTCAAAATCCAGAGACCCTGCTGTACCCTCTGGAGACAAGGCCCAAGTCCCTCACCAGCCAGGAACAGTGACTGCTTCTGCAGCACACTCTGGGCCAGCCTTCTCGATCTTCAGCACATGCGACTCTGCTGCACCGCAGAGCTCCTGAGACCGCCCATCCTGAGCCTTTGGGGGATTCCGTGGTTTCAGATAGGTTGGTTCTCTGCTTTCCCCACTAGCAATGGAGGATCCACTTTCCTTTACCACTTGCTGGCTTCCAAAATTTTGTTGCTAGTGTCTCCTCGTTCTATGGGTTTAAGCTTTTTTAAGTACCTTTTTGATATTTCACTGACTGTGACATTTTATTAGGGTTCTGAGAGGGAGAGCCAAAATAAATGCTTGTGTTTAATCCACCATCTTTAACTGCAAGTCTCTGCCACTGAATTTAAACTTGACTACTCAGTATTCTAAAAGACAGTGATTTCCATTAAAAAACAAAAAAAAATTTTTAAGAAAACATTTTATAAATGTTAAAAACATTTTAAAAGAAAAAAAATCATTTTCTTAATTCATTTTTTTTTTACCCACTTACGCATGATCAGCCCATTAATGTTTTCCCTTTTCATCATCTTCATCAAAGAGCCATACTCGAGGACAGGGTGAAGTGGAAACAGTCACACCCATAAAAAGGAAGCCACCTGAACTGCTGCTGAGACCTGGCCGGCCCCGGGGCCCTACTCAGCAAGCTCGTGGCCATCCCAGACCTCCACCTGGACATCCCTAAGGCCTTCCAAACTCAATAATATCCAAAGCAGAGTTCATCTTTCTCCCTAAACTGAATCCCCCTCTGATCTTTCTCCCATAATGTGCTGTCACTGCTCATCTAGAATCTAGGCTGGAGACTTGGGAGTAACCTTAACTTCTCCCTTAAGTGCATCATGCGTGTCCCATGGGTCACACCGAATCCTGATGGCTCACCAGTCTCCTTTCTACTGGCCACGGCCGCTGGACAATACCCTCCCCTGTGACTGCCCTGCTTCCTCAAAACACATCCTCCACACGGCAGGCAGAACAACCTAGAACTTTAAGGTAGAAGAATCCTTACTTCCAAGTCTCTCGATTTACTGATGAGGGAAAAGGAGAGAAGTGACCTTCCAGGACAGTTGCTGTAACCTTAGAAGAAACCCGGTTCAAGAAAGCAATCAGTTCAGACCAACGCCTTACTATCTCTATGCCCATAACTTTTAGACACTGACAACATCAATGCTACAACAGAAGACTTCGGAAGTCAAGTCCCTGTCCTTATTCTATTTCTTTTAGAAATGTAGTTCCTAAATGATGTAGACGTTGCCCAATCAATGACTTCCACAAGCTGAGTGGGGTCCCCTGCAAGTACTTAATCCCTGACATTTCCATTGAAGATCCAAGTGATACTCTGCACTTCTATTAGTTTCTTAACTTCGATATCAAAAAACCAAAAATTCCTCAAGATAAGCCTTCCAAAGTGTTACTTTCAGGAACCAGGATCGGAACTAACCAGCCAAGAAGGAGACAACGGGGACCAGCTTTTCTTGATGCCTTTTCCCAATTCTAGTTAAACAAACAAAAACAAATGGTAAAAACAAAACAAAACAAAAAACCCCCAAGTAAAACATTCACACTTTTAGAATAAGAATCACAGAAAAAAATACTGCAGCATTTGAAACTATTACCAGGAAAAACAGAAAGGACAGATATAGTTTGTTATGAGAGGAACACTGTTGTTCAAGCATTACTGTATAACGTAGAATATATATTCTATTAAGTGAAACATCTTCCAGGTTTCCTCACTGAATACCGTGAATGTGAATCCAATATTCTTTGCTTTGTGAAAACCTGTGTTCCTCTATCAAAGTAAATGCTGGAGATGGACAAGGGAGGGAAAGGAGTGAACTGTCAAGCCTCTCCCCAGAACTTCTGTATTTCTTTCAGGTATAGATTTAAAACAAATTAATCACTTTAATCAATAAACTTTTAGTATAATCCTAACTTACTATTCCTTACAATTTATGCTCACACTGTATCAAGGTCTCTTTAGCAAATCAAAATTATGACACACAAATCTTGTCTTGAGGGGCTTCCCTGGTGGCGCAGTGGTTGAGAGTCCGCCTGCCGATGCAGGGGACACGGGGTCGTGGCCCGGTCCGGGAAGATCCCACATGCCGCGGAGCGGCTGGGCCCGTGAGCCATGGCCGCTGAGCCTGCGCGTCCGGAGCCTGTGCTCCGCAACGGGAGAGGCCCGCGTACCACAAAAAAAAAAAAAAATCTTGTCTTAAACTAATAACTTCAGGACTCACGGAGGAGTGGGAAAGCACAATTTCCAAGTACAAAAAGACCTTAGTTCAGGCCAGAGTGACATTCTTCTCTTATATAGGGAAAATGGTATTTGAATGCCATTTAAAATAAGAGCAAAAGAGAATGTTTTCTCATATTTGATTTCCTTTCAATATAAATGATGAGCAATGAAAAACTTAAAGAATGGTAGAAAATGTTTTGGAAATTCCCTAATTTATACAAGACATAAAAATCCATAAAGCTACCATTCTTACTGGTCTCAAAATACTAAGGCCTTAAAAACGGAATCACAGTTGGTTTGAAATGTCCTCTTCCCTACTTGGATTGGTATAACATAGTCCATCTCAGTTATAACCTCCTGCAACAGGTGGTCCAAACTGTTTTTGTTGGATTGGCTTTTGGTCATACAGAACGCTAGTATTCGGTAGTTTTCACCTTTAAAGATTGCTACGGTCTGCTTTCTACGTTCACTGTCCTCCAGATCCTACTCTGTAGGTAGGAACAACAGCATGGCAGACGGGAAAGGACACTGGAAGACAATTCAGGAAAGCTGCCCCGACTCCCCTGTCAACTGAGGGTAAGATCCAGGCTCTGCTCTGAACCTTCCTCAACTTCGGTTTCCTCTCCCTGTAGTTGGAGGAGGTGATCTGCTCCCTTCCAAGTCCCAACAGAGGCCCCACTGTGGGGCTGTCTGCACTGCTCCCCCAACTTTGGAAGGTGCTACCGAGCACCCACTGCACGCCACTGACTTGGTGGCTTGCCATTCTACAACTGACTTTTAATTTTTTAAAAGATGTCATGTTCTACTTTGCTGATTCCATTCGGCCAGGAACTACTCAACCTACTACTTTGGTGCGAAGCCAATGACCCACTCCTCCTCCCCTCTTACATCACTTCCTCTTACTCACTTCCCAAGATGGCTTTCCTCCCTTCCAGTCCCACAACTTATCCTTCCTTCTCCAGAAACCTCATCTAGTAACTATCCTCACACGTCACCGGAGACAGCCTCCGAAGAATCGGCTTCACACCCATATGGGTTGGGACAAACAGCGTTCCAAATCCAAGGGCTGGCATCATGGGTCTCTCTTCCCCTGTAAGGATGGCCCATGCCCCGAAGCACCAAGACCTCTCTCGGGGGGTTTCTCTGTCACATCCCCCCTTGGCTGTTTCTCCCCAGGTCAGAGACCACGTTTACTGCTAAGTTTGTTTCTTCCTCGAGGAGGACATCAAAGTTACCTGCCAAAAAGAACAGCGAGACGGGAAGAAAAGGAAATCAAAGGGACCCTAAGATGATGAAGAGATGAGGAGAAGGGCCTGAAGAGGGGAAATACTGGAGCAAGAGAGCTGAGGTACAAGAGGGAGGCGGGTTATAAGGGAGAAACCCACCCCCACCGCTCCAGAGGCGGCCGAGACAACAAGTCAGGCCACAAAGTTCTGCCCCAACTTTGTGAGAAGTGAGGTCCGAAAAGACAAAGCCTTCCCGTGGTGGGTAAAATACCTCCCCTACCTCCATCGCTTTCCCGGCTCAGAGATCGCAGCTCCAGGGCAGAGCCTGGAGGGTCCCCAGAGAGGGCGCCCCTCCCTCCCAGCACGCGCCGGGCCCGCCCCGAGGATGCCTCTGCCCTCCCCGGCCCCAGGCCCCCAGGCTCCGGCCCCCGCCCCGCGGCCCCCGGCTCCGACCCCGGCCCACGCCCGTCCTTACGTGACGTCTTGGTTGAAGTTGGCGAAGAGGAGCTGGCTGGCGCCAGCCTCGCCACTCTGACTCGCCAGGTTCATGGTGGGCGCGCGGCGGGTGGGCCCGGCCCGGAGCTCGCGCGCGGGAGGGCAGGTCGGGGTGAGCTCAGGGTCGGCGCCGGGCCCCGCTCGCCGCCACTCGCCGCTCGGACATCAACAGCCGCCTCATCCCGACCCCGCTCTTGTTTATGCTCCAGAGCCGGGCCGCCAGGCGCGCCTGCGCGGCCCCGCCTCCTCGGCGCACGGCCTCCCACGGCGCAGGCGTATTGCGGAGGTCCGCCCCTTCACCTCCGGCCTGGACCCAGGTTCCGGTCGAACACGCGCGCGCGTGGGGACGCGCGGGGGCACGATGGGCTGGCCTTGCGGGCGGGTCTCGGGCCGCGCATGCGCGTTGTAAAGAGTAGGCGTTCCGTGTCCCCCGCCCCCATCTTTTTATTAATATTAAAAGGGGCCGCCGCGTGCCAGTCATTGTGCCAGATACGTGCGTTCTTATTTGGTGCTTATAGCGATGCTTTGTAGGGAATGTTGCATTCCCATTTTATGAATTTGAGAACTGAGGCTCAGAAATATTAACTTATTTGCTAAGTGTTAGATCTGAGAATGCAACCTCCGTTGTTTCTCCAAGGCCCACGCGTTTTGGGTCTCTGGGCAGGATTCTGTTTTACACATATTCATTCATTCAGTAATATTTAGAGAGTGCCTTCCATGTGAGCTAAAGAGGCCTCCTCCTTTCCTTCAGCGAAGTTACAGTGGGAAAGGTAAACACAATTACAAAGCCGGGGTTCAATGAAAGCACGTAATGAGGTCGCTTAACCTAGACTTAAGGGACAGGGACTGTGCAGCAGGGAAGGCTTTCTGGAGGAGATGAGGCCTGAAGTTTGAGTAGCAGGTAACCGACCTCAGGAATGGAAGCGTTCTGTATGGCAAAGGTCCACGGATGACAGTGTGATCTGGACAAAGAACTCTATGGTGTGTGTCTGAGCTTGGAGTGGGATGATACACATGACACAAGATTTGGCTTGAGAAACAGGAGGTGTCCGGATTAGGCTGGGTGTTAAGGTAAGGGACTTCCCTGGTGGTCCAATGACTAAGGCTTCACCTTCCAGTGCAGGGGGTGCTGGTTCCATCCCTGGCTGGGGAGCTAAGATCCCACATGCCTCCTGACCAAAAAATCAAAAAAAAAACCCAGAAGCAGTATTGTAATAAATTCAATAAAGACTTTAAAAATGGTCAAAACCGCCCCCTCCAAAAAAAAAAAATCTTAAAAAAAAAGGCACATTAGGCAAGAGACTGATCTTTGTACCAAGAGCAATATGCCATCATTGAAAATACAGAATGGTGTGATCAAGTTTGTTAATTCTAGCCACGGAGTCAAGAATGCATTGAAAGTCACTGAGGAAAGTAGATCAACTATACTTCAATTTAAAACAAAACAGAACAAAAAAACCTTGGACTGAAAAAAAAATTTTTTTAAGCCAAAAAAAAATAAAAAAGAAAGAAAAGAAAATCATTGAGGAAAGAATGGTCTTTTCCATAAAATATGCAGACCCTCCTACCACATACCGTACTCAAGCATTCATTTGAGATGGATTGTAGACCTAAATGTTGAAAGGTAAAACAATAAATCTGCTAGAAGAAAACACAGGAGAATGCCTTAATATTTCTGGTATAAACAAAGTCATCTAAACAGGTATTTTAAAAAGTACTAACCACAGGGCTTCCCTGGTGGCACAGTGGTTAAGAATCTGCCTGCCAATGCAGGGGACACAGGTTCGAGCCCTGGTGCAGGAAGATCCCATGTGCCTCAGAGCAACTATGCGCGTTCACCACAACGACTGATCCTGCGCTCGAGAGCCTGCAAGCCACAATTACTGAACCCACGTGCCACAACTACTGAGCCCACGTGCCACAACTACTGAAGCCCGCGTGCCTAGAGCCCGTGCTCTGCAACAAGAGAAGCCACCGCAATGAGAAGTCCTCGCACCTCAACAAAGAGGAGCCCCCACTCACCTCAACTAGAGAAAGCCTGCACACAGCAATGAAGACCCAATGCAGCCAAAAATAAATAAAATTAAAAAAAATTTTTTTTAAGTACTAACCACAAAATAAAAGATTGGTCTTCATCAAAATTAAGAACAACTGCTCATCAAAAGAGACCATTAAGAGAGGTTGGAATGGGATACATATATTTGCAATACATATTTTTTGACAAAGGACTTATTTCCAGAATATTTGAAGAACCTGTACAAATCAATGAGGAAAATACTGACAACTCATTTTTTTAGTGGATAAAATACTTGAGCACAGACACTTCACAGAAGAGGATATCAAAATGGTGAATGAGCACATGCAAAAGTGATCATCATCAATACTCATCAAGGAAATGCAAATTAAGAGCAAACAAGATACTACCAAGCATCTGCTAAGTTGGATAAAATTAAAACGACTGACAGTACCAAGTGCAGACAACAACGTGGAGCAACTGGAACTCTGATACACTGTAAGTAGAAGTCTAAATTGTTAAAACCACTTTGGAAAAGTGTTTGACAGTATCTACTAGTGTTAAACATGCATATTCCCTATGACTCAGCCATTTCACTTCTATGTATATACTCAAAGAAATGAGTGCATACTACCCCCAAAAGACAGGTGTAAAAATATTCATAGCTGCTTTATTCATAACCCCAAACTGGAAATAACCCAAACATTCATCTACAACAGAATGAATAAGTAAATTGTGGTACATTCATATAAAAGAATACTATGCAGCAATGAAAAAGACATACTCCCATGGATAATCTCACAGATGTAATATTGAGTGAAAAAAGGTAGACACAAAAGAATACAGACCATATGAGTCTGTTTATATGAAGTCAAAACAGGCAGCATCGTGATTACTTCTGGTGGGGAATTGTTTGGGAGGGGACATGAGGGGGCTGGAGCTATTTTAGTGGTTGGCTGTATGAGCATATACGTATGTAAATGTATAAATATATGTATATGTGAATGCCTGTCAAGATATAGGCCAGGAGCAATGTCTTTAAGTGGTTCTGTATTAGTTGGCACAGTTTCCTTTGGACCATTATTATTGAACAAAGGCACATAAAGGGGTCCCCAGGTGAATCCCCTGGGCTCTGGACACAGTCCTTGACTTCATTTTGAAAGGCCACCCAGTTTCCCCTTGTTTGTCAGAATCTATCTGTCCATTCAGGATAGTATCTCCTTCTCTCTCTACTGGTTCAGCAAGTGAAGATCCCTGAATGGCCAGGGGTTTGACTGTTTCCAATTTACCAGAACCATGACTCTATTCCCTGGAGTAATAGGTGACTGGATCTCAAAATCTAGTGGACTTAGGGTTGTGTGGATGGAAACAAAAATTTCTTAAGTGAATAATTAGATGTAATATGCAAGAAAACACTACCCCTTCCACTCCTAGTTTGCAGCCATGTACTGCGTATTGTAGAATGACACCCTGACCTCACAGGGTGTGGTCTCTTAGCTGGTACCACAACTGAACATTCAGTAAGCCATTCCATCTTCTACTGAGTAATAGGGCTCATGATAAGGGTGGTGAATTCCAAGGGCAAGAGCTCATTGTCAAGCTTCCTTCACCTGTATGTAAATTACTTGGTCAGAAGACATGTGGTATGGACACCTGAATATCCTTGAAAACAGTAACCTCTGCCCTTCTATACATTCCTTATCTCTTTCCTTGCGTTATATTTCTGTATAGCACGTATCACGTCCAATGTGTCATATAATGCCCCCTCCCAGTTAGAACATAAGCTCCATGATGGCAGAATTTTTGTCAGTGTTGTTCACTCTGTGTTCCCAGAGAACTAAATTCTAGGCCCCCATTCCTTTTTTTAAAAAAATTTTATTGGAGTGTAGTTGGTTTACAATGTTGTGTTAGTTTCTGCTGTACAGCAAAATGAATCAGTTATACATATACCCACTTTTTTTTATTTTTAACAATTAGGTGTTAGATTTTATTTTATTTATTTATTTTGGCTGCACTGCACAGCATGCAGGATCTTAGTTACCCGACCAGGGATTGAACATGTGCTCCCTGCAGTGAAAGCTCAGAGTCTTAACCACCAGACCACCAGGGAACTCCCCTATCCACTCTTCTTTGGATTCTTTTCGCATATAAGTCATTACAGAGTATTGAGTAGGGTTCCCTGTGCTATACAGTAGGTCCTTATCAGTTATGTATTTTATATATAGTAGTGTGTGTACGTCAATCCCATCTCCCAATTTATCGCTCCCCTCCCCCCACCCCAGGCCTCCATTCCTGATGACTGGGATGGGCTGGAGCTGAGGGCTGCTGCCCACTCACTCAGTTTTTGTTTCACTGCTTTATTATCTGCTTGGTATTGGGAAACACTGACAAATGTTGTTGGAGAGCAGGCTGGATTTGTGCCAGAGAGCTTGACCTGTGTGTGACTCAGTCATACACCCTCGTGTTCCAGCTCATCTTGGGACAGTATGGGCTGATACTCCTGATGGCAGGTAGGGCAGGAAGGATGCTAAGGAGTTTCTATCATCACTTCAGCATTCCTCTAGGTGACTGGCCTGATGCCAATCCCAGGGAGAGGAGCTTCCCTTCCTCTTATCAACCATAGAACAGAACCGTCATCTGCAAGTGCTTAGGACATTCCTCAAGTATTCTTCTTATGTGCAACATTGAGAGATCAGCAATCCTCCCCCAAGCAAGTTCCTAAACAAACTCATAGGATAAACACCTGGCATGGAGGAGGGAACAAAGGGCTGGAGTGAAAGGATGGTGGAGTGCACCTTGCATGAGGTGAGGCAGTGGGAGAGAGGTCAGGATGTACGGAACACTGAAATCAGGCAATGGCTCAGATTCTTACCAGGTATATGTCCTTAGGTAAGTCACCTAACCTCTGTGAGCATCAGTTTCCTCAATAATCACAAGGGCTAAAATAACTCACCTCCTGAGAATGCTATGAAGAAAGATTGAATGGATGGGAGAAGCACTTCCAGAATAGTGGAGCGAGAATCTCTGAAAACCATTCCTCCATAAAAGCAAAGAGAACACTGACAAAAATTGTCAAAAATCAACTTTTTCAGAACTCTGGATATTAACTTAAGGCCTGAAACAAGCTAAGAAGCATTTATTCAAGTAACACAACTGAATGTCAGTAAAAAGAGTAAGCTGGGACTTCCCTGGTGGCGCAGTGGTTAAGAATCCGCCTGCCAATGCAGGGGACACGGGTTCGAGCCCTTGTCCAGGAAGATCCCACATGCCACGGAGCAACTAAGCCCGTGTGCCAAAATTACCTGAGCCTGCGCTCTAGGGTTTGCATGCCACAACTACTGAGCCCGTGAGCCACAACTACTGAAGCCCACACAGCTAGAGCCCACGTTCTGCAACAAGAGAAGTTACCGCATTGAGAAGCCTGCGCACCACAACGAGGAGTAGCCCCTACTCCCCACAGCTAGAGAAAGCCCGTATGCAGCAACAAAGACCCAACACAGCCAAAAACAAACAAACAAACAAACAAAAAAAACACCAGTAAACTTTGTGGCATTGTGATTTGCCCTAACCTCCTCTGTCTTTCCTAGATCCACAGTAGCCTTGAAAACCATCAGCCATGCAACTATGATACACGTGCCAACAAGCAGCCTAGCAGCTGCTGGAGGGGGCAGGATGGGCTTGGGGCTCCCCCAAATCCCCATCCCCAGAGAATGGTCACTATCTAACCTGTCTGGCAGTTTGCTGAAAAACTCAATTCTCAAAGCTTGTGTTTATTTCATTTGAGTAAGAGTTTACCAGTACCTGTGTGGATAGCTTGATCTGCAAGATATTTGTCTAAAACAATCAGTGGCGATAGTTTAATAATTGCACCTGCCTGAGGTAGTGTTACAAACTGGGGCTAAAAAGAGACACCCCCCCCAAAAAAAAGAAAAACAACAACAACAATTTAAAGGAATAACTGGGAAATGAGATATGCATAGGAGACTTTGAAAGGCTCCTGGAATATTCCTGAGAATCTAGAGGGTTATGTGTATGTGCAGCACTGTGCACATGCCCAAGAAAGACCTGAGAAGGTCCTAGAATCTCACCTATGGCTGATCTTGAGACCCTTCACAAGTAGGAAGTGAAGGCTAAGGCAGAATTGTAAAATGCCTGCAGGAGTGTTGAAGGCATACCCCAACATGCACACAGAGCCCCTTGGCAGAGGCTGGGAGACATACTGATTCAAGGCACTTAAAGAAATCTCCATTCAATTGTTATCTGACCACTAAGATAAATGAGCAGAGACTTCACTGGTTGCACACAACAAAGAATACAGACTTTACCGAATTAGTACAGAAAAGTCACTAAACGAACAAACAAAAGCAAGAACCTGAAACCTTAGGTTGTGGAAGGGGGATCTGATTTCCAGAGTTGCTGTATTATTTTAAATGTCTAATTTTCAACAAAAAAAACTATGACACACAAATAAACAGGAAAATATGGCCCCCAAACAGGGAAAGCAATTGCCTATGAAGGGGCCCACATGGTGTGTTTAGTGGACAAGGACTTAAAAGCATTTATTATAGATACATTCAAAGAACTAAAGGAGACCATACCTACAGAATTAAAGGAAGGGTATGATGACAATGCCTCACCAAGGAGAGAAGCTCATTAAACAGGTAGGAATCAAGAAAAGAACCTAACAGAAAGCTGGAGTTGGAAAGTACAAAAACCAAAAGGAAAAATTCACTAGAGGGGCTCAACAGCAGATTTGAGCTGGTAGTAGAAAGAATCAGCAAACTTAATGATGAATCAACTGAGAAAAATCTAGTTTGAGGAACAGAAAGAAAAAAGATGGAAGAAAAATGAACAGATCCTCAGAGAACTGTGGGGCACCATAAAAAATGCAAACCTAGGGACTCCTCTGGTAGTGCAGTGGTTGGAATCCACCTGCCAATGCAGGGGACATGGGTTCAAGCCCTGGTCCGGGAAGATCCCACATGCGGCAGAGCAACTAAGCCTGTCTGCCACAACTACTGAGCCTGCGCTCTAGAGCCCGTGAACCACAACTACTGAGCCTGTGTGCTGCAACGACTGAAGCCCATGCGCCTAGGGCCCATGCCCCACAACGAGAGAGGCCACCGCAGTGAGAAGCTCATGCGCCACAATGAGGAGTGGCCCCCGCTCGCTGCAACTAGAGAAAGCCCGTGAGCGGCAATGAGGACCTAACTCAGCCAGATAAATAAATAAATAAATAAATATATTAAAAAGAAAAAAAAACCGAACTTAGAGGACTTCCCTGGTCCAATGGCTAAGGCTCTGCACTCCCAATGCAGGTGTCTGGGTTCGATCCCTGGTCAGGGAACTAGATCCCACATGTCACAACTAAAGATCCTGCATGCTGCAACAAAGATCCCATACATGGCAACTGAGACCCAACACAGCCAAATAAATAAATTAATTAAAAAATATTTTTTTAAATAGAAAAATAAAAAAACCTGAACTTATGCATAATGAGATTCCCAGGAGGATAAGACAGAGAAAATGGGGTGGAAAAAATAATTGAATAAGTAAAGCATGTAAATTTCCCAAATTTGATGAGAGACATTAACCTGTACATCCAAGAAGTTCAATGATTGCCAAGTAGAATAAACTCAAAGTGATCTGCAACTAAACACATCATAGTCAAACTGTTAAAAGTCAAAGATAAAGAGGGAATCATGAGGGCTGCAAGAATAAAAGGGACTCATCACAAATAAGGGATTTCAATAAAATTAGCAACTGAATTCTCGTTGGAAAGATGGTCACCAGATGGCAGTGGGATGACATATTCAAAGTGCTGGGGAGGTGGGGGGGGAGGACTATCAAGAATTCTATATCCAGCAGAATTATTCTTCAAAAAAAGAAGGAGAGGGACTTCCCTGGTGGCCCAGTGGGTAAGACTCCATGGTCCCAATGCAGGGGGCCCAGTTTTGATCCCTGGTCGGGGAACTAGATCCTGCATGCTTGCTGCAACTAAGAAGCCCACGTGCTGCAACTAAGACCCGGCACAGCCTAAATAAATAAACAAATAAACAATTAAAAAAATAAAAAGGAGAAATTAAGAATTGACAAAGAAACACAAACTGAGAGAATCTGTCACTAGCAGACCTGTTCAAAAAATACTAAAGGCCATCAGGCTAAAATGAAATGACAGAAGACAGTAACTCGAATCCATATGAAGAAATAAAGAACCCAAGAAAATCTACTGCATAGGCAAATATAAAGACAGTATAAATGTATTTTTGGTAACTCTTTTCTTCTATCTGATTTAGTAAACAATTGCATAAAAAGTAATTATAAAACTGTGTAGACAGGCTTCTAATGTAAAAGATGTAATGTGTGACAATGATTGTGCACAGGTCTTAAATTGCTTTTGACAGTGTTTTATAGTTTTCAGTATGCAAGTCTTGCAGATGTTTTGCTAAATTTATTACTAAGTATTTTATTCTTTTTGATGCTACTGTAAATGGAATTTTCTTAGTTTCATTTCAGATTGTTCATTGCTGGTGCATAGAAAAACAATTGATTTTTGTATATTGATCTTGTATTGTGCAACCTTGCTAAACTTGTGTATTACTTTAACAGTTTTATTTTAACAGATTCCTTATGATTTTCTTTATACAAGAGCACATTATCTGCAAATAAAGATAGTTTTACTTCTTCCTTTCTAATCTGGGTGCCTTTTATTTATTTTTTTACTTGATCAATTGCCCTATATAAAACTTCAGTACAATGTTAAATAAAAGTGGCAAGAGCAGACATCTTTGTCTTATTCCTTATCTTAGAGGGAAAGAAAGCATTAAGCTTCTCACTGTTAAGTGTGAGGTTAGTTGTGGGTTTATTGTGGCTGTCCTTTATCATGTTGATGAGATTCCCTTCTATTCCTAGTTTGTTGAGTGTCTTATCATGAAAAGATGTTGGATTTTGTTATAAGTGTTTCTGTATCTATTGGACTATCACGTATACACTGATTGATTTTCTTTTCTTTTCTTTTTTTTTTTTTTTTTTTTTTTTTTTTGGCTGACCGGGGGCCTCTGCCCTCTCACTGTTGTGGCCTCTCTCGTTGTCCCGGACCGGGGCATGAACCTGCGTCCCCTGCATCGGCAGGCGGATTCTCAACCACTGCGCCACCAGGGAAGCCCGATTGATTTTCTTATGTTGCATTCCTGGGATAAATTCCGTTTGGTCATGGAATATAATTTTTTAAAATAAGCTGTCAGATTCAGTTTGCAAGTATTTGTTTTGTTTTGTTTTGTTTGTTTGAGGATTTTATATTGGTAAGAAATATTGGTCTGTAGTTTTGTTTGTTTATTTTCCTTTCGGTGTCTTTCTCTGGCTTTCGGATCAGGGTAATGCTGGCCTCATAGAATGAATTAGAAATGTTCCCTGCCTTTCTACTTTTTGGAAGAGTTTGAGAAGAATTGGTGTTATTTCTTCTTTAAATGTTTGGTAGAATTTTCCAGTGAAGCCTGTGTGTGGGTTATGCTATCCTGTTTCTTTGCACATCTCATAAGTTCTCTGGAAAACTGGACATTTTATATAATATATCGTAGCAATTTTGGCTACTAATCCTCCCCACACCCCCACCTCTACCCCCTGTGTCGTTGTCATTGTTGTTCGCTTGGTCGTTTGCTTATTTGTTCAGTGACTTGGCTGAACTAAGTCTGAGAAGTCACTTCCACCCCCACCATCCCCCAGTCCCACAGTGTGAAACCTCTGATGTCCCTGCCCGTTTTTTTTTTCTCTTATTATTGTCTTTTAACCTGGCTACCTAGGGTCGCCCCTGGATCAGCATAAGCCACTTACAGGTCAAAGGTTGTGCGTAACCCTCTTGGCCAGTTAGATGTTTGCCCTTTACTGTTGTGTGTGTGGTGTGGAAGCTGCCACCACAGTTTGGAGAGTTTACTTGTTTCTGCCCTATGTTCAGCCAGACACTAGTAGCTTGGGGTTCTCTCTACGATCTCTCCTGGGAGGGCGTGGCCCTGGCACAGGATCTGTCTTCCAGATGGCCAGGGCTGACCGGGCTGTCATCTTAAAGCCTGCCTTCCAAGAACAGCCACTGAGTGGGAGCAGCTTGCTGTCCAGTGGCTGTAGGTCAGGAGCTCTGGCGAGTCCCCTGGGCCAAGGAGGCTTCCACCTGTTTGGATGGGGCTGGATGCGCGTGGGGAATGCTTTCAAGTTGACCTCGCCTGTTGCTCTGAATGCTCCTGAATGGGTACAGTCTTCCCACCCCCAGGGTTGTCTATGATCCCAGGAGGGCTTTTCTTGGTTGTCTTCCCCTCTGGCTCTCTCTCTTAAACTTCGAGATGTTCTGCACATCTCCACCAAGATGTGCAAGATCTCCCTTTAGGTGGGGCATTTTCAGCTCAGGGTTCCCAGTAGAGCCAGTCCCCTCCGCCATAGCCGCCGAGCTCCTCACCCTCAAGTCTTGCCTCTTCCTCCATGCAGATCCCTGGACCAGCCTTTCTTGGAGTGACATGCATGTCACTCCAAGCTCTTCAAGTGAGCACAGGAGGGGACCCGTGGCAGCCCCTGGTTTCCTCCACATGCACCTCTAGGCGTGGATAGTGGACCGGGGTTGGGACGAAGGGCGCCTCAGTGTTCTCAGCGATGCCATGCACGCAGCTTCCACCTGGGGACGACTGGGTGGAGAGGAGAGATGGAGTCCTCTAGGCTGGTCACATCGGCCGGGACCAGAGCTTCTGCAGCATGGGGTGATGAGAAACGCTGGCAGTCCTCCCCTCCCAGGGTGAAACCATAGGCCTAGACTGAGCTGGAAGGAGAAGGAGCCGGTTTTCTTGATACCACCAGCCCTCGGTAGAGTTTCTGTAACGTGGCGCTGGGGGTGGGTGATATAGGGGTTCCTGGCTCAAAGGCCACAGACTGCTGCTTTTCCATAGATTTCGTAGATTTTCTTGAAAGAATGTTGCTCTATTTGCTGCATGCCCTGAGGACCATTCCCAGAGATGTTGAATGATTGTTCTGGAATATTTTCACACTTAAGTTGTTGCTTTCCTGGAGAAGGGGTCTGCTGAGTTCCCTACTCCATCCCTATGGGAGTATCACCTCTACCTCTTGCTTTTCCACTTAACCATGTACCCTGGGGACATTTCCAGGCCACTTCAGTTTGAAGGCATTCTTTTCTACAAATTGCTCCGGATTCCACTCTACGGCTGTCCTACCATGTTTAACACAGCAATGCTGAGTTGATGGGTGTCTAGGACGTTTCCAGTTTTTCACTATTTCAGGATATGTCATCCCTTCTCTCGTACCATCCTATTGTTGACTCCCAGATTTATTCCTTCTGCCCTGACCTCTTCCCCGGGCTCTAAAATGTTGCAGCCAACTCTTCCCTTGACAGGGACTCCACATGGAACATCTTCAACTTAAAAACTCAAAGCACGTTCTGGGTTTCCCTGAAGCCATTCCTTCCCTAGGCCTTCACCACCTCAGTCAGTGGGCCCTGTCTCTCTCTCACACCTGTAGGAGTGAACAAAAACCACCCAAATGAGAACAAGCAGAGGCTATTTATTCTGCACTTGCTATAGCAAGAGAGTTGCCCACCATCACTTGGGTTTGGCAGAGACTCAAAGGCAGGCAGAGGCAGGGAAGCTTCATGGTGAAAAAAGAGAAGGTTTCAGGTGGGTCCTGCCTGGAGGCCATCACCTGGCAAGGCTGGAGGTGGGCTCACTGGAAGTGGGGCGTCCCATGTCACTGGTTAGGGGAACGTATTTGGTTTTCTCTGGTTGGTCCTAAGTTGGAAGTGGGGACAAAACTGAGGGCAGTTGTCAGTTATTGATCAAGTCCCAGTGTTTGGGGCTGATGGCTGCAGGGGTGGTTGTCTGGGGTCTTGGACTTACTGGTCTGGCTACGGTATGTTTGTGTATCCTGTCTGCCACACCCTCAGGAAACAGGGCAGATTCTACTTCCAAAGTACAGTTAGAAACTAACCGCTTCTCCCTGTCCACCCCCATCAATGTCTTGGGTACCATCATCTCTCACCTTGGGGTGAGAAAAGGCTTCCGTCTGGTTTCCACATTTCCACCCTCACCTCATTTCAAGCTATCGGAAGCATCACTCAGAGGAATCCTAAAAGGCAATGGCATCATAGACACTCTCCCCACCCTACCTCCCAACAAAATCCAATTCCTCACCATGGTCTACAAGGGCCTGTTCTGGACAGTCTCTGCTTACCTCTTCCATCTCGCCTGGGACTACTTGTCCTCTCCCACCACTCTCCAGCCCCATCATTCTTCTTCCAAACCCTTTCTTCTCTCTTTCCCACCTTGAAGACTTTCCCTTTGCCTTGAATCTGCCCCACCCCCCAACTCCCATCTTTCAAGTCTTGGCTTAAATGGGACCCCTTGGGACCAAGGCCAACCAACCTCCCTGACTGTAACTGAGCAGAACTCTATGAGGACTTCCAGAACAGGACTGGCCCCCCACCCCCCCAACCCCGTCCTTCGCCTGCCTCTTGTCTGTAGAAAAACTTTAGCTTCCTAGGCCTTCCCTGAGTTCCAAAGAGTAAATCTAATCAGAGAAGTGAGAAAATGCAGAAAGAAAACAGTCAAATAAGACAAAATAATATTAGTGTAGCCGTTAAACAAAGTCAAGGACCTTTAGTTCCTCCTCAAGGGCTATTGGGTAATATTCTGAGCCACGTCCTTGGAGCTGTTTTGCAGAGACTGAAGCCCCCAGCAGGTGGAAGAAGTGAACTGCATGCTGCCCACAAGCACGTAGACCCCAGACCAGCTGGACCCAGAAGGCCGATGATGGTGACCTCAAAGTACCTCACCACCAACCAATCGGAAGAATGTCCACGAGCTGATCACACGCCCCACAACCCACCTCCCTCAGCTGGTCTTCAAAAACATTTCCCTGAAAGCCATTGGGGAGTTCAGGCCTTTGAGCACTTAGCTACCTGGACTCCTTGCTTGGCACGCTGCAATAAATGCTGCACTTTCCTTCACCATGACCGAGTGTCAATAGATTGGCTTTACTGTGTGCGGGTGAGCAGACCCAAGTTTGGTTTTGTAACATGACCCTGTCCAGCTGTCTTCTCTGTTCCCCTTTTATTTATTTATTTATTTTGGCTGCACCACGCGGCTTATGGGATCTTAGTTCCCTGACCAGGGATGGAACCTGGGCCCTTGGCAGTGAAAGCATGGACTCCTAACCACTGGACCACCAGGGAATTCCTCTGTTCTCCTTTAAGCGCTTAATTTTTTTAAAAATTATGGATATTTTCACGTACACCAAAAGCAGAGAGGAAAGCACAATGCATTTCCACACACCCAGCTTCGATGACGATCAACACTTCACCCCTGTTTCAGCTACACTCCCTGACATCTGGTAGAAATACTTGTGAAGTAAATCCCAGGCATGATTTCATTTCACCCATAGGTGCCTCAGTATACACCTCAGAAAACCCCTTTTTTTCTTTAACATGGCCATAAAGCCATTGTCTCACCTCACAAAATGAACGCTTATTCCTTAATATCATCAAGCATGCTGTCCAGGCTCCATCTCTCCTGACTGTCTCACAGAAGTCTTTTTTAAAGTGGTTTCCTTAGAACCAGGATCCAAACAACGGCTCTGCATTACATTCATGATGAGCCTGGAAGTCTCATTTTAATCTAAAGAATCCTCCCCCTCCCTGTTTTGATGCCAGGGATTTGTTGAAGAGACAGGATCACTTTTCCTGCAGGCACCCCACGTTCTGGGTTCTTTCTTTTTTTTTTTTTTGCAGTACGCAGGCCTCTCACTGTTGTGGCCTCTCCCGTTGCGGAGCACATGCTCCGGACGCGCAGGCTCAGCGGCCATGGCTCACGGGCCCAGCCGCTCCGCGGCATGTGGGATCCTCCCAGACCGGGGCATGAACCCGTGTCCCCCGCATCGGCAGGCAGACTCTCAACCACTGCGCCACCAGGGAAGCCCCCTTTTAACTTTTTACTGAGAACCGGTAATATTTCGGCAAGAAAATATCATTGGTGATTCCCAGAGCTGGGGTCAATGGGTCGAAGAGTCTTCGCATTTCAAATTTCGAGATGTACCGCTGAGAAGGTTTTCTCAATTTATACTCCCCCTGTGCCCCCCTCACGCCCACTCTCTACCCCAGCCCCAATCAGAGTCAACTCCCAGACTGACATACTTTTTAATGTGTGATGATTCTACTGGCCACAAGAGGCCAGCAAGGCCCAGATTTTGGACCCAAGGGACCCTCCAAGTCTGGATCCTGGGCTTTGGATCCTCTTGAGGGGCCTGGGATCAGGGGTGTCCAGTAACCAGGAGATGGGTAAGTGGGGTAGATGGGGCAGGTATGAATGAGGGGCTAATAAGCATGTCAGAGAGGCCCAGATGAGAGAAGGGCTGACCTGACCGTCAGGGCTAGTGGCCAGCTCCTGGGAATTTGAGCACTGAACATTTCCGTGGTTAAAAACGCATGTAGGGCTTCCCTGGTGGCGCAGTGGTTGAGAGTCCGCCTGCCGATGCGGGGGACACGGGTTCGTGCCCCAGTCCGGGAGGATCCCACATGCCGCGGAGCGGCTAGGACCGTGAGCCATGGCCGCTGAGCTTGCGCGTCCGGGGCCCGTGCTCCCCGGTGGGAGAGGCCACAGCAATGAGAGGCCCGCGTACCGCAAACAAAACAAAACAAAACAACAACAAAAAAAACGCAAGTAAGTTAAAGTTGATAACCATCAATTACAGCAGCAAATGGGCGCAAGAACACCACAGATTTTCTCTCTACCTTTCACACACACACACACACACACACACACACAGAAAAGGTACAAAGATGTGGCTTTTTCCCCCTATACCATTATATGTATTTTAAGTCTTTTCAGTCTAATTACAGTATAATTTACATACAGCAAAATTCACTTGCATGAAGTGTTCAGTTCTATGAGTTTTGACAGATTTATACAGTTGTGTAACCACCCTCACAAGTGAGATATAGAACAGTTCCATCGCCCCCCAAAATTCCCTTGTGTCCCTTGGTCATCAACTTTGGCTACCCTTGCCCCCCAGCCCCTGGAAACCACTGACGCCTATGAGTTAATTTCTGTATATGATGTGAGATATGGAAGCAACACTTTTTTTTGCATATGGATGTCCAATTTTTCCCAGCACCATTTGTTGAAGAGACTATCCTGTGTATCCATTAAATTGCCTTGATATCTTTGTTAAAAATTGAAGGGTCTGTTTTATCCCATTGATCTGTATGTTTGTTCCTTCCTCGTATTCACAATGTCTTTTAAAAAATATTTATTTATTTATTTTTGGCTGCGTTGGGTCTTCGTTGCTGCGCGCGGGCTTTCTCTAGTTGAGGCGAGCGGGGGCTACTCTTCATTGTGGTGTGTGCGGCCTTCTCACTGCGGTGGCTTCTCTTGTTGCGGAGCACAGGCTCTAGGCGCACGGGCTTCAGTAGTTGTAGCGCGTGGGCTTCAGTAGTTGTGGCTCGGGGGCTCTAGAGCGCAGGCTCAGTAGTTGTGGTGCACGGGCTTAGTTGCTCCGCTGCATGCGGGATCTTCCTGGACCAGGGATCGAACCCGTGTCCCCTGCGTTGGCAGGTGGATTCTTAACCACTGCGCCACCAGGGAAGTCCTCTTAATGTTTTGATTACTGTAGCTTTACAGTAAATGGAAATCACATAGTATGATTACTCCAGTTTTGTTCTTCTTTTGCTGTTGCTATATTTTAATTTTACAGTTTTAGAGCTGGAATACCTTCTCCCCCCTCCCCCTCCTCCATCTAAGCCCCCAGGTCATTGGAGAACATAGATTTGAATTTGGCTTCATCCTCTCAGGAGGTCTCTCCAGCCCTAGTGCCCTCTTTGAAAATGAGACCGGTTTCACTTGAATTAGTGCCCTTGCGCACTTTGCAAACTGAGATGTAACACTACAGAGTCTCTCCTCCTACAGGATTTGGGCAGTAACTCCTGGGCACAGGTACACTGTGCAGAGACAACAGGTGTCTGGAGGACAAAGACCAGACCTATGATGGGATCCAGAGCCACGCACCTCCTCCTGTCCTGGTCTCTGCTGCTTGGGAAATTTGGGGTTTGGATTCCCAGCTAAGTCAGCAGTGGAGCAGATGTGTTTGGAGGAGGTGGGAGGCTGGGAAGAGAGTCAAGGGGACTCAGGAAGAGCTGGACAGTTTGGAGCAGTAAGGTTCCCAATCAGAGGAAGCTCTCGGCAGGAACGAGGGGAGTTACCCTCCAGGCTGTCGGCCCTCCGAGGTTGCCTCGACCACCCCTGCCCCTTCCCGCAGCTGCATCCGATGACTGACGGATAGGGTGTAAAGGCCCAACTCCCTCACTCCTGGAGGGTCTCCCCAGCTCCAGAACTCGCCTGAGATCTGCGGAAGCCACTGTCAAGAGTGCCCTGAGAGAAAGTGAGAGAGTGGCGTGGACATATATACACTACCAAACGTAAAACAGATAGCTAGTGGGAAGCAGCCGCATAGCACAGGGAGATCAGCTCAGTGCTTTGTGACCTCCTAGAGGGGTGGGATAGGGAGGGTGGGAGGGAGATGCAAGATGGAGGGGATATGGGGATATATGTATGCATACAGCTGATTCACTTTGTTATACAGCAGAAACTAACACAACACTGTAAAGCAAATATACTCCGATAAAGATGTTAAAATAAAAAAAAAAAAAAAAAAAAGAGTGCCCTGCAGCCCAGCCGCTCACTCCGCCCCTTCCTGCCTCTTCCCCCGCCCCTGCTGCCCACCCCAAAAATAGTCCCTTAATAAATCCCCTCAGGCTAATCTCATCTCAGAGCCTGCTTCCGGGGAACCGAACCAGGGCGGAGCTGGCTCCTGGGAGCTGCCCTTTTCCTTTCTGGGAAGACCTGAAGCTGGCTGGTGGGGGAAGGGAGTCAAGGGTGTAAAGGAGGAAGACTCACACCCCGCCCCCTGCCCCTGGCTTCCCTGGCCCAGCAGTTCCATCAGGCTCGGGGCCCTGGCACGTGGTAGCCTGAACAAGGAATGAATGGTCGGGGTCCCAGCTGTGGGCGATGACAGAGGATGGAGGAGCCTGGTTAGACTAATACTCCAGTAGTTACATACACACATATAAAATAAAATCTGGAACATGTATGTGGTAAAATCTGCAATACATTATAAAATCTGAGAGATATATGTATATATAAACCATTTTTATATAGTTTCATCCATATGCATGTATATACACACACGTATATATACACATACATGTATATACGCATATACAGACACGTACACACTTATATACATATACATATACGTGTATACATATACATGTATACACACATGCACACACATACATGTATACACACATACGTATATATACACATACATGTATATACGCATATACAGACACGTACACACACTTATATACATATACGCGTATACATATACATGTATACACACATGCACACACATACATGTATATACACATATACACACGTATATATACACATACATGTATATACGCATATAGACACGTACACACACTTATATACATATACATATACGTGTATACATATACATGTATACACACACGCGCACACACATGTATACACACACACGTATATATACACATACATGTATATA
Organism: Lipotes vexillifer; assembly: GCF_000442215.2. NCBI lineage: Eukaryota > Metazoa > Chordata > Mammalia > Artiodactyla > Lipotidae > Lipotes > Lipotes vexillifer. The sequence goes on from NW_006771655.1 coordinate 686,487, forward strand.
CGCATATACAGACACGTACACACACTTATATACATATACGCGTATACATATACATGTATACACACATGCACACACATACATGTATATACACATATACACACGTATATATACACATACATGTATATACGCATATAGACACGTACACACACTTATATACATATACATATACGTGTATACATATACATGTATACACACATGCACACACATACATGTATATACACATACACACACGTATATATACACATACATGTATATACGCATATACAGACACGTACACACACTTATATACATATGCATATACGTGTATACATATACATGTATACACACATGCACACACATACATGTATATACACATATACACACACGTATATATAGATAAGATACGCGTGGCTCAAAGGTGGCACAAAAGGAAGAAGAAGGTATTTTCCCAAAAGCTCTGGCAGAGCCCTTTGCTCTCAGCCTAAATCTGGAAAAGCAAATAGAGGCCTGCCAGGCAGGCTAAGGTGGAAAAGCATTCCAGGCAGGGGAACAGCATCTGCATAGTCACAGAGTGGGAGAAAGCACAAGTGTTTGGGGGAGTTTAGAGTCATCTACCCATTGTGATGGTGGGTGAGGCCCTTTTATCCTGATTCCACCCTGAGGGCAATGGGGAGAGTATCTGGATCAGGTTTGCATTTTAGAGAGACTGCTCTGGTAGGGAGGGGGTGGACGGCAGGGAGGGGTCGTGGCCTGGCAGGGACTTTGCTGGGCTCTTGAGGCCCTGGTGGGGGAGGGACAGGTCCCGGGCCCCCTGTTCTTACGCCATCTCTGCTCCTGGGGCGCTGGGATGGGCCTGTGAATTCTGCCTCAGGAGGCTTCGCAGTCTTCCCTCCACTCTAGGGCCTGCCTGGCCCACCTGGGGGTCTATACCAGCCCTCACCAGGCCTGGATCTTTGCAGGGCCCTGAGGAAACAAGTGATCAGCAGTGGTGCCCTCATGGGGTAGGACCCAGGCACACTAGGCAGCCCCACTCTCTCCTCCAGGGCGGCTGGCACAGAAGTTAAGCCCTGGACCCATCCTCCCCGGATTTGACTCCTGACTCCAACTCTGTTTGCTGTTTGACTTTAGGCATGTGATTTAACCTCTTTCTGCCTCAGTTTCCCCCTTTGTAAAACAGGGGGAGAAACCTACCAAGGGATGCTGGAAGGATGAAATGAGCGAATATGTGCAAAGCACACACCTTGCAGGTAATAAATGCTCAATTCACAGTGGCTCGAACTGTAGTTCCCATCTTAGCCCTGAAATCAGGATGTGTCTTAACATTTGATGACCTCTTAGCGGCAATAACAGCCGAACGCTGGCAACAGCCCAGGCGTCAATCAACAGTGGAATGGCTGCACTAACCCTGGTACACCCACACGCTGGGGAACAACTCAGTGATGAAAGGAATGAATTACTGATCCACGAAACAACTTGGATGGATCTCAAAGGCATTGTGCTGAGGATCAAGGATATCAAAAGACATCAAAGGCATTATGCTGAATACAGACTGTATGATTCCACTTATAGGTAGTTCTAGAACAGGCAAAACTAACCAGAGAGGTGTTCTCTGGGAGTGGGGATGGGGGTTGACCGGCACAAGGCACGAAGGAACTTTCTGGGGTTCTACATCTTTATAGGATTTTGCTTACATATGTGTATGCATTTGTCAAATATCAGTGAATGTGTGTTTCTTTTTTCTTTTTTTGGAATTATAGTTGATTTACAATGTTGTGTTAATTTTTGCTGTACAGCAGTGACTCAGTTATACACATACATACATTCTTTTTAATATTCTTTTCCGGGGAACTTCCCTGCTGGTCACGTGGTTAAGACTCCACACTTCCACTGCATGGGGCACGGGTTTAAGATCTGGCTGGGGAACTAAGATCCCGCATGCCGCGTAGCGTGGCCACAAAATAAGTTAAAAAAGAATTCTTTTCCCTCATGGTTTATCCCAGGATATTGAATACGTTTCCTGTGCTATACAGTAGGGCCTTGTTGTTTATCCATTCTGTATATAAAAGCTTACATCTGCTAACCCCAGCCCCTCACGCCATCTGTCTCCCAACCCTCTCCCCCTTGGCAACCACAAGTCCGTTCTCTATGTCTGTGAGTCTGTTTCTGTTTGGTAGATAGGTTCACTTGTGTCATATTTTAGATTCCACATATAAGTGATATCATACGGTATTCTTCTTTCTCTTTTGAGTTACTTCACTTAGTATGAAATATCAGTGAATATTTGCTCAAGACTTGTATTTCACTCTTTGTAGATTTCCTCCTAAAAAAAAGAGGACCGTAATAGATATGTATGCTAGTGTTTATTATGATGTTTCTAAGCTACTTTGAAATGCACTCAAAAAAAAAGAGAAGGTGGAATGATGGATGGATCAAGGCGTAGATTCGTGATAGGACCAAATGTTAGCAGTAGATTCCGGGTGGTGTTTATATGCGTGTTCACCCTACAATTCTCTGAACTTCTCTGTGCGCTTGAAAAAGTTCACAATACCATGTCGGCAGAATTAATTGCCAGCGATTTATCTTTCTGAGTGGTACACAAAAGTGCACCTTACATGGATGGTATCTTAGATTTGACGAAATGTGGTATTGTCATTGAGAAGCTGGGCCTCAGCTTGGAATTGGGGGGCCACTCCAATGCCTTCCTTCCCCCCATTTCCACTCGAAGACATGTAGCTTCTGTCTCCCAGCATCTCTAGTCTCCGCTGCCTCAGCTCAGCTGGGTGTCTCTGCTCCTGCCCTAAATGGCAGCCCATCTTCCACGAGCATCAGAGCTTCTGTGGCGTGGAGAGTACCGCTCGCCTACCCGCTTGCTTAAAACGCTTTGCTTCTCCAATGCCTAGAGGGTAGAGTCCAGACCCCTCACTCAAGCTGCTCCATGCCACTGAGCCTTTGCAGATGCTGTTCCCTCTGCCTGGAAGACACTTCCTCCGCTGGCTGCCCCTCGTCCTCCTGGCTACCTTCCAGCCATCGTACAGCCTCAGCTGAGAAAGCTTCCCCAATTTCTGCCCAGCCCTGAGCCCCCAGGCAAAGTTGCTCCCCCTTCTTGGTCCCCAACCTCCCAAGACTTTGTCTGCCCCTGGGTTGTTGCTTTCACCAGGCCTGCCCCCCATTCACCTGTGTGTCCCAAGCAGGGAGGCTGGGATACTGAAAGAGAAATTCTGGAAACAAGCAGGGGTTTTGCTGTGAGGTCAGCCTGGGTTTGAAACCCAGCTCCACCCTTCCTACCTGTCACCAGCTACCTCTTCAAGCCTTCGTCGGTCAGCTGAATGGGAATCCTTGTCTGGCTGTTGAAAGGATTCATGAGGTGATGTACGTGAAGAATCAGGCACGTGCCATATACTCAAATTCACCGACTGAGCGAATGAACAGATGGTTTGCAATTGTCCCACGTCCCTTCTGTCACACCAGACCCCAAGCTCTAGGCGGCCAGGACTGTGGCTCCCTCTAGCTCCCACACCCTGCTAGGCGCATAGTAGGTGCCCATTTCATACCTACTGTTGGAGATCAACATCAGCAAGAGGGAGGAGGCTGAGGATCAGGTCGGGGCTTGCTGCGGGGCAGGGAGAGCCTGGTGATGTGCTCAGGGCTCCAGGGAAGGGGACAGAAGCATGGGTGGTTGGGCAGCCTTTATCTCACCTGCTTACTTCCCGCTCTGCACCTCCGAAGAGCCAGGAATGCGGTAAGTGCATAATCAACGTCTGTTCAATAGTGCAGGGGCTTCAGGCTTAGACAGACCCGGGTCTGATTTTCAATCTAGCCGTGTGGCTTGCTGCGTGGCTTAACCTGGCTGAGCCCGTTTCCTCACCTGTATATTAGCAATGCCAACGCCTGCCACGTAGAGTTACAGAGAGGATTAAAAGGGAAGCAAACTTTCCATAATCATGTCAGCCCCAGGCCACCTGTGCTCCTCGGCAACCTTGCAAGGTGGGTGCTGTTACCCCGATTTTACAAGTGACGGGATGGAGGCTTGAGTGCTAGTACCTTGCCTTGAGTCCCAGGGAGGCCACTTCAGAGCTTCCCAACCCCTGTCCAACTTGGCCCAGTGGGGTGATGCTGGCACCGCCTCTGGGAGATAGGGGACCAGAGGAGGAACAGCAGAGAGGAAGGGGGGAGTCGCGAGTGGGGTTTTGGCCAGGTGAGGTCGAGGACCTGATCTTCTCTGTCCGAGAGTTGCCACTGTGGCAGGGCCGCAGGTGGAGATGAGGCATGTCACCCAGTCCCAGGATTGGTGAAGTCAGGCTCTGGGAACAGGGCTGGGCCGAGTCTGGGACCACAGCGCTAGCAGGAGGCAGGCTCGCACCAAAGGGAGATGTCAGAACCATGTGCCATGGTGAGGTGGGTCAGCAGCGAGCAGGGCCGGACGTCCGAACGGGGGGAGGGGGGCGGGGGGGGCAGACCTGGACCCCAGGCAGGCCCCAAGGTCGGGGGCCTGAGGCTTGTCCCCCAGCCCCTGCTGTCCCCGGAGCCCACCTGTCTTCTCTGTCGCACGCAGTCCAACCCCGACTCCCGTGCAGGAATCAGGCCCTCGGTTGCTATAACAACTGGATCCCAGCCGTAAAAATAGTAACTTGTTTTTTATTCAACTTCTGTTGCTCTTGGAGGAAAAGAAAATCCATTTCTAGGCTTGTGTTTCCTTTCGGGGGTCTCCTCCAGGGCCCTGCTGAGCCCACAGCCAAGAGCTGCTTGAAGGTCGACCGCAGGTGGGGGCCAGGAGGAGGCCAGTGGACCAGGACCCAGGGGAGGCCCAGGAACCTGGGGGAGGCCCAGGAGCTGGGGGAGGCCCAGGAGCCGGGGGAGGCCCAGGAACCTGGGGGAGGCCCAGGAGCTGGGGGAGGCCCAGGAACTGGGGGGAGGCCCAGGAGCTGGGGGAGGCCCAGGAACCTGGGGGAGGCCCAGGAGCTGGGGGAGGCCTAGGAACCTGGGGGAGGCCCAGGAGTTGGGGGGGGGCCCAGGAACCTGGGGGAGGCCCAGGAGCTGGGGAGGCCCAGGAGCCCGGGGAGGCCCAGGAGCCCGGGGGAGGCCCAGGCCACCTCTCTGTGTGTCTCTGCTCGGCCTCTGGGGAGCTGTGGTTACCGGCAGACCCCCCGAGCCTGGCCTGGCCACCCCAGAAAGTGTGGGGCTCTCACCTTTGAAAAGCCAGCAGGGCCCTTTTTCTGGAAGCTGGGGTTGAGGGCTTTGGAGGAGGTCTGGCTTGTGCCTGGGACAGGTGTGTCCTGGTGCGGCTGACAGTGAGGCGGGGGGCAGAGTTTGGGGGTCAGAGCAATGGCGATGGAGGTCAAGGTCGGGAAAGAAGCCATGATATGCAGGGCTCGGCCTTACCTGACTCAGTTTGACTTTGGGCTCCTGGAGATCTAAGAACTCATTAGAACAGGGGTTTTGTGGTGGGCAGTAAGCTCAGAGCCTGCAGAGCTGGGTTTTGGGGCAGGTCCTGCTCCTCAGGCTGTGCGACCTTGGGACAGTGCCCTGGCCCCTCTCAGCCTCCCTTTCCTTCCTCTATATGACGGGACAGGAGGTGCTATAGCCACCACAGCTGTGAGCCTCACCCTTCTTTTTTTTTTTCGGTACGCGGGCATCTCACTGCTGTGGCCTCTCCCGTTGCGGAGCACAGGCTCCGGACACGCAGGCTCAGCGGCCATGGCTTATGGGCCCAGCCGCTCCGCGGCATGTGGGATCTTCCCGGACCGGGGCACGAACCCGTGTCCCCTGCATCGGCAGGCAGACTCTCAACCACCGCGCCACCAGGGAAGCCCTCCTCGTCCTTCTTAACCATGACTCCTAGTAAGAAATAGATCTTCCATCGCAACCAGGACCCAGATGTATACAAACAGAAGTTTCTTGAACGTGACGTGTTCTCACTGCATCTTTTTGACTTCACTTTGTTTTGAAATGCTGCTCACCACGCCCTAGGTTGACTCCGCGATCTTCTGGTGTCGTGCTGTCCCGTGGAACTTTCCACGATGCTGGCAATGGTCCGATAAGGTAGCCCCTTGAAATACGGCTAGTAACCAGGGCACTGAATTTTCAGTTTTATTTCGATGAACTCAACGTAGACGTAAGTAGTTGCACGAGGCTGGTGGTTATTGTATTGGAAGTCACAGCCCTAGCAAGTCCAGAGAGCAATTCGAAACCCACGGCGCTAAGGGATCTTTCCAGCTTGACCCACCCAGCCCCTCCTCACCGGCTGGGCTGGGACCCTGACAGACCCTCTGGCCCACGTGTCCATCCCTTGGCCTTCCACTCATGCCAACCTTGACCTCAAGTGCACTTGGCCAAAACCTGACTCATGATCTCCCCTACTCCTGTCACCGCCCCCCTCCCTAGGTGGCACCAGTACCCACCCAGCAGGGCCAGCCAGAAACCCAGGGGTCACCCCCCACTTCTAGTCCTCCATCAACAGGGTCTGGTGGATTTTTACCTCCTAAGCATCCCTGGATCGCTTCTCTTGACCATCCCACCCCCGGCCCTGCAGTGGCCTCTGAACGCATCTACCTGCAACCCTTCTGGTCCTCACCAATTCCAGGTGTGTGTGCCCACCGTGTGCCCAGCATCTGGAGTGCAGAAATGAATTTGATGGAGTCCTTTTGTCTTTCTCCTTCATCTTATTCTAGCTACCTTGGGGCAGAGGACGTGGGTGGGATTATTTTCTGACTGTGTAGTAGGATCTCAAATAAATCTTGTTATAAAAAGTAGCAGGGAGCTGGGGCTTGGGAAGGGAAGGGAGGGGAGGGAAGGAGGGGGAGGTGTGTGCGTGGGAAGGAGGGACCTGCCCTTCTGCTCGAGGACCTGTCTTTCCACATCAAAGGCTGTCCTGCCTTCCAGCAGCCCCCAGGGTGTCACCTCTTCCAGTAGGTGGCTTCGCATAGCGCATCGCCCACGCCAAGGTCCCCTAAAGGAGAAAGCTGAATTTTGTAAAGATGAGGGGCAGGGTTTGGGGGCTGGGGTGGTGGTGGGCACATCCTGGGTACCTGGCGACCAAATGCCCATATGCGTGTGCCCCTGTCTCAGGGTCGTGAGGGTCCCCAGAGTCACAGCCTCTGGGAATTAGGGGGTTCCCCAGAGGCTGCGCCATCCTCTTGGGGCCGTCGCACCTCGCAGGGACGCAAGGCGGGGGCGGAGGGGGGAGTGTGAGCTACAGGTAAGCTCTGGGGCCGGCCACGAGAGGGGCCGCAGGGCGGGCACGCGGGCAGGGTCCCAGCCCCCGCCGCGGGGGACAGCGGGGCTCCGTCTAACAGGCAGTCTTCTCGCAGGAAAAACTACGGGACGAGGGGGCCCGGGGAGCAAGGAAGAAGGGGCTGCTTTCGGAAGCTCCCCCTAGGCCTCCAGCCCTCCCCCAGGGTTCCCTTCCCGCAGCCAGGCTGGGAGGGGTCGGCCCCGCGCGGGGAGGGGGCCGGGGCTGCGGGGACTCAGGCGATTGGCCCGGAGTCCCCCCGCCCCGCCCGCCACCAGCTGCTCGGGATTTGGCGTCGGCGGCTCCGGGCTCGGCTCCAGCTCGGCTCCGCGCGCCCCAGGCCGCCCCCGCCCCGCGGCCGCCGACCTGCTGCTCCGGCGCCGCGGCCTCTTCAAGCTGCCGCGGTCGGGGCCCCGGGCTGGAGGCTGATGGAACCGCCGCGATGTTCGCTCCGCGGCTCCTGGATTTCCAGAAGACGAAATACGCGAGGTGAGCGGGGGTGGGGAGCGCGGGCGGCGGGTTTCTTCCCGCGCCGCCAGCGCGCTCCCCCAGCCGCCCCGAGGGTTCAGGGCGATACATGGACCCTGTCCCCGGCCGGAAGAAACCGGACACGAGACGTCGTGGTCTTTGTGAGTCTCCTCGCGCAGCTCTGCGCCCTGGACCCGGGAGGAGCGCCTCCGACTTAGCGTGGTGCCCTGGGGCGAGTCGCTTCACCTCTCTGAACCTCAATTTCCAGGTCTCAAAGGCGGGGATAATGAGAGTCCCCACCCCTGCGGTCCCTGCGAGGATTAAGTGAGATGATCCCTTGAAAGCACTTTGCACGGGCTCAATCGCTATTCTGCGCTTTTGTTAATGATAAAAGGCGTTGGCCCGCACCGCCCCAGCGAACCCCCGCCCACCCCTGACCGCCCTCATAGCAAGCAGGAGGAATGGGTAAGGAAACTGAGAAACAGGACCAGGACCTAAACATCTTGGCCTTTTCATAGTGGGAAGTCTGGTCCCACCTGAACCTCAGTTTCTTCTTCTAAAGTGGTGATTTCAGATTGCCAAGTGGAAGCCAAGGTCTTGTCGCTTTGATTCCCAATTAAGGGGCTGGGGGGAGGGGAGGGAATATTAAGTTCCTCTAAGATTTTGGCGGGGTGGGCTTACCTGAAAGCTGGATGAAAACCCTTTTCTAGGATTGCCCCTTCGCCCCCAGGAGTCTTGGGCGAGGACCCACTGCTCTGGGTGTGCAGCCTTAGGCGTCGGCCTCCTGCCCGGGGCGGGGGGGCGGGGAGCCCGCCTTCACCTGCTCTTACCCTCCCACCAGGCCTCCTGCCTCCGTGGGCGGAGTGGGCAGGTGGTGAGTTGAGCTGGGTTGACATCCTTTTTGCTGTCACACCTACACAGCTCATTGTCTCCTGGCAATTGTTGAGGGTCCCTGGTCCCATGAAGTCTCTACAAGTTGCTGTCAGATGGAGCACAGCTTGACCCCAGAGGCCGGGCTGAGCTCTGCTTCAGGGCGGGAAAGTGGGGAGGCAGGACTGGGTCCTTTCCCTCTCAGTCTCATCTCTGTTTCCTCTGGTGGGGGGGGCGTTGTGTCTCCTTCATGAAGTTGGGGAGTCCCGCTGGAAAGGGGTTGCTGGTGGGAAGGCCCGGAGGAATTCCTGTGGTGTTTCTGTTGGAGGGAAGGTGGGAGGGGCTGGCTGCACAAATCTGCGAGGTCTCGTCTGGTGTGGGAACTTGGACTTTCAGAGGATTGTTCTCGAGGGTCCTGTGTGCTGGTGTGAGATATAAGTTGGTGGAGTGTTCACTCGAAGGGAAGGGAGAAACCCGGGGCTGGAGACTTCAGATGCGGGGAAGGAGCTCTGTCCCACACCTGCTGTGTGACCTTGGGTAGGCGTCTCAACCTCTCTGGACCTCTACTGGTTAATCCGTTAGACAGGAGGGTTGGTCTAAATGATCTCTAGATTTTGACACTGGTGCTGCTCCCGCTGTAACTGGAATAGAGCTCTCCAGCTGGGCTGAGGGCTGGACCATGAACCATTTCTTTCATGCTTGGGCTGATGACCCTTCTACAGGTGATGAGTCCAGTGAGGAAATGGAATGCATTGATTAGAACTATTTCTGTTCCCTTCCTCCTTGTGTGGCCCTTACTACCGTCCAGTCCACATATTAGGTCCTTAATCAAGGCTTTGTGATCGAGTGAATTTAATAGTATGACCCAGACCTGTCCAACAGAAATAGCATGCAAGCCACAGAGGTAGTTTTAAATTTTCTCAGAGCCTTTCAGGTAAATGTGTGGCTAATTTCCCATCTCACTGTCATAAGAAGGTGAAAAGAAACAGGTGAAATCAATTACGAGAATATATTTTAGTTAACACCTTATATCCAAAGGATATTCAATATGTAATCAATATAAACAAATTATTCATAAGATATTTTACAGTTTATTTTCAACCACAAGTCTTCAAAATCTGATGTGTTTTATACTTACAGCCCATCCCAATTTGAACTAGCTATATTTCAAGTGCTCAGTAAACACATGTGGTCAGTGATTGTCATTATTGAACAGGACAGGAATGTCCTCCAGGGTGAGAGATGGGTGTTTGTCTTAGTTCTTTCAGGCTGCCATAACAAAGTACCATAGACTGGATGCCTTATAAACAGCAGAAAAGTATTTCTCACAGTTCTAGAGGCTGGAGGTCTGAGATCAGGGTGCCAGCAAGGTCGGGTTCTGGTGAGGGCCCTCTTCCAGGTTACAGACTGCCAACTTCTTGTATCCTCATAGGTGACAAAGAGACGGAGCTAGCTCTTTGGCTTCTTCGTATAAGGGCAGTAATTCCATTCATGAGGGCGTCACCCTTATGACCTAATTATGCCCAAGGGTTCTACCTCCAAATGTCATCACACTGAGGGTTAGATTTCAACCTACGAATTTTTTTTTTGGAGGGGGGACACAAACATTCTGCTCTTAACACTGCTCCTGTGTGACGTTGCAAAAGATGCTTTCCGTCTCTGAGCCTCTGTTTCTCAGTGGGTGGTTGTACCAACTGATCTTTAAGGTTCTCATCTCGAGTCCTTGAATGGTTTATCTACATCCAGAAACATACTTATCATCAAGCTATAGGAACTAAAGACTGTAGTGTTGGTTCAGGGCTAGGCAAATTGACCAATGGAACAGAACAGAGAGGCCAGAAACAGATTCATGTATATAAAGGCATTTGACTTTTGACAAAGGCTGCCTTGCTGATCAACCCAGTTAAGGATGGTCTATTGAATAAATGGTACTGAGACAATAATCCAGATGGAAACAACGAAACTGGAGTCCTACCTCAAACCATACAGAAAAAGCATTTCTAGATGGATTAAAGATTTGCAAGTGAAATTAAAAAAAAAAGTTGAAAACTTTTTGAAAATTTGAAACAATATCTTTTGGATATCATGCTAGGTAAAGATTTCTGAAGGCACAAAAAGTTCAAACCATAAAAGATTGATAAACTCAACTACATTAAAAATTATGAATTTTTATTTACCACAAAATGCCAGGAAGACAAGAGAAGACAAGCCACGAACTTGAAGGACATATTTGCATTTGCAACATATTTAACCAACAAGTAATTAATATCCAGAGTCAGGAACTCCCTGGAGGTCCAGTGGTTAGGACTCAGTGCTTTCACTGCAGGGGGCATGGGTTCAGTCCCTAGTCGGGGGACTAAGATCCCAAAAACTGCACGGCACGGCCAAAAAAAAAAATTAAATAAATAATAATATCCAGAATCTATAAAGAACCACAATAAGGAAAAGACAGCCCAATAGAAAATGTAAAAGGAGAGTCATTGCAGGAAGGGAGAACACAGATGAGCCATAAACATGTGAACAGCTGCTCGCTGGCGTTGGTGATCGAGGAAATGCGAAATAAGAGTCCATGGGACGCCATTCTTGTATTCAATATATGAGAAGTCTGACACTACTATTATAACTACTTTGGAAAACAGAAATTACCATGTAAACTTGGACATGGCCACTCTCTTCTGGGTGTGTGCGCTAGAGAAATTCTGCACATGTGTGCCGGGGGAGTTGGCCCAGGATCTTCTCAGCAGCACTGTTCAAGGTAAGCGAGAGCTGGAATCAGCCCAGAGGTCCACGTTGATGGAACAGTATGTATCCGTGCAACGGAGTAGTAATCCTGCAAAGGAAAACAAGCCCAGTCCCAGGCAACGTACGGATGAATCTCACAGACGTGTTTGAACAGTAGCAAAACACAGAAAAAAGCATGACTCCAGTCACGTAACACTCAAATCCCAGTAAACTGTGTCGTTTAGGAATGCAGAGAAAAGTACGTGAAAAGTGAGACAACGATGATTCCAAAATCAGGTTAGTGGCTACCTGTAAGGGAGGGAGGGAAAGATACACAGGGTGCTTGTGGGTCCTTGTAATTCTTAACTTGAGAAGAAAAATAAACTGGGTTCTGCGTGTCCTAGAAGGCAGCGAGGTCTCACGTTTCCTGGGTGAGCCCCACGTGGCGCCACGTCACTGCAAGGAAGCTGGGAAGTGTAGTCCACCTGTCTGTCTGTGCCCCCTGCTGCTTCCATGTCCAGAACAGCACCTGGCACCTGAGCAGTTACCCATCAAAATCCGTTGCATAATACTGGCTGTGTGACTTTGAATGAGCGAATTAACCTCTGAAGACATAGGTGCCCTCTTTGGCTTAATGCGATGTGACCTTAAACGTGGGCCATTGTAAAATAACATTATGGTTATAAATGTAACACATGCTCCTTGGAACAAAGTTTTTAAATTATGGGAAGTAGGTATAAAGATGAAAGCAGCAGACCTTTAATCCCATGGTCTGGAGATCATCACTGTTAAATGTGTTGACTTTTCTTCCAGGCTTTTTCTGTAGATACTCTATAGCTAGCGTTGTATTCTAATTTTTGAAAATTGACCTGCCATAATCCCGTCTCCTTTGTCTTTCATAATGGCTTGCAACCTCAGCTTAAAGGGGGCTTTTGCTTAATATTCCATCTCGTCATCACACCCTGCTTTATTTTATTATTTCCCACTTTTGGACACTCAAGTTGCTTTCTGGATTCCGCTTCTGTGCACAACGCTGCAGGAGCATCTCTGCAGCACATACCTGATCCATTGTCAGTTCTGGGTATTGGCCTGGTGCTGTGGGTCACCAGGTCCATGTGAGGCTCACCGACGGCCCAGACTATAATGACTTGGTTGGGGACCTGCCCCCTCCCCTCTCGCAGCGCAGTTCCCGCCATGGTGTTTGGAGCTGCTCCTAAGGCCAAAGATTGGGTCCCTTGGGCTTCTCTGGTGGTGCAGGTGGTTGAGAGTCCGCCTGCCGATGCAGGGGGCGCGGGTTCGTGCCCCGGTCCGGGAGGATCCCACATGCCGTGGAGCGGCTGGGCCCGTGAGCCATGGCTGCTGAGCCTGCACGTCTGGAGCCTGTGCTCCGCAACGGGAGAGGCCACAACAGTGAGAGGCCCGTGTACCACCAAATAGCCCAGTGGCACTTTCTACCCTTTGCATCTTAAAGTAGGGGCCTCAAGTAATGTTTAAGAAACATAATAAAAGTGGCATCGAAAAAAAAAAAAAAAAAAAAAAAAAAGATCGGGTCCCACTCCTTCCATGGTGGGGTCCTTGGGAAATATAGAAGGAGCCAGGAGCCTGTGCTGTGATTCCACCCTCCTCTTGGTCGGCTTCTTTCGTGCAGGGGACTTTTCCCCTGAGCCTTGCTTTCCTCCTTGTAAGTGAGGTTAATAGGTGGGGTGGTGGCAGTGGCCCTGGGAGGGCTTCTGTAGGGTTAGTCGCCGTCCTTCTATCTGAGGTCCCTTCACAGCCACTTAGGACCAGTCCTGCACCAGCCGGGACTCTGAAATTCTGAAGGTCACCGGTTTCGTAAACGTTTGTGCTTCTTGAGGTGATTAAGATGAGGTATGTGAAGCATCTGGCGAGGTACCTGGTCCACAGCTGGTGCTCCAGAGCGGTGGCTACTTATGTCATTGTTATCCAGTCTGTCTCTTTCCAGAGAGGATTCGCGGCAGTTTGTAACAAGCAAGTTTCTCAAGATCCATGGGGCCGTCGGAGAAACCCTTCCGTCTTGGCAGAGCTTTCTCTGATGTCAGCAGGTGTCTGCGTGGCTGGAGAAGGGGTGGGAGGGGAGATGGGGCTCATGGGTGCTTTTGCCTTGCTGGGCTACCTGGGACACGGTCGGCCCAGGGCTTCATGGAGGAGGGGGAGATAGATGACCCGCACTCCCTGTACATCGTCTCCTCTGATCCTTGGCAGTCCTGGGAGTAGCTGCAGTTTCTAGTCCTGTCTGGTTCGCCCGAGGCCGTAGAGCAGTTGGTAGGATTCACACCTGGGTTTGTCTGGACCCGCTTGTCTGCCTCCCCCCACCCCCACGACCCTGGGGAATAATCATCGTCATCACCCGCAGCTGCAGGGTACGTGTCTCACACCCCGAGTCTCTACTCCCCACTGGACGCGGGGATTCGAATTCTGAGCCCTCCCTGCTGCGCTGGCCTCCTTTGTTCATTCACTGACGGCCCCGCCCCACATGCAGTCGGGCCAGAGCAATGTCCCCGCGGAAGCCCACCTGCCAAGTAAAAAACCAAGCTAACAAGCTTCTCAACAAAATGGGTTCTGTCCTCCTTCCGACAACTATACTTCTATGGTGACAACATTGAACACTGTAAAACAGTGGCCGTCATCTGATTGAAGACTGGCTAGCATCAGAGACAGCTGAGGGGGCTTCCCTGGCGGTCCAGTGGTTAAGACTCCACACCTCTGCTGCAGGGGGCACGGGTTCGATTCCTGGTCGGGGAACTAAGATCCCACATGCCGAGTGGCGAGGCCAAAAAAAAAAGAAAGGCACTTGAGTGTAGTTTATTTTTACACGCGTCTTTGGCATTCGTTGCTGGGCAGCCTTGCTTGGATGAGTAATAAATACATAATTTATTAATTATTATGTATGTCATATGATTTATTTGATTGATTTCATTGCAGCAAAATCATTATTTATAGTCAAGATTCTCACTTATATTTGGGTTCTGTTAACAGTAATAATCTAAAGGTGTTCTGTCTGGGACTGTAGCCCTTGCCACCTGTGGCTATTTAAAAGTAAATCTTGGACCTTCCCTGGAGGTCCAGTGGTTAAGACTCTGTGCTCCCAATGCAGGGGGCATGGGTTTGATCCCTGGTCGGGGAACTAAGAGCCTATATGCCATGCGGCCAAAAAAAAAAAAAAAAAGGAAAATCTAAATTTATTAAAATAAAATTAAAAAGCTATTTCCTCAGTCGCACCAGCCACATTTCAAGTTCTCTATAGTCACATGTGGCCAGCGCTGCTGTATGGGACAACACAGACATTTAACGTTTCCATCATTGCAGAAATTTATCTGGAAGGGCACTAGTCTAAAGGATTCAAATGAAAAATGTAATTTTAAAAACCCCACAAATGTAACTTAAAGCAAATGTCAGAAACTGAAAAAAGTTAAATGATTTTTAATTCTAAAATATTCAAAAACTTCTATTAAATTGAAAAGGCAAAATACAAATTAAGGTGAATAAGTATAACATTTTATTTAAAGTCAAACAGTATTTAAGTAAAGCTGAAATATTTTATTTGATTTTTTTGAAAATGTGATTGAAACCTATCATATGGAAATGAAACTGTTCACATCTGGAGTTCAATGTCCACCTCGTTGCCAACATAAAAAAATAGGTAGGAAAAAAAAAAGAATAGGTAGAGAGCAGGCTTATGATTGCCAAGGGGCTGGGGGGAGGGAGAGGGGTGGACTGAGAATTTGGGGTTGGTAGATGCAAACTATCAACATTTAGAATGGGTGAACAACAAGGTCCTACTGTATAGCACAGGGAGCTATATCCAGTGTCCTGGGCTAAACCATAATGGAAAAGGATATTAAAAAAAGAATGTCTGGGCTTCCCTGGTGGCGCAGTGGTTGAGAGTCCGCCTGCCGATGCAGGGAACACGGGTTCGTGCCCCAGTCTGGGAAGATCCCACATGCCACGGAGTGGCTGGGCCCGTGAGCCGTGGCCGCTGAGCCTGCGCGTCCGGAGCCTGTGCTCCGCAATGGGAGAGGCCACAACATGAGAGGCCCGCGTACCGCAAAAAAAAAAAAAAAAAAAAGAATGTCTGTATGTGTAAAACTGAGTCACTTTGCTGTACAGCAGAGACTGGCACACATTGTAAGTCAACTATACTGCACTTCAGTTAAAAAGAAAAGAATAGGAATTATGTCTAATGCAAGTTACCTCTAGTCCTGCACATATACAAGTTCAGGAGTGATATGAATTCATTAATATTCCACGTGTTTCTCAGCTGCCATGTGCACGTACTGGGAATTCCAAGGCAATTCATGAGTGTCTCTGAAACCTGGAAGTGAAACAGGAAGAGAAACAAATTGATGCTTGAGGTTATTGGGCTGTGACTCTTTCTTGGGCATCAGCCTATGGCGTTCATGCTGTCTTCAGAGTAAGGCTTTCGCGGATGAATGGCAGTCGTCGCTCCGTACCCGCGGGGGGGGGCGGGGAGCGGGGATCAGGGAGCCGATTTAGTTCCAGGACTCCCGCGAATGCTGGCATGTCCGCGGATGCTCCAGTCTCTTGCGGGTGTTCCTCCGTATTCGCGGGTTCTGCATCCGTGGATTCAACCGTCCTCGGATTCAGTCAGCAGCGGATCACGTAGTAGTTTCCACCCCAGGTTGGTTGAATCCCTGGGATGTGTAACCCACGGATGGGGAGAGTGACTGTAGTTTGTCTTTTCTCTTACCCAAGCCTGCCTGCTGCTCACGTCTTTCTGGTTGCCAGTGCCAGCAGTGGCATCACCCACCAACCTGCACAGCATTTGGATGCAGTCAGTTTTTTAAAAATTATGGTAAAATATGCCTAATGTAAAATTTACTATTTTGACCATTTTTCAGTGTACGCTTCGGTGGCATTAAGTACATTCACCTTGTTGTGCAGCCATCACCACCATCCGTCTCCAGGAGTTTTTCATCTTCACAAACCGAGACTCTGTCCCCGTTAAACACTAACTCCCCCATCCCCCTCCTCCAGCCCTTGACACACACCCTTCTACTTTCTGTGCCTATGGATATGATTACTCTAGGGACCTTGTATGAGTGGAATCCTACAATACTTGTCCTTTTTATGTCTGGCTCCTTTCACTCAGCATGTCTTCAGGGTTCATCCATGTTGGAGCAAGTGTCAGAATTTTCTTCCTCTTTTAAAAAAATTAATTTTATTGAGGTATTGTTGATTTACAATGTTGTGTTAATTTCTGCTGTACAGCACAGTGATTCAGTTATACGTATATATATATATATATATATATATTCTTTTTCATATTCTTTTCCGTTATAGTTTATCACAGGATGTGGAATATAGTTCCATGTGCTATACAGTAGGACCTTGTTTATCCATTCTATACATAATAGTTTGCATCTGCTAATCTCAAACTCCCAATCCATCCCTCCCCCACCCACTCTCCCCCTTGGCAACCACAAGTCTGTTCTTTATGTCTGTGAGTCTGTTTCTGTTTTGTAGATACGTTCACTTGTCCTATTTTAGATTCCACAAATGAGTGATATCATATGGTAAATGATAGGGTATTTCTCTTTCTTTTCTCTTACTTCACTTAGTATGATAATCTATAGGTCCACCCATGTTGCTGCAAATGGCGTTATTTCATTCTTTTTAATGGCTGAGTAATATTCCATTGTATACATGTGCCATATCTTTATCCATTCATCTGTCAATGGACATTTAGGTTGTTTCTATGTCTTGGCTATTGTAAATAGTGCTGCTGTGTACCTAGGGGTGCATGTATCTCTTTGAATTATGGTTTTGTCCAGATATGCCAAGGAGTGGGACTGTTGGATCATATGGTAACTGTGTTTTTACTTTTTTGAGGAAGCTCCATACTGTTTTCCATGGTGGCTGCACCAACTTAAATTCCCACCCACAGTGTAGGAGGGTTCTCTTTTTTTTCCGTGTCCTCTCCAGCGTCTCTTATTTGTAGACTTTTTGATGGTGGCCATTCTGACCAGTGTGAGGTGATACCTCATTGCAGTACCTTCCTTTTTAAGGCTGAATGATGTTCCATTGTATGAATTTGCACCCACCTTTTGTTCCAAGGACACAGAACAGGAGATGTGAAGCAGTACTTGCCGGGTCCTGCCCGTGTTATTCACAAAGTGAACGTCCAGGGTGACAGCTCACACTGCCAGCGATGAGTGCTGGATCCCCCGTGACCAAGGTGCTCAAAGTCTCCCTAACAAATTAGTCTGTGTTTGTGAGAGCACGACATCTAAACCCTGATCCACACATACAGATCCATAGCATTGGCATCAGCTAGCGCTTGTTAGAAATGCAGAATCTTGGGCTCCACCCCAGACCTATGGAATCAGAATCTTTATTTTCATAAGCTCCTTCAGTGATTCATGTGTGCATGAAAGTTGGAGAAGTAATGGATCTAAAGAGACAGGCTTAGGGACAGAGTCCCTCTTGTTTAAGGGTAGTACTGCCTGAACATTACTCTAATAGGATTATTAGGGTAGGATACATAGCACACCTAGTGTCAGCCTTCCCTTGTGCCCAGGGCAGACATCACTAATCGATCATGGGATTCAAAATCATTCTTCCCTTTGAGCAGAGGGAGCCTCTGATGCCTCAACCCGGGACTCCTGGCCAACAGAGAAGCAAATCAAGAACACGGCCAGGTAGGTGCAATAAGTGTGGATCGAGATTTGGGTGGACTAATTCCCAGTGTCTCAGACTGCTTCTCTGCCACTAATTTTTTTTGTTAATTGCCACCACAATAATGACATCCACCATTTCCTGACCATTTTGTATGTTCCAGGCTTTGCTCTAGATGCCGTGTGCATTGATTCTAATCCATTCTGTACCCTGCCAGATAGGTGTTATTGGCCCCATGGTACAGATGAGGCTGACGGGGAGGCTGGTCTGATGGCAGGTGAGAGGGACAGCCAGCTCTAAACTCAGATCTGTCTGACCTCCAGTCTGAGCTTTTGCCGATTCCTCCCTGCAGGGAACCCAGCCCTCCCTGCAAGGATCCCCGTGCTGTCAGAGCTCCCAGGCTGAGGTCCAGACCTCTTCAGACCCCTCCCTGGCAGCCCCGGGGATCCGTAGCCAGATGAGTAGAAGGGCCACTGGAGTTGACCACGGAGTGCTGGCTCAGCTCACAGAAAGTGTGAGTGTGGACAGTGCTCACCGTGACTAAGTGAAGTTATTTCTTAAACAGCAGGGCACCTGAGCTTGTTACAGAGTTTAGTGCGTTTAGGGCTCCAAGGGAGCCGGAGGCCAGGTGCCCCAATAGATGCCTCAGTGATTCTCTGGGTGTTTACCCCGTTCTCCGCGTTCACCATCTCCTTTCCTCACCCTTGTCTTTGTTGGTTTCCTTTGCCTCCCAGTTTCTGCCTTCTCATAACCTCAGTTCCTTCACCTCTGTTGCTGTCTCCATCCTGCCCCACATTTGAACTGCTCCCTTGGCTGTCTCCCCACGAACCTGGGGCAGTGGAGAGAACAGGTATGTCCTCTCCACGTTACCTGGGAGTGGATGGCACATAGTAAATACAGTAAGTCCCCTACAGAAGAACGAGTCCCGTCCCGAGAGTGTGTTTGTAAGTCCAGTTTGTTCATAAGTCCAACAAAGTTAGCCTAGGTACCCAACTAACAATCGGCTACATAGTACCGTACTGTAATAGGTTTATAATACTTTTCACACCAATAGTACATAAAAAATAAACACAAAAATAAAGAAAACTTTTAAAAATATTTATTTATTTGGTTGTGCTGGGTCTTAGTTGCAGCAGGCAGGCTCCTTAGTTGTGGCATGGAGACTCTTAGTTGCGGCATGCATGTGGGATCTAGTTTCCTGAGCAGGGATCGAACCCAGGCCCCCTGCATTGGGAGCACGGAGTCTTATCCACTGTGCCACCAGGAAAGTCCCAAGAGAACATTTTAAGTCTTACAGTACAGTACCTTGAAAAGTACAGTAGTACAGCACAACAGCTGGCACACAGGGGCTGGCATCGAGTGAACAGGCAAGAAGAGTTACTGACTGGAGTGGGGAGAGGAGGTGGGAGATGGTGGAGCTGAAGGGTCGTCGGCAGTAGGAGATGGAGGGCAAGCTGCAATTTCACTCTCGCCTGACGTTGACGGCACAGGTTCTGGTTCCTTGCTGGATTCAATTCTATCTACCCCCTTGAAAAAACGATCCAGTGATGTCTGGGTAGTAGCACATTCACATCTTTGGAAGTTCGCAACTTGAAGGTTCATGTGTAGGGGACTTATGTACTTGAGAACTGGAAAGTAGAATTTCACCACGGGTGGCTTCTGTTGTCGGACCACCTGGGTCTGCCTCGGGGCTCCTCCCCTTAATGGCTGCGTGATCTCGGGCATGTTACATGGCCTCTCTGTGCCTTGGCTTCCTCTTCTGAAAGACGGGGCATAATAGTAGTGCTGATCTCACAGGGTTGATTGAGTCTCTGAGCTTCCGTTTCCTCATCTGTAAAACGGACAAAATAATTGACCCTCATCAGAGAGTTGTTGGAGAACTAAATGCAGAGCATGGCAAGTGCTTGGCCCAGAGCCCAGCATGCACTGAGTGTTCTGACAGTGTACTGTTCGTCTTGGTCCCATCACTCACCCACCGGGCACCCTTGGGCTGGTCACTTAGCTTCCCTGGGACTCAGGTCCTCCATCGCTGCAGGAGGGGTGGCCCAGGTGCATACACATGTCCGGGTGTGGGGTGTGTCCCTCTGGCCGCAGAATGGACAGTGAATAACTCTGAATGAAGCAGAGTCATTAGGGTTACACTAAGAGAATGAGTCATCTTGGGACCAGGTCCCTGCACCTTCAGTCCTGCTTTTCAGGGAAGCAGGAGCTGCAAGATGGTGAAGGTCAGACCTGCGGGGTGTGGTCTGCCCTTGAGCTCCCATCTTCCACCCCATGATGAGGTTCCCCCTCCTCCCCAAATGTCCAGCTGAAGGAGTCACCAAGGGCACAAGGGCATCTGGGCTGGGGTTGTCTGGAAGTCGCCGCCATGTGGGCGGATCTCACCACCCAGAAGGCGGAAGTGCTGGAGGCCAAGAGGGGGCTTGAAGGGAGCAGCAGCCCTGCGGGTTGTGTGGCCCCGATTTTAATAATTACCGCTTGGGTGGAAGTCTGTAGTTGGAGGTGGGGCAGGAGAGGGAGGGAAGGGAGCTGGGTCTGTAGTGTGGCGTTGGGCCACGGTGAGGACAGCCAGGAACACGTTCCCCGCCCTTGCCGCGGACACCTGGCTGCACCACATGGAAATCTGTTTCATTTGTTCGTTGATTAAGCAGTAATTGCCGCGTGCTGTTGGTGTGCTGGGCGCTGTCCCGGGTGCTGGGGATACAGGGCTGACTCTGTCCTCGTGGAGCTCACATTCTGGTGTGAGAAACAGACAACAGACAGATAACTGTATGATAGAATTTCAGGTGGTGACGTGGCCAGGAGAGGGTGTGAGGGGCAGGGTCGGGTGACACGGGGATAGTGATGCTTCCCTCATAGGATTGTTCGGAGGAAATGCATGTAAACTGGCACACAGTGGGTGCCGATTAAATGACAGGTTGGTGCAGCGGGATTGGGGTGCTAGCAGCTGTGCTGGGCTCCCAGGGGAGCTGTCCTTTCAGCACCAGCAGATCTCAGTTTATTGCCCTATGCCTGGACTGCAAACCTAAGCTGACAGATGTGCAGGGAGACTTAGGAAGTGACAATTGTCCAGAAACCCCACTCCAGCAGCAGTGCAGACATGCACCTTCAGATTCATCCAGACACAGCCCACCCCTCCAGGTTTGTCCTAAGTCCTCGTCTCAAGCAGGGGAGAGTCTGGCAGGCCCCGTGTCATTGATCGCCCTTCCCCAGCCAGACTGCAAGCTGCTTGGAGCAGGCGTGGGCTGGGGGCTGTTCAGACACCCTGTGTACCCTGAGGGGCCAGCATGGTCTGGCATGTGGTGGGCATGCCTGACTTGTCCACTGGTTGGGGACCCACAGTTGGTTAGGTGGTTCACTGATTCATTCAGA
The DNA here is from genome assembly GCF_000442215.2 of Lipotes vexillifer. Taxonomy (NCBI): domain Eukaryota; kingdom Metazoa; phylum Chordata; class Mammalia; order Artiodactyla; family Lipotidae; genus Lipotes; species Lipotes vexillifer. Next base: position 707,782 of record NW_006771655.1, read on the forward strand.
AACCTTGGTGAGGGACTTCCCTGGTGGTGCAGTGGTTAAGAATCCACCTGCAAATGCAGGGGAAACGGGTTCGAACCCTGGTCCGGGAATATCCCACTTGCTGTGGAGCAGCTAAGCCCGTGTGACACAACTACTGAGCCTGCGCTCTAGAGCCCGCGAGCCACAACTACTGAGCCCGCGTGCCACAACTACTGAAGCCCGCGTGCCTAGAGCCCGTTCTTTGCAACAAGAGACGCCACTGCAATGAGAAGGCTGCACACTGCAACGAAGAGTAGCCCCCGCTCGCCGCAGCTAGAGAAAGCCCGCGTGCAGCAACGGAAGACCCAATGCAGCCAAAAATGAATAAATAAATAAATTAATAAATTAAGAAAACAACAACAACCTTGTTGAGAGCCAGGGCTGGGGCACCAAAATGAGTCCTATGCAAAGCTTACCCCCTCCCCTCCAGAAGCTCATAGTTTAGGGGAGGACTCGGTCTGCTAATAATATGTGAGCAAGTGCATAATTGAGATATTGATAAATATGCTGGAAATGTAGGTATGGTTTCTGCTTGAATGCCTGGGTAAGAAAGGGTTTGAGGGTGACATTGAGACTTCCGGTTATAAGTAATGAAGCCTCAGTTTGAACTGGCTTAAAGCAAAGAGAGAGAAGGAGAAAGAGGAGGAAGGGGCAGTGGGGGAGTGAAAAGAAGGGGAAAAAGTCGGTACTCAGAAGTGAAAAGTATGTGGGTTCAGGTACAGCTGGATCCAGGGTCTCAAAGACGACCAGGCTGCCTCTCTCCATCTCTGGGCTCTGTTTCCTCTGGTGGCTCCATTCTCTGGACTGCCCACAGTGCTTACGAATGGAGAGTTTCCTGCAGAATCCTTCGGGATCACCATAGCCCTGGAGTTGAGTCTTCTTGTCCTGGCTTGGATTTTGTGCCCATTCTCGGACCTGTTGCTGAGGTCGGGGAAAAGACTATGCCAGATCTAGGTCACAGCCCCTCTTTTGGAGCTTGGAGACGAGGAGTCAGGCATGACTTGGGGTTGAGGTGGGGTGCAGCTCCACCTGAGCCTGATGGAGTGCTAGCGGGGAAGGGATGGCCCCAGACGAAAGTGGGGCCATTGACTGCGTGAGGGATAGATGCTAGATAGGCAGAAGCCACCCGTACCCTCCGTAGGGCAGGAGAGTCTGCAGAGAGGTTGGGGCATTTGGGTGGACCCTTCAGAATGAATAGGAGTTCTCCAGGGAGGCAGAGGAGGTGATGGAGGGGGAGGCCATTCCTGGAAGAGGGCAGAACTTGGAGGGGGAGGTTCAGGGACACCAGGGGAGAGTTGGTGACGCTGGCCCTCAGGCCATGTGGTGGGGAGGTTGCCAGCTCCGGTCCCCAAGGGCCCTGGGGTGCGCCCAGCAGCTGACCTTTCTCCAGCAGGCTCCGTGGCACCGTTGAGGCTGATTTATGCTGAGAGTGTCATGACTTGGGTTCCGGCAGGGGAAGAATTCAAGGGAGGGAGGGTACTTCAGAGACTGCTGTGGCGATGAAAGTGGGGAGCTTCCTGGGATTCCCAAGGGACTGGGCTGCCGGAGCTTACTGGGGAGGGCTGCTCATCTCATTTCCTGGCTACAGGCGGGTTACTCGCCCATATGCCCCTTTACCCCAAAGCCTTGAGTGCTTATTTCCTCAGTCCCAGGGTACTCTCTTATGGAATGAGGTTAAAAAATGAAATCTAACCTTAAAAAGGAAGGGCATTCTTTCCTTTTAAAATTTATTTATTTATTTTATTTTTGGCTGCATTGGGTATTTGTTGCTGCGCACGGGCTTTCTCTAATGGTGAGCGGGGCCTACTCTTTGTTGCGGTGCACGGGCTTCTCATTGTGGTGGCTTCTCTTGTTGCGGAGCACGGGTTCTAGGTGCACGGGCTTCAGTAGTTGTGGCACATGGGCTCAGTAGTTGTGGCACGCCAGCTCAGTAACTGTGGCGCACGGGCTTAGTTGCTCCGCGGCATGTGGGATCTTCCCGGACCAGGGCTCGAACCTGTGTCCCCTGCATGGGCAGGCGGATTCTTAACCGCTACGCCACCAGGGAGGTCCCAGGAAGGGCATTCTGATACAGGCTGTAACATGAATGAACCTTGAGGACATTATGCTAGTGACTGTAATAAACAAAATGCTATTACTGCCTTCTGCTAATAAGCTAACAAACAAAAGGACAAATCTTGTGTGGTTCCATTTACATGAGGTCCCTGGAGTCAATTTCATGGAGACGGAAAGTAGAAGGCTGGGTGTCAGGGGCTGGGGGAGGGGGCTGGGGAGTCAGAGTTTAATGGGGACAGAGCCTCAGTTGGGGAAGATGGAAAGGTTCTGGAGATGGAATGTGGTGATGTTTGCACAGCAGTATTAATGTGCTTAATGCCACAAAAAGACACCCTTAAAAATGGTTAAAATGGTAAATTTTATGTTATGAGTATTTTACCACAATTAGAAAATTTATGAAAAATAAAAGCTAGTTGAAAATGGTGGGCTTGGGACTTCCCTGGTGGCGCAGTGGTTAAGAATTTGCCTACCCATGCAGGAGACACGGGTTCGAGCCCTGGTCCGGGAATATCCCACATGCCACAGAGCAACTAAGCCCGTGCGCCACAACTACTGAGCCCGCATGCCACAACTACTGTAGCCCGTGCGCCTAGACCCCGTGCTCTGCAACAAGAGAAGCCACAGCAATGAGAGGCCTATGCACCCCAATAAAGAGTAGCCCCTGCTCTCCGCAACTAGAGAAAGCCCGCACGCAGCAACGAAGACCCAAGCAGCCAGAAATAAAAATAAATAAATAAATAAATAAAAAGAAAATGGTGACATAAGCAGGTCAGTTATTAAGTGTAAGAGGAAACAAAAATATAAAGGAACATTAGCATTGATGCAGTCTTATTTAATAAGTGTCCTGCAGACTTTACCAGTTGCCATATCACTGTTTCAGTGGCCGCTTGCCGGCAGCAGGATGACCGTCCTGTCACTGTGGTGTTTTAACCTTGACCCTTGGTTCAGTTGGCATGCACCACGTTGCTCTCTGTAAAGTTACCATTCCTTTTGGTGATGAAGAGCATTGCGGGAAGGGGAGTGTTTTGAGATCATGCAAATATTGCATTCCTCCTATTATGAAAACTTCTATTCAAAAAGTAGAGAGACTAGTATAATGTAATAACCCCATAGCCTAACAATGACTAACAATTTCTAATTAACATTTATGACCATTTTGCCACACTTCATCTCTTTGCTTTTTCTCTGCCGACAGTTAAAGACAAATCCCAGGTGATGTGTCAGTCCACGTCTCTAACTGGTGAGGGTTAATTCTTCCATAACCACCAGACCCCATCACACCTGACGACATGGGCAAAACTTCCTAGCGCTGTCGAGTGCTTGCTGTGGGGCTAGCATGGCTGAGGAGCTGAATTGTACATTTTATGTAGTTTTAGTGAGTTTCCATTGACTTAGCCACACATGGCCAGTGACTGCCAGAGTACCCTGCACAGCTGCAGAGCCTTATCACCCTCAGGGTGACGATCTTGGCAAGAGAGGCAAGAAACTTCGCACTGCATCTCCCCAGGAGGCAGGAGACATCTGACTATCCCATTTCTGGTGATGCTGAGGTTGATCTTGGGGCCAAGAAAGCGATGCTGTGTTCCCTGGATTTGACCACCCTGTCGCTCAGCAGCCTCTCACCAGCCTTCTCCGCATCCGTTGGTTCCCCTTGTCTGAATCAATGATTTCATTAAGGGTTACAGTTTTGTGATTTTTCAGGAGCCGCTCTTAAGGAAAAAGATCGTCACCCCAAGCACCTCTGCACTTGGTGTACCAAAGTGGTGGGATCTTCATTATTATCTAAGACAAAACCAGGGGGTTCATTTCTTACAAAGAAAGGCCTTGGGGGAATGGACCAGTCCCTGTTCGTAGTGGAGATATTCTTAGGATGTGCGGGTGGTATTTCAGGGTTGTGTGCACAATGTATGTGCGTGTGGGTGCGTGTGCGTGCACCTGTGTGCATTTTGCTTCAGAAACATGTGCGTCTCTGGGGGAATCTGTTTCTACCTGAAGGCAGCTACCTTGTTGCCTGGTCACGGGAATCCTGGTCACGGGAGATGGAGCAGGGCTGGGGACCAGCTTTGGGGGAAATCCCAGGGCCCTCTGCTTTGGAATTGGGCTCAAACCTGCCCTGTGATGGCACCCTGGATGCTTGGCCATGGGCAGGGCTGGGCTGTGCCAGGCTGTGTGTGGCACTGTGTCGGCGGGGATGGGACATTCCCAGGCCTCTTGCACGTTCCACGAGCCCTCGAGCCGCCCCTCCTTTCACGGGGAATAGTACTAGCCTGGAGAAAATGATTTCCTGTGAGAGGATCCGCCATCCCAGTGTGCCCTGTCGTGCCGGCGGGTGGATGGAACGGCTCATCTGTTGGCAGGTGGTCCTCCTCGTCTCTGGAGTTAGAGCTGCTTTCCGTACAGCAAGCCAAGGGCTGAAGGTCCCTTGGGAGTGGTGGGGGTGGGTAGGGGGAGGTATTTGCTAAGTTTCTTAAAGTTCCTCCTGGTGGATTGGGGTTCGGGGTGTGTCTCCTAGAAGGCGTGTTCCGGGTGTGGCCCCTGCAGGGTGAGGAAGGTGGTTGTAACCCCAACCCGGCATCAGGGAGGGGAAAGCTGCAGACATGCGATGTGGCCAGGAGGCCACGGCACCCCTGGTTTAGGGGATCGTGGGTGGATGGGGCAGTGACCTGTCCCTTTCAGAGGCAGTGGTAGCCGGCGGGTGTGAGTGAGCCTTGCAAACTGTGAAGTGCTGTGCAGATAAGCCTCCTGGGGTCAGCAGCGGCCTCAGCTGGGACTGGGATCGTTCAGAAGCAATATTGTTTCTTGTCCAGAGCACTTGTGGCTGGTACCTTCGGGGTTTTACTCTGAGCTGCCGAGAATCCGCCTTCGTGTGGGTTTCCCCAGAATCAGACCTGGGGACGAGGATGCAGGGACAAGGGGTGTATCTGGGAGCTGACCCCAAGATACGGCAATAGGGGAGCGCGGAAGTGAGCACAGGGGAGGGCACGCAGCCGCTAAAGGGTTTGTAAGAAGCGGGTTGCACTGTAGGCACTCGGAGCTTAATTAGTTCTGCTTGGGAGACACTGGGGGACATGGCTTGAAGTCGTCTCCGCTGAGGGCAGGGGAGCGGGGGCATCCATCAGCTCCCCCCTGAGTCACTGGTGGAGGCTGATTTCTCGGAGCGCTAGCTCCCAGGCTCCTGCAGCTGCAGCACAAATCCCCCAGGTCAGAGCTCTCGGGCTTGGGGTCTGCACGCCGGGGAGGGGGATGGGCATTCACAGCATTGAGGCAGTGGGTCGACCACCAGGCTTGCATCAGCCCCTGGTTACAAAGATTGTGGAGATGGAGGCCCACCCCGGGCTTCTGGTTCGGAAGGTCTGGGTTCCCATGGCATCTCCTCATCTTGTTATCTTCTGGGAGCTTCCTGGTGAGGCAGGCAGGATGGGGTGGCCCCTGCTTCAGAGGCGTGGACCCTCATTATGCCAGAGGGGAAGAGCCCTGGGGAGGGTGCAGGGCTAGGGGTGTCTGGCCCCAGCTGTGTTGGGTCAGTACCACCAGTCACGCACCCCCAGGGGGCGCCATTCACGTGGGATGGCGTGTGTTCTCTGCTCCCGACCTGCCAGAGACCCTGGCCCTTTCCCCTCTTTCCTTGGCTTCCCCTCCTGTTCCCCTCCTGTCTCCCCACTGGGATTTTGATCTCACAACAGTTCTGAGCTGGCCCCAGCCCATGGACTGTTTCTCCCCGACTCTGTTTCCCAAAGACAGAGCCAAGATGCTGTCTGCCATCCAGGAGGAGCTGTGAATTCATGAATGGACACAAAGAAGTGGCCTGGGACCAAGCTGGAGAAAGGGGGAGGCTCAGAGGCCCGGGGCCAGCTCTGCCCTGGGCTGCCCTTGCTTCTGGGGGACAGACAGACCCCCCCTTTGTCTCCTGGACAAATCTCTTTAGTCCTCTGTCCTGGGGATTCAGGGCTGCCACTGCCAGGCACTGGCCCAGCCCGGAAGGGGCGGCCGCAGCAGTTTTCCTGAGCCTGGGCTCGTTTGGGAGAGCAGGACTGCTTTTCTCTGGGGGCTATGCACCCCAGCCCGGCCCAGACCAGAAGGGGAGGGAGAAATTGCAGAAGCTCTGAGCCTGGGCCTGGCTGCTCCAGACTGCAAGCCGGGGAGCAGGACGGCAGAGGAGCATCTGGGGTGCGCTTGGCTTGGAGGGAGGCCCAGGTGGTGGGGACAGGGCAGGTGGTCAGCAAGCTTAGGCCCTGCCCGGGGCTGCCCATAGAGGCCCCAGGGGATGGTGTAGGAGGCACACCTTTTACAGACCCCTCCCAGACCTGGCTGGTAGGCGCCTGGGGCTACTCCGTCTTTTAACCTTTTATCGAAGTGTAATTACAGGAAAAGCGTGTGCCTGTCCCTTACGGCTGGAAAACTGAACACACCCCTGGCACCAGCACCCACAGCAAATCACTCAGTGTTGCAAGTTGCCAGGAACCCCGTCACGCGCCCTGGTCACTGCCTCCCCGCCTCCAAGGGCAGCCGCTGTCCTGGCTTTTATCCTCAAAGACTCCTGGTGCCGGTTCTTGAAGGTTATATAAATGGAGTCAGAGAGCCTGTCCTGTTTGGCACCAAGACTGCGATGCACCCTTGTCTCTGAGTGCAAGGCGTTTGCCGCTTCTCTCTGCAGTCTGGTTCCATGTGGGACCCTCCGCAGTGTGTTTCCATCCTGCCCTGGACGGGCAGTTGGGTGGTTACCAGAACTCTCTTGGGGAACAGCCTCTCCCCTGTCGCAACTCAAATGCTGTAGGTTGGGGAACGTTTGGTCTCGAATACTGATTTCAGACATAGAGCTGCATATTTAAAACATTCTGTTGTAGTAAATGAACATTGTAGCCAGTCAAGCAGCACAGAAATAGAAAGAGAAGAAATAATATTTCCTCCCTTCTCCCCAGGCTCTCCAGTGGGGTTTCCATTCATACCTCCTGCTTTTCTAAAGCAGCAAACTGGCCCTGCCCCTGGAATCGTGTGACCTTGAGTGGCCAGGGTCCTGGCTGGATTAACCCATGTGTCTGGAGTCTGTCTATTCCAAAAATTCTGAAGGTTTTAAAAGACTGGAACTGTTCCCAACTTGTTACCTCGAGTCTAAACAACTTAGTAAATGCTCGGAGATGATTGATGATAAGGTTGTTTGCTGAGCATCACCTGTTGTGTGCAGGCTCTGCATTGGGTCCAGGAAGATGAAGCGGAATCAGGGCTAGTCCCCTGGTTTGCAGTCTCGGGGCCAAGGCAGACCAGAGCACCCAAATATGTATAATTGTGCTACAGTAGGGGTCGCACAAGCAGCTGTGGGAGTCCAAAGGGGACAGCCACTCTCTCTGCCTAGGAATGCTGCAGGAAGAGAAAAGAGGGAAGGAGATTCCAAACAGGCAACTTAAGCAGTGGCATTGAGGTGAGAGAAGGCAGTTTACAACCCAGTCTGGATGGGGTGTGAAGGTAGGGATCAAGGAAGAATTTTCAGGGGAAGGGCCTTTTGACCTGGGCTCTGAAGGCTGAATAGGAGTTTACCACCTGGAGAAGAGGGAAAGGGGCTTTTAAGTAGAAGGAACAATGTGTGGAAGGCCCAGAGGTGTGATGACTGTGGGCCACAGGGAGAGCTTTCCTGGGGTGAGGAGAAACTGAAGGGAGTGAGTCAGGGATAGGAAACAAAGGAAGCAGATCCCCCGGGAACACAGGGTCTTTTAGCCCATGCAGAAGCTGCCTGGCATTTCTGTTCTTGGCCTTGGCACAGGCCTTTATGCTCTGGGTCCGCCAGGGCTTTGCCTTGGTCATTGGGATCTGGGAGTCATGGTGTGGACTGTCCAGCATGGGAGGGATTGACAAAGCCAGGGTTCAGGGGGACTGGGGTCACGGATAACTTGTGGCCAGGGCTGCTCTGACCACTGGCCAATGAGGTGTGGGTTTCAGGAGCTGGACAAAGGCTCTGTCCCTTCTCTTCCTTCGCCTCCAGCTCCACAGCCAGTCCCCCTTCCTGGAGAGGACGGTCAGATACTTTACACTATAATGTGAAAGACTGATGGCAGAACCTTTCCTGTCAGAACTATGGGCAGGGCTGAAAGGGAAGGAGACTAGACGGTCTCAACAAGGAGTCAGAAGGTCTGGGTTTTGCCATCTTAGCTGCACCACTTCTATCTTGTGGCTTCACTTCTCTGAATCTCTGTATGAAATGACAAGCATCATCTCGGCTCTGCTCAGTTTACAGCGTCCTTGTGAGGCTCCGAGAGGGGGAGGAAGTGAAAGCACTTGGGTAACTCTTACACCAGGGATGGCTGCCTCTCGCCCGCCTGGTACCCGTGGCAGACATTGCTAATTCATCATCTAGATTCGTTCGCAGAATCCTTTTAGCACAGCACTCCAGGCAGCCTCTTATCAGTGGACCAGAATTGCCGTGTGAGTTGAAGCCCGTTTGCTGCCCCTGCTGAGCCCAGTGTTCATTTTGTGGTCCTGGGGTCCAGGAACATTCCCGTTGTGTAGCACCTGGCACCATCTGGGGGGGCCCATCATCCCCTCCCTGCTGGGCTCTTTCCCCCAGCCCACTGCTTTTCAGGCTTGCCTGTGCACCGGAATCGCGTGGGAAGTTTAAAAAATACCAATTCCTGGACACCACTCCCCATACCGCGATTCTGTTTTAATTGTCAGGGGTGTGGCCTGGGCATTGGGATTTTTCAGATCTCCCCGGTGATTCTTTTTTTTTATTATTTTATAAATTTATTTATTTATTTATTCATTTTTGGCTGCGTTGGGTCTTCGTTGCTGCGTGCGGGCTTTCTCTAGTTGCAGTGAGCGGGGGCTACTCTTCGTTGCGGTTCACAGGCTTCTCATTGCGGTGGCTTCTCTTGTTGTGGAGCACGGGCTCTAGGTGCACTGGCTTCAGTAGTTGTGGCTTGTGGGCTCTAGAGCTCAGGCTCCATAGCTGTGGCGCACGGGCTTAGTTGCTCCGCGGCATGTGAGATCTTCCCCAACCAGGGCTCGAACCTGTGTCCCCTGCGTTGGCAGGCGGATTGTTAACCACTGCACCACCAGAGAAGTCCCTGGTGATTATGTGCAGTAATGTTTGCTCTGGCCCCTTTCTCCACCCTGCTAGGTGCTGATGTCGCTGTTGTCCTGGGCAGCGCAGGATTCTGGGGAGAGGGTAACGATGGCACAACCTGAGACTCAGCTCGTGTCACTTTTTGCTGACATGTTAACAGAGGGTCTTCGTATGCACATAGCTTTGCCTGTGGCCTGAATTTTTCTTTTTTTTTGTAAACTATACATAACATAAAACTTACTCTTTTAACCATTTTTAAGTGTACAAATCAGTGGGATTAAGCACATTCACATTGTTGTGCAACCATCACCACTATCATCTCCAGAACTTTTTCTTTTTCCCAAACTAAAGCTCTGTCCCCATTAAACACTAACACCCCCTCCCCCTCCCCCAGCCCCTGGCAACTGCCATGCTACTTACTGTCTCTATGAATCTAACTCCTCCAAGGACCTCGTACAAGTGGAATCCTACAGTGTTTGTCTTTTTGTGACTGGCTTATTTCACTCAGCATCATGTCCTCAAGGTTCATCCATGTCATAGTATGTGTCAGAATTGCATTTCTTTTTAAGGCTGAGTCATATTCCATTGTGTGGATGAACCACATTCTGTTTATCTGCTCAGCTGTCAACGGACACTTGGGTGACTTCCACCTTTTGGCTGCTGTGAGTAATGCTGCTCTGAAAATGGGTGTGCAAGTATCTTCAAATCTCTGCTTTCAGTTTTTTTTTTTTTGTGGTACACGGGCCTCTCACTGCTGTGGCCTCTCCTGCTGCGGAGCACAGGCTCCGGATGCGCAGGCTCAGCGGCCATAGCTCATGGGCCCAGC
>NW_006771655.1:719349-725602 GCF_000442215.2 Lipotes vexillifer
TTTTGTGGTACACGGGCCTCTCACTGCTGTGGCCTCTCCTGCTGCGGAGCACAGGCTCCGGATGCGCAGGCTCAGCGGCCATAGCTCATGGGCCCAGCCGCTCCATGACATGTGGGATCTTCCCGGACCGGGGCACGAACCCGTGTCCCCTGCATCGGCAGATGGACTCTCAACCACTGCGCCACCAGGGAAGCCCTGTTTGTTTCTTTTTAAATAATAGCCACCCTAATGGGTGTGAAGTGATGAGGCCTGATTTTTAAAGCAAAGCTTTTTCTTTCCTTACTTAGACATGTCACAGCATCTCTTCCAGAGGTGATGGAGGAGGCAGAGAGGGATCAACACGTACAAGTGCCTACTGTGCGTGGGGCACTTGGCACATCATGTCTTCTCTGCGAGGCAGGTATTATTACCTCCCTGGAGCCCAGGTCTCAAGCTTGGACAATCCTGGGCTGAAATCCTGGCTCCATCCTTTTCTAGCTGTCATGTGTTAGGCAGGTGATTTGGTTTTTCAGAACCTCAGTTTTTTCAGCTGTAAAATGGGTTCAATAATAAGATGGAGGATTTATAGTAACAGAATCATCAATTTCGGTCATGTATCAACATGTGCTGAGTGCTGTGCACAGATTAACCCACTTCATCCTTTTAGAATCCCCCTGGGTGGAGGCTGATAACATCCCCATTGCTCAGATAAGAAAACTGAGGCCCAAAAAGCTTGAGTAACTTGTCCCTGGACACGCGGCTGGTAAGGAGTGGAGCTGGGATTGAAGGAGTGTAGACTGGGAGGGTCTTGAAGTTCGTGCCAGCAAAAGCCGAGAAGGGACTTTTAAAGGTGATTCTGGTGTGGACTCGGCAGAAGAGAGTGGTAGAGAAAGCTGTCATCTTCTTGGAGAATTCGTAACAATCGGTAACAGAATGTTAGCAGAAATATGGACCGTATAGGCCAGTGTGGTGTGATCTCAGGTGGAAATGAGGAGCATGTTATTGGACAATGGAGAGAATATCCTTGGTATAGAGCAGCCTAAAACTTGCCCGAGTTGTGTTCATCTTCCGGGGAAGGTAAGACTTGCACGTGGTGGGATTGGATGATGCGTTGAGAAGGTTCCCTAAGCCCGGTGTTGATGGAGCGGCTTGGTCCTCCCAGCTGCTTATAGTGAGATGCGGGAGGAGAGAAATGAATCGAAGAAGGAATTATTAAGCAAAAAGGAACCGGAATGTAAAGATTTGGAGAATTCTCAGCCTATCTATAGTGTAAAAACGAGCACGTGTTCAGAAGGGAACATCACGGGTGTGGCCCACAGACCATTCATAAGGAGATTAGTGCTGATGCGGACTAAATCAGCTGATGGTCCAAATCAGCCTCCCTCTGAAGCCGGGACCAAAGGAATGGAGGAGGGCTGCACACATGTGCTATTTCCCTGGAAAAGGGAAGGATGATGATGAATGCAGTTTCTAGATCTCAGGGCGGGGCTGGCTGCTCCTGTTTCAAAGGGTGGGGCCCTGCCCAGTGTCTCAGAGGTGGGGTGACCTGCCGAGCTGTGGAGGTTATGCTGTCACCCCAGGGGGCCTGGAGGGCAGGGCATCGGATCAAAGGGGACTATTCTTGAGCCTTAAGATCTCAAGGAACTTGCCTTGCTACGTTTTGGACTTCCTTGGGACCCATCACCCCTTCTGTCTTTTTGGTATATTTTGTTTTTTTTTTTTTTTGGAATGGGAATGTCTGTATGTCTGTCCTGTGCCTGTCCCACCATTGTATTTTGGAAGCACATAATTTATTTGGTTTCCCAGGCTCACAGCTGGAGAGGAATTTTGCCTCAGAATAAATTGTACCTTGAGTCTCACACATGTCTGATTTAGATGATGTTTAGATGAGACTTTGCATTTTGGACTTTAGAGGTAATACTGGATTGAGTTGAGACTTTTGGGCTTGTTGGGATGGAATGAATGCATTTTACATTCAAGAAGTACATAAATTTGAGGGACCAGTGGTGGCATGCTATGGACAGAATGTTTGTGTTTCCCTAAAATCCGTATGTTGAAGTGCCAACCCCCAATGTGGTGGTATTTGGAAGTGGGGCCTTTGGGAAGTAGTTAGGGTTAGATCAGGTCATGAGGGTGGGACCCTTATGATGGGATTAGTGCCCTTACGGGAAGAGGAAGAGACATCAGAGCTATCTTTCCACTTTGTGAGGACACAGCAACAAGGCTGTGCACCAGACACTGAATCTGCTGGCACCTTGATCTTGGACTTCTGAGCCTCCAGAACTCTTAGAAATAAATGTATCTTATTTAAGCCACCCAATCTATGGTATTTTGTTACAGTACCCCAAATGACTGACACCTCCACTCGTCTCGCCAATCTTCCATCCTCCACCCATCCTTCCATCCACCCCAACATCCCCCACCCCTGATCCATCCATCCATCCATCCTTCCTTGCTTCCTTCCATCCATCCATCCATCATCTATCCAACTATCCACTTATTTGTCTAGAAAGCTATTTGCCTGCCTTCTCTCTACTTACCTACCCCACCTACGCATCCATCTAGTGGCACCATCAATAAATTGGAAGCATATTGGAAAGTATGGCTGTTGTCCTGTGGCCAATGGGAGAGCTGATGAAATAGCTTAATTGATCATGAAAAGCAGAAAATAAAGTCATATTATTTTCTGCTTTTCATGATCAGTTAAGAAAGTTCAAATTGTGGGATCTGTAAAACCCAGGTACATCAGTGATGTCTTCAGGGAGTTATGGGCATGAGCTTGAAGTTCCCCTGCTGCCAGAAAGCTCGACAGTCCTACTGTACTTGGGTGTTGGTAGGAAGACAGCCTACCTCCAGATGTTTTCCTCCGGCGACTTCCTTTATTCTGGGCATCGTGTGCCAAGTTAAAGGTCAGCCTTCCCAGGGAAGGAGGGGAGAATGGGTGCTGGGAGACGACTGTCCCCCTGCCCCTTCTGGAAAGCTGGAACCTTGGGATATAGGAACCGGTGTTGCTTTGTGACCCCCTGCCCCTTCCGCAGCTCCCACTCCAGCCTCGTGGGTTCCCTCCCAGCCTCGAAACACGCCTCCTCCTTCCAGCCACCAAGCTTTTCCTGATGCCCTTCTGGCTTCCAGAAGTTTCCTCTCCGGTCTTCAGTGCCTCTGACCATCATGTCTCTGGGACGCCCCCCACCCCTTCCTTCTTGCCTTTTCTGGCAACAGTCATGTGCGATTAAATCTTTATATTGTAAAAGCATTAGCATAATGACAGGAAAAGAATTCCACCCCCAACATTTTATTTTGAAAAATTTCAAACTAACATAGAAAGGTTGCGAGAAAAGTTCAGTGAACATCTAGGTGCCAGTCATTCACTTAGTCACCAGATGTTGACATTTTGCAATGTTGGCTTTGCTGCTCTCTCTTCTTTTTGAACCTTTTGAGGATAAGTTGCAGACATCTGGACACTTCATCCTTACACACGGCAGTGTGTATTTCCTAAAGCAAAGACGTTCTCCCGTGTAACCGCAGTATGCTTACTTCTCCCAGAAATTCAGCCCTTGATACGGTACTGTGATCTGATAGGCAGTCCACCTTTATCTCCCGTCAACTCCCTTAAAAGAATTTTTAAGAAGTATGTCATCAAAAATGAATTCTACTAAAAAAAAAAAAAAAAGAATCCTACTGCCTCACCACAAATCTGTATTTCATTTATGTGTGTTTTCTTCCATCCACAACATAGTATGACCTTATTATAATCATAATGAATTACAGATTCTCCCTTTCTCACTTCGTATTATATGGCAAACATTTCCCATGTCATTATACAGTTTTTCTTCTTTTTTCTTTTGGTTTTCTTTTTTTCCCATTTTTTCTTCATTATACAGTTTTAAAGACTTATTTTCAGTTATGCAAGGAAAATTTGAATATAATCTCATAAAAAGTCAAACAATACAGGTCAAATTATCTTCTGCCTCATCCTGAAAATTAAAATATGAGGGAAGTCCTCTGTGACCAGCACCCCCAAATCCACCCATCTCTCCTTTATCTTTCAGGCCTCTTTTTCTGCATTTACGTCTCACCTGTTAAACATTCGGGTTAATTCCTGTTACTAGTTTCTGTCCAGGTCTGTGTAACTTTTAGTCACAGGCCAGTTTAGCATCTTGGGTTTTTAATGAACCTACCTCAGTGCTTCTCAGCCTGGGAATTTTATTTATTTTTAAATATTTATTTATTTGTTTGGCCGCTCCGGGTCTTAGTTTCGGCACACGGGATCTTTGTTGTGGCATGCGCACTCTCAGCTGCCGCACGCGGGATCTAGTTCCCTGACCAGGGATGGAACCTGGGCCCCCTGCATTGGGAGCTCGGAGCCTTAGCCACTGGACCACCAGGGAATTCCCACCCTGGGAACTTTAGAAATATCCATGCCTGGGTTCCAGCCCCAGAGATTACAGTCTCTTTGGTCTGGGGTATAGCCTGGGCATTGGCATATTTAAAAGCTTCCCAGGTGATTCGTTTTCTTAGCTTTTTAAAAACATCGAGGTAAAATTGACACGACATAAAATGAACCGTTTAAAAGTGAACAATTCAGTGGCCTGTAGTACATTCACAGTGCTGTACAACCAACCTCTCCATCACCCCAAAAGGAACCCCCGTACCCATTAAACCGCTTCTCCCCCTGCCCCCAGCCCTTGGTAACCACTGACCTGCTGTCTGTCTCTATGGATTTGCCCGACTGGATATGTCATATAAATGGGGCCGTGCAATGTGGAACCTTCTGTGTCTGGATTCTTCCACTGAGCATCGTGTGTTTGAGGTTTACCCTCATTGTAGCAGGTATGATGGCTGAATAATATCCTATTGTATGGCTGGACCGCGTTTTGTTTATCCACCCATCCATTTCCCGGATGATTCTTAATGTGTGGCCAAGACTGAGAAACACTGGTCTGACTTCTCTTCAGATTGGAATAATAGTAACTACTTTGCAAGGATGTTGTGGGCTTCAATGGGGCGCTCTTTGTAAAGTACCAGGTTGGGTCCGGTAAGAAAACGGTGCCTGGGCTCCGTAGGGGAGCTCCCCAGGGAGAGAGGAAAAGAATATTTATTCTCCGAGCACCGCTGTATGTCAGACATCCCCGTATGGGCTCTTGAACCGTATCATTTCATGGTACCTGCAGGCTAGGTAATATTATCTCCTTTAACACACAAGGAAGTCGCAGCCCAGAGACGTTAAGACATTTCCCCTATGTCACACAGCAGCTAAGTGATCATACAGGGACTTTCCACCCAGCTGTGCCTGGCTCCAAAGCCCTGCCCTCTCCAGTTCAGGGTGGAAGGCAACCTTCTGTCCTTGTCTCCCTGCCAGCTCAGTTTGGGAGCCCTCCACATGGAGTTGCCCTCCCCACCCCCATCAAATGCAGCGGCCACGTGGTTATCTAAGTGGCAGGGGTTGGCCACAGAATGGGGATTCTGTTCTCCAGAAAGCAAGCCAAAGGCCCATTTCCCTCTTTTAGTTGAACCAGCGGCAGCTTGCTAGAAATGTCGACTCTTTGAAATTTCCCACAATCTTGAAGGCTGCCTAGCTCCAGCTCTGTTCCAGACCGTCTAAACTTTATCTCTGAATTTCAGCTGTTCAAAATGACTCCCTTGTCCCTCTGCTGGGCAATGGATAAACAAGTCATTACACATCCTTATGATGGAGTAGTTCTCAACGATAAAAAGGAAGGAACCGTTGACCCAGGCAACAGCGTGGATGAATCTCACCTGCATTAAGCTGAGTGAAAAAAGCCAAACTCAAAAGGCTATGCTGGGGCAGTGTTGGGGGGAAGCCCGGAAGGGTTGAGATGACAGCCAAGAATAGTAATGTTAGGAGGGTTCATCATTTTCTTCTCATAGAAAACAAGAGCTAATAACTAAGTCCCTGTTTGGCATTCAAAGCACAGTTTCTTTTCACCTAAGAATACACTTGATTTTATGCAATCAGTTCTCTTTAGACATTAAAAAAAAGGTCTGTAGAGCTCCTATATGATCCCGTTTATATGATGTTCTGGAAAAGGCAAAGCTATGGGAACAGAGAACAGAGCAGTGGTTACTGGGCTGCGGGAGGGTTAGGGTACCAGGGGGCCGGAGGGCAACTGGGGGCGGTGATGGACCTTTTATTTATCTTGATTATGGTGGCAATTATACAACTCTCTCCCTTTGTCAAAACTCATAAAAATGGGGCTTCCCTGGTGGCGCAGTGCTTGAGAGTCCACCTGCCGATGCAGGAGACGCGGGTTCG
>NW_006771655.1:725612-733942 GCF_000442215.2 Lipotes vexillifer
GCCTGCGCGTCCGGAGCCTGTGCTCCGCAAATGGGAGAGGCCACAACAGTGAGAGGCCCGCATAACGCAAGAAAAAAAAAAAAAAACTCATAAAAATGTGTAGCAAGAAGGGAAATTTTACTGAATATAAATTAGAAGGAAAATTAAAAATGTAAACAGTGAATTAATTGTCCTCTTCAAACGCCTGCCTAGAGGTTTATGAAGAAAGAAATTAGGCTACAAGGAGTTAAAAAGTTCTCCGTTCTTGAGGGCTGTGGGAACTCTAGTTCTTGGGCGTTTGCCCCTGGCCCTGGGGCCCTAGCCCCTGACCCCTGTCTCTCTCTCTCTCTCTCTCATTCAATAGCTGCAGTGCTGGGTAAGAGACAAGGAAAGTTTTGTGGAACCCAGAAATAAATAAATAACTGCCCATCCAGGTCGCCACGGCAACCATGACATCACCCTCAGATCCGAGGGTCTGGCAGCACGGGCGGCTTGTTGGTGTTTGTTAAAGGAGCAGGGGAGAGGGCAGCCCAGTAACAGGTGGAGGAGGCTTGGTTTCCCGCTGGGGAGAAAGGCGTCCATTGCACCCCCTTCACGGTTGGCCTCAGACCCCCACCCCCCCAGCCCTAGTGGAGGGAGCGTAGATTAGCACTGCCTCTTTGGGGGGCTTTTGGGCAGAATCTATCAAAGCTAACACTGTGTGTACCTGTGTTAGTGTCTCCGGGGTTGTGGTAACAAACGAACACACACTTAGTGGCTTAAAATAACGGAAATCTGGTCTCTCTCCATTCTGGAGGCCGGAAGTCCGAAGTCAAGATGCCTGCAGGGTTGGTTCCTTGTGGAGGCTTGAGGGAGTGTCTGCTCCAGGCCTCCCTCCCAGCTCCTGGTGGCTGCCAGCATCCGTGGCGTGAAACTGCATCACTCCAATCTCTGTCTTCATTCTGTGTCTCTCCTCTTCTTATAGGGACACCTGTCATATTGGATTAGGGGCTCACCCCCCCCCCCCCTTAAGTCCCACATTCTCAGGTCCTCGGGGTTAGCACTTCAGCATAGGAATTTTGGGAGGACACAATTCAACCCATAACCCTGTTTCTGTTGTTATTGTATTTGCTTTATTGGCACAGATCCGGCATACTCAAGAAATGCTAAGTGGACGGCCCCTAGCACGGACACAGCATACAGTGGGCACTTAATAAATGCTTTGTGCACTGTACTGCATTGTGCCCTTTGTTCTGAACCATACACCCGTTTCTCGTTTGTGTGGGTCTTTATAGTAGTAATCGGGTTCCTGGGGTGTGGGGGAAGGTTTTTGGTGTTTTAGTGGAGTTTAACCCCACCTGGTGGATGATTCTTGGCAAAGTCCAGGGTGAGCTGTCCACTTACCTGACTCTGAGCCAGCGTGGTCCTGCCTGCCGCCCGAGAGCCAGGTGTTTGCAGGTCTCATCTCCCCCACCGCCAGCCTGACCTGAAGACCCCTGCAGAGAGTTCGGTCAGCCAGGTGTGGCCATGTCCCATCCCACCTGGGTGATGTCACTTCCTCACTCTGCCCTGGAGCTTCCCCTCCGTAAACCCGGCATGGTGGTGGCTCTGTGGCTCCATGGTAGCCTGCAGGTACCAGGAGCTCCCGTGAGGATCAGGTGAGAGAATGGGGCGGAGGCAGTGGATGGGGCTTGGAAGATTCCAAGACACCAGAGCATCAGGAATGCTTATTGTCGGGACTTCCCTGGTGGTCCAGTGGTTAGGACTCCATGCTTCCACTGCCAGGGGCATGGGTTCGACCCCTGGTCCGGGAACAAAGATCCCTCAGGCTGCGCGGTGCAGCCAAAAAAGAAAAAAAAAGTTAAGAAAAAAAAAGGAATGTTCATTGTCAAGATAGAGTCACCTGGCCATTCCACGTGTGGATCTACGCCCAGCGGAAATGAATGCATATGTTCACTACAGTGAATGCTCATAGCAGAGTTACCGTAACAGCTCCAAGCTGGAACGTCCGCCTCCAGTAGATGGGATAAATAACTTGTGGTTCACTCACCGGGTGGAATACTCTACTGCAACGAAAACA
Organism: Lipotes vexillifer; assembly: GCF_000442215.2. NCBI lineage: Eukaryota > Metazoa > Chordata > Mammalia > Artiodactyla > Lipotidae > Lipotes > Lipotes vexillifer. The sequence goes on from NW_006771655.1 coordinate 727,651, forward strand.
GCCAATTACTGAGGCTGACAAAAGTCATGCTGAGCCCAAGGAGCTAGACCCAGAGGGTGTGTGCTGTGTGGTCCCACTGATGGGCAGTTCAAGAATAGGCAAAACTAGTCTATGGTGACAGTGTCAGAGGGGGGTGTCCTTGGGGGGCAGTACCCCTGGGAAGGGGTATAAAGGTGAAATGGAGCAGGACGCTATGGTCCTTGCCCCCCCACCGCCAATGTCCTCCGCCTGCCTTTTGTCTGTGGAAAAAATTTAGCCAAAGAGTAAGTTTAATCAGAGAACTGAGAAAATGCAGAAACAGAGGAACACAGTCAAAGGCGACCAAATAATAATAGTTCCGTCATTAAGCAAAGTCAAGGACCTTTAGTTCCCCCTCAAGGGCTATAGGTAATATTCTGAGCTGTGTCCTGCGAGCTGTCTTATAGGTACTGAAACCCCACCAGGTGGAAGGAGTTAACTACATGCTGACCAGGCTGTAGCCATGACATAAGCTGCCACCATGCCAAGAACTGGCCCAAAGAAATGGAAACAAACTGACCCTGGAACTGAAGATTAACTGTACCTAAAATCATCGAGATGATGCTGGTCAGACCACTGATGACCAATTTCAAGACGACTGTCAGAGCTCACTGTGCTGTTCCTGCACGTAGCCCCCTCCCTCTGTCTGTAAAAGCTCTTGCCCCCTGATTGTCGGCGGGGGGTGGAGTCGGCCTTTGGACGGGCGTCCACGCTCCCCGCTGATTGCCGGCCTCCAAAATAAAGCAACCTTTCCTTTCCTACCAACACTTGTCTCTCAAGAACTGGCTTTCGAGCGGCAAGCGGCCGGACCTGGGTTCAGTAACAAAGGCGCTTTCTAGGGTGTGCAAAAGAGGCTCTGGCTCTTCTGGTGGTGGTCACGCGGGCGTGTGTCTACGTCGAAGTCCATCTAGCTGTACCTTGGGAAGCTATATTGTATGTCTGTTATGCTTAAAGAAAATTAAAACTAAGAAATGAAGAGGATATGCTACAACCCAATATTTATTTATTTATTTTGGCTGTGCCGTGCAGCTTGCGGGATCTTAGTTCCCCGACCAGGGATCGAACCCAGACCACAGCAGTGAAAGCACTGAGTCTTAACCGCTGGGCCGCCAGGGCATTCCCTGCAACCCGATATTTAGCAAACACCACTTCGGGGATTAAGCACAAAATGTTGGATAGTGCAAAAAAAGGTGTAATAGAGAGAGGGAGGGAGGGAGGGAGGGAGGGGAGCGTGATGGGGAGGGGAGAGGAGGAGGGAAAGGGGCCGGCAGGGGAGGGGAGGGGGACCCTCTTCCCACCAGCAGGGGCCAGGGTCCTCAGGCCTCCTGGGAATTCTGTGACCCGGGCCGCTCCCGGCTTCCCAGCCGAGCTTCCAGGAATTGTGTGTCTCCCTCCAGGTTCATGAACCACCGAGTCCCTGCCCACAGGAGGTACCAGCCCACGGAGTATGAGCATGCCGCCAACTGCGCCACCCATGCTGTGAGTCTTGGGGGGCTGAGAGCTGAAGAGGGGGGCTGGGGACGCAGCCTCTTTGCCCTTGGAGAGATTGTGTTTCCGTTCCATGGCAATGTCCCGAGTGACCTGTTCTCAAGTCTTCCATGGCCCTTGGAAGAGCGCGTGGGATCTCGAGGGAAGGTCATTTGGGGAAATTGGAGGCGCTGAGCGTGCCTCTCTTTTAATTTAAGAACCTTCAGTGGCTCCCTAGTACCTTGTACAGAATCCAGGCTCGGTAGCAAGCTCCCAGATAGGTCTTAGCCTTTGTGTTATGTTGGCCGACCTTCCACTGCCACGATGTTGTCCCCAGGCTCCAGCGCCCTGAGCCACCTGCTGTTTCCGAAATAGAAGGCATGACCCCGTGCCTTTGCACATGCTGTTCCCTCTGCCTGGAATAATTTCCGTCTCCCCCGACCCCAGCCTTGCGTAAGAAATCCGTCTCTGGGCAGTGGTCCTTAACCCTTTGGCGCATGGGTCCCTTTGAGGATTTAATGAAGCTCTAGACCTACGCTGTCCAGCTTGGTAGCCACTGGCCTCATACAACTGAAATGCAGCTTGTCTGAATTGACATGTGCTGTGAGTATAAAATACACACCAGCTTTTAAAGACTTAGCATGGAAAGAAAAGAATGTAAGGTATCTTCTTAATACTTTTCATATTAATTACACGTTGAAATGATATTTTAGATATATTGGACTAAGCAAAATATTAAAATTAATTTCACCTATAAATAATTTCCTTTTCAAAATGTGGTGACTACAAAATCTAAAATTACCTGCGCCACCCACGTTATAGTTCTGTTGGCTGGGGCTGCTGTAGAATCTCTCTCTAGAAAAAGTGCTCCTAACACACGAAATTGGGCAAACCTTTGCAGGGACCCTGTACCCCCAGTGCTTCGGAGAGTTCTGAGACTTCTCAGAGGGAACGATGGATAAACCAGGATTCGAAGAGTGAGGAGTTTTCCAGGTAGACATGATAGGGAGGGATGCCGTCTTCACAGAGAACCACAGGTGCAACAGCACAGAGGCATGAAGCGGGGTGCCCTGACCGGGAGGCTGGGGTATCAGTGGACCCAGGGGGTGGGGGGCAGTGGCCAGAGATGCTTCTTGAAGAGAGCAGATCTTGGCTTCCTGTTTTACCACGATATTCTCTAGAGTTATGCTGTCCAATATGGTAGCCTCTGGCCTCCTGTAGCTGTTGGAATTGAAATTGACACCAATTAAAATGAAAACTTCAAGTCCTCAGTGGTACAAGTCACATTTCGAGTGCTCAGTAGCTGCGTGTGCCTAGTGGCTCCCATACTGGACAGTACAAATCTAGAATGTTTCCACCATTGTAGGAAGTTCTTTTGGGCAGTCCAGAGTCTATGATGGAGGCTTCCCTCCATCACAGAATTTCTGTTGGACTGTGAAGGTCTAGAACCTTCCCACCATCACAGGAAGTTCTCCTGGATGGTGCAGGTCTAGAACCTTCCCTCCATCATGGGAAGCTCTGTTGGACAGTACAGGCCGAGAACCTTCCCTCTATCACAGAATTTCTGTTGGACAGTGCAGGTCTAGAACTTTCCCTCCATAATGGGAAGTTCTGTTGGACAGTACAGACCTAGAACCTTCCCACCATCACAGGAAGTTCTCCTGGATGGTGCAGGTCTAGAACCTTCCCTCCATCATGGGAAGTTCTGTTGGACAGTGCAGACCTAGAACCTTCCCACCATCACAGGAAGTTCTCCTGGATGGTGCAGGTCTAGAACCTTCCCTCCATCATGGGAAGTTCTGTTGGACAGTGCACGTCTGGAGAAAAGGCTCGGGTTGCTCAGGGCCTCTGTATTTGCCTGGACCCCACTCCAAAGGCTGGCCCTGCAGCACCTCTCCCCATCCTGCTTCCAGCTCTGGATCATTCCCAGCATCCTCGGCAGCTCCAACCTCTACTTCCTGTCAGACGATGACTGGGAGACCATCTCTGCCTGGATCTACGGCCTCGGCCTCTGTGGGCTCTTCGTGGTGTCCACCGTGTTCCACACGATCTCCTGGAAAAAGAGCCACCTCAGGTGCCTGCTGCCTAGCCCATGGGAGGGGGCGAGTTCCTGGAGGGGTGACCAGGGCTGGGACCCACGGTGGGCTGAGGGGTGAGGCAGGATGCCTCGGACCATGCTTGGCTGAGCCAGGAGGGGCCCTGGATGGAAGGCCTTGTGCCGTCTTTGCCTCGGGCCGGCGGGGTTGACCCCCACGTGGGCGGACCACCTCACCCTCATTTGCCTCGTTTGCTCACTTCTGCGAGTCCGGAAGAAAAAGCCCCTCGCTCCCAGGGTCATTGTGAGGGACCCTCATAATCGTCATAATAATCACCCCCTTCTGGGTACCCGCTAGGTTCCAGGCATTCTGCAGATGTCCCTCTGCATCTTTCCAATAATTCTGCAATGTAGGCATTAGAATCCTGGATTTTAATTTTGATTTGTTTTGTTTTTAATTTTTTAAAAATTGTGATAAATACACAGGACATAAAATTTACCATCTTAACCATTTTAAGTGTACAGTTCAGTAGTGTTAACTGCATTCACATTGCTGTGCAGCTATCACCAGCATGATCTCCAGAACTTTTTCATCTTCGAAAATTGAAACTCTGTCCCCATTAAACACTAACTCCCCACTCCCCCTTCCCCCGCCCCTGGCACCCACCCTTCTACTTTTCTGTCTCTATGAATTTGACTGCTCTGTGTACCCCATGTAAGTGGAATCGTATAATATTTATCCTTTCATGAGGCCAATGTCCTCAGGGTTCATCCGTGTTGTAGCAGGTGTCAGAATCGCCTTCCTTTTCAAGGCTGAATCATATTCCACTGTATGGATGGACCACACATTGTCTATCGCTTCATCTGTTGATGGACCCTTGAGACGCTTCTGCCTTTTGTGACTGGCTTCTTTCACTGACCGTGATGTCCTGGGGCTCATCCACGTTGCAGTTTGTAGAATCCCTGTTTTGTGGATGATGACGCTGAATCTGGAACGTGACTTGCGCAAGATCACATAGTTGTGTCCAAGCCAGTGTTGATTCTAGGTTTCCAGGGCCCCCATAAAGTGAGGGAACGCTCTGGTCCATTGTAGCAGCTGCATTGACCACTGGTCCCCATGTCCAATGCCCCTCTTGCCCCCAGAAGCCCTGTGACAGCCCCTCCTGTCCCCATTCTTTCCTCTCTGTGGCTCCTGGTTGCTGTAATGAATTACAACACACTGGGGGGCTTGAAACAACAGGAACTTAGCCTCTCATAGTTAGGAGGCCAGAAGCCCGAGATCAGGGTATCAGGAGGGCCACGTCTCCACGAGAGGACCCTTCCCTGCCTCTTCCAGCTTCTGGTGGTTCCCATGGTTCCTTGGCTTGTGGCAGCATCACTCCAATCTCTGCCTCTGTCTTCACAGGCCTTCCTCCCCGTGTGTCTCTGTGTCCAAATCTCCCTCTCCTTTTTCTTCTAAAGGCAGCAGTCATTGGGTTTGGGGCCCACTTACCAGTGGTGTGACGGTGCTGCCCTTTAGTGTCCTCATCTGTGATGTGGTGGATGAAAAGTATGGTCCCTACCTCCTAGGTGGGATTAAAGAGTTAATGCCTGTAAAGAGCTTAGAACGGTGCTCTGATTATAGAATGTGCTCTGTATGCATCAGCTGTTGTTATTCCTTTTATTTCTAGGAAGACTTGTAGTCAGCCCAGCATCAGATAGAAACATGGCCAAATTTAATGAAGGCTGCAGTCGCTAGATAGAATCACAGTTTGTACTAATTATCCACTGCTGCGTAACAAATTACCCTGAATCATAGAGGCTTCAAATAACAGTAAACCCTGATTCTTTCTCAAAGCTTCAGAGAGGCATGAATTTGGGAGCTTAGATGTGTGTTTCTGGTTCAAGGTTGCTGATGTAGTCGTGATGCTGCCCGGGGCTGCCGTCACCTGAAGGCTGGACCTGGGCTGGAGAAGTCACTTCCAAGGTGTCTCCCTCCCAGGCCTGGCATGTCGGTGCTGGATGCTTGGGGGTGCTCAGTCCTTCCCACGTGGACCTCCCCTCGGCCACATGGCTTGTCCCCCCGCAAAGTTAGTGATTCAAGAGAACAAGGCAGAGGCTGTGCTATCTTTTATGATCTAGCCTTAGAAACCACACACCATCGTTTCTGCAACCTCCTATTGGTTCCATATGTTTGCCATATTTGTTGTGGGAGGGGCTGCACACAGGTGTGAGGACCAGAAAGTGGGGCTCCTTGGGTACCATTTTGGAGGCTGGCTACCACACTGGTCAGATGTATTGATGACTGTAATTTGCTCTTCAAGGGGAGGTCATAAGGGAAACAGTAACGTTTATGAGCACTTCCTGTTATGTGCTGTGCTGAGTCCTGACCCTCTTGTCCTCACAGCGACCCCGATAGGTGGCCAGGGTCCTCCCTGTTTTACAGCTGAGGGAGCTGAGACCAGGGAGGGTAAGTAACTTGCTCAAGGCCCTAGTCCCTCTGTGGTAGGGTTGGGATTCGAACCCAGGTCTTATGGCTTCAGAGCCTGGACCTGAACCAGAATGCCAGAACCCAGAGGGTCTTCGGGGGCACCTAGGTTTGTTGGTTTTGCACTTATTTTTCTTTAATGAAAGGAGAATAGAATAGTATTAATAAACATTTAATTTTCCGTATTTTCTTCTGCTTGCTAGACTTCTATTGAGCATGCTGGGTTTTTTGTTTTTTTTTTGTTTTTTTTTTTTTGGCGGTATGCAGGCCTCTCACTGTTGTGGCCTCTCCCGTTGCGGAGCACA
>NW_006771655.1:734114-762598 GCF_000442215.2 Lipotes vexillifer
CCCGTGTCCCCTGCATCGGCAGGCGGACTCTCAACCACTGCGCCACCAGGGAAGCCCTGAGTATGCATTTTTAAGTTCATTTTTTCCATTTTTATTTTTATTTTATTTTTTTAATTGAAATATAGTTGATTTACAATGTTGTGTTTGTTAACAGGTACACAGCAAAGTGATTCAGTTATACATACATATATATGTATATGTGTTTGTATATATATATATTCTTTTTCAGATTCTTTTCCAATATAGGTTATTACAAAATATTGAGTATAGTTCCCTGTGCTGTGCAGTAGGTCCTTGAATTTCTTTTATTGTTTAATTGAAGCATAGTTGATGTACAGTATTATATAAGTTACAGGTATATAACGTGGTGATTCACAATTATTTTAAACGTTATATTCCATTTATAGTTACTACAAAATACTGGCTATATTCCCTGGATTGTACGATACATCCTTGTAGCTTATTTTATTTTATTATTTATTCATTTAGTGTTTTGGCCGTGCTGCACGGCTTGTGGAATCTTAGTTCCCCGACCAGGGATCGAACCCAGGCCACTGCCATGAAAGTGCTGAGTCCTAACCACTGGACCGCCAGGGAGTCCCCCTTGTAGCCTAGTTTATGCGTAATGGTTTGTGCCTCTTCCTCCCCTCCCCCATGTTGCCCCTCCCCCTTTCCCTCTCCACACTGGTAACCACTAGTTTGTCCTCTGTATCTGTGAGTCTGTGTCTTGCACTTTTTTTTTTAAGCTACTGAATTCTTTATCATTTGAAATCTTTCAAAAAGTCCAGAATATAAAACAGAATGCAGACTTTCTCTGATTAAAACATGGGAGGAGGCTGTCAGGGCGAGGAGGGTCCTCGGTGGTACCCCCGAGGTGTCTCCATTCAACTCCTAGGGTGACAGGGAGCCTGGTTGGAAAACCACTGCTCTGGTCACTCACAGATGGGGACACCGAGGCCCGAGGGGTCATGGTGGACGGAGGTGCATCAGCCCCGAGCCCAGGCTCCCCCAAAGCCCGTTGGTCCAGGGCAGGGCCCGTAACCCGCCTTCTCTGCCACAGGACCGTAGAGCATTGTCTGCACATGTCCGACCGCATGGTCATCTATTTCTTCATCGCGGCCTCCTATGCGCCCTGGTGAGTGTCTCTGCGGGTCCCTGGGAGGGCTGGCGTCCTCTCTTTCCTTTGTTTGAATTTCTTCGTGTTGGGCTGGGTGATATGTTGGCACAAAAGCGTGTCGGTAAAAAGACGCCCACCACCCATTCTCCTTCCTAGAAGCAACTACTTAGTACCAGTTTCCTGTGTATCCTTCCGGAGTGCTTTTGTGTAGGAAAGAGCAAACGTGTATATATGAGTATATGTACAGACACATATTTGCATATATGCATATGTATATATGCAAATACACACACATGCCTATATTTTATATGCTTATATTTATACTTATACTTTCCTACTTTAATACAAAAGGAAGGATACTGTACAAACTGCAGTTTGCTTTCATTCTCTTAGTCATGGACTTGGGGACATCTTTCCGTATTAGTACCTTGAAGATTTCCCCACTCCTTTTTCTTTCTTTCTTTTTTTTTTTAACAGCAGTATAATGTTCCCCGGCCACCCCTATTTATGAATATTTATGACATAGGCTCTCCCCCTTCCTTTGCTATAACAAACAGGGCTGCAGTGAAAGTCCTTGCTGTTGTACCGCTCAGCATAGGTGCTTGGTTCTGTTGGCTCAAATCAGGTGAAATTGTTGAGGCAACCTTTTCTGATCTACAGAAACAGCAGGTTCATATGGCCAAGCCTGATGTTTGTGGGGTAAATTTGAGGATTGGACGGCTGGGGGGCAGGAGCGGGCCTTACTCATTTGGCTAACTGTTGCCAAGTCACCCTCCACAGATTGTACCAGTTTAACCTCCTCCAGCAAGGGACTTCCTTGGTGGCGCAGTGGTTAAGAATCCACCTGCCAATGCAGGGGACACGGGTTCCAGCCCTGTTCCGGGAAGATCCCACATGCTGCAGAGCCACTAAGTCTGTGAGCCACAACTACTGAACCTGCGCTCTAGAGCCTGCGAGCCGCAACTACTGAGCCCACGTGCCACAACTACTGAAGCCCCCTCACCTGGAGCCCGTGCTCCACAACAAAGAGAAGCCACCGCAATGAGAAGCCCGTGCACTGCAACGAGGAATAGCCCCTGCTTGCTGCAACTAGAGAAAGCCCGCGCACAGCAGCAAAGACCCAATGCAGCCAAAAATAAATAAATAAATTAATTAATTAAAAAAGAAAAACAAAAAAATAAACTCCCCCAGCAAGTGCCTCAGGGTTTTCGAAAGTTCTGGAATAAAGAAACACTCAGGTCACACGCGAAAAGCCGGGAAGCCTGCAGAGCCCCTGTGAGGGGAGAAGGGCCGTTCCAGTCACACTTGTTGAATGTGTCTGGGTGACCAGGCGGTGCTGGGGGTCAGGACGCTAAGGTTCTGGCTGGCAGAGGGGCTCTGTGACAGGACAGTGACAACACGGTGACACAGGCCTGTGCGCATGCAGCCGTGGAGCTCAGAGGAGGCACCACCCTGCAGAGGCGGCTTCAAGAGGGCTTCCTGGAGGAGGTGTGCCGCTCTGAGAATCTGCACGTTGGCCTCTGAGGAGTGGGAGCCACAGAGGTTTGTTCCATTTTTGCCTGGGGAATTCCCATTTTTGGCTGTTGTAAATGGAGTGTTCTTTTTTATCATCTCAAGTAATCAAGGGGTTTTGTCGGTGCGCATAAAGATGACTGCTTTTTCTTTGTTTGTTTGTTTTTTGTGGTACGTGGGCCTCTCACTGTTGTGGCCTCTCCCGTTGCGGAGCACAGGCTCCGGACGTGCAGGCTCAGCGGCCATGGCTCACGTGGGCAGGACAGAGAGGCAGGAGGGGTGTGAGCAGTGGTCTGGGGTACCCTCTCGATGTTGAGAGCAGGCCCCGTGGCTGTCTACTGTTGGCAATGCCCAGTGCCCAGCAGAGCGCCCAGCGCTTAGTAGGTGCTCAGACACGTGCTTGGGAGGAATGGGTGACTTTGGGCTTCGTCTGGCTTGGTGCCCACCTCCTCCTCTCTGAGGCTGGGAAGGCTCGGCGAGGGAGCCTCCTGCAGTCTTGGTCCGTTTACATCTGGGGCCGGAAGAGGCAAGTTCACTACCAGGGTCCGCGGGGACACTGACCGCCTGGGCCTTTACTCTTGGTGTCTCTGCACATCGGAAGATACCTCGGAGCGCTCCCGGGAGGCTCTCGGGCTAGTTTTTCCAACTCAAGTTTGTAGCGAGCTTTGCCTCTGCCCTGAGTGGGGTCTGCAGCCCCTAGGGTGAAGGAGACAGGACCCCAGTGAAACAGACAAGGTCTTCACATGTCAGGGTGGCCTTGAGAAGGGACCCTGAGACTCATTTGCAGGAGTGCACATTCAAGTGATTTGGAAGGGGGTTGTTTCCTTAAAGATGTTTTCATTATAAAAATATATGCTTACTGGACTTCCCTGGTGGTGCAGTGGTTAAGAATCCGCCTGCCGGTGCAGGGGACACAGGTTCGAGCCCTGGTCCGGGAAGATCCCACATGCCGTGGAGCAGCTAAGCCCATGTGCCACAACTACTGAGCCTGCGCTCTAGAGCCCGTGAACCACAACTACTGAGCCCACGCACCACAACTACTGAAGCCCATGTGCCTAGAGCCCGTGCTCCGCAACAAAGAGAAGCCACTGAAATGAGAAGCCTGCGCGCTGTGACGAAGAGTAGCCCCTGCTCGCCTCAACTAGAGAAAGCCCACGTGCAGCAACAAAGACCCAACACAGCCAAAAATAAATACATTTAAAATAAAGTATCAATAAAAGCTTTGGAAAAAATATATGCTTACTATAAAAATTTCAGAAAACGCTAGACAGGTAGAAAATATTTGGCAGTGTCTGCCTCAGGTAACCAACCACTCACCTTTTTCTTTCTGTTCTCTCCACTCAATGTGTACTTTTAAACTTTGGTGTTTTCTTCTTGCTATAGACACCTTTACACCCTACCTTTTCTCTTAACTTTCTGAGTATTTTTTCTTATTATTTCAAGCCCTTTATAAACATTATTTTAAAAGTCTACATTGAGCGGGTGTACCACAATTTTCTTTTTTTCGGTACGCGGGCATCTCACTGCTGCGGCCTCTCCCGTTGCGGAGCACAGGCTCCGGACGTGCAGGCTCAGCGGCCATGGCTCACGGGCCCAGCCGCTCCACGGCACGTGGGATCTTCCCGGACCGGAGCACGAACCCGCGTCCCCTGCATCGGCAGGCGGACTTTCAACCACTGCGTCACCAGGGAAGCCCGACGACTGCTTTTGAAACGTGCCCGGGGGATATTCACAGTGAGTTCCCACACGCTGCAGCCAGCACCCAGGTGGAGAAACAAAACATCTCCAGCCCTTCCCCAGTCCGCTGCCCCGCAGGGGTAACCGCAGTCCTGACATCTACCATCATAGGGTAGTTTTGCCTGATTTCTTACTTCATGTTAATGGGATCATCGTTCCTTCGGATCTTGCTTTTTCGGGCAACATTATGTGGTGAGAGTCGTGGAGTCATGATTGCAGAAGTCACCGTCCAGTCTGCTTGCTGGACAGTGTTCTGGGCAAATAAACCACAGGTCTTCACCTCCTGTGACCGGCGTTTGAGGGTGATTATTGCTCCACGGTCCTCTGGTCATTGTAGTGCGGGTGTGGTGGTGAACAGGGTACAGACGGGAGCTGCTGGTCTACACTGAGGAGTGGTTGGGGGTTTGAAACAGGATATTGATGTAGTTTTATTTTGGGGACTTAAAGGTGATGCCTTGGGAGCAGGGAGGTGTGAGGAGGCTGGTGCAAGGATCTGGGAGAGAGATTGTGATGGCTGGGGCCGTGGTAGTGGCCTTGGAGTCGAGAGGACGGATAGATGGATGCGTGGATGGATGGACGGATGGATGGAAAAGATATTTAGAGGAAACTGAGTGGACTGAGTGACTGAAGGTGGGGGAGAGGGGATGTAGAGCGGGGGATGCCAGGGTTTCCGGCATCAGCTTTCCCCAGGAAATCAGCGACTCTCGGGAGTGTTAGGAAATCAGCCCTGCTGCCGTCAGCCTGGAGACATCGTCAGAGGCAGCCGCATCCCCAGCTGGGCTTTGCGGGAGGAGGGGACATGCTTCTGTCCTGCCGACCAGGATGCTTCTGGTTGTTGGATGCCAGGTGGGCAGGCGTATGGAGGCTCTGAGAAGCATTGTTGGTCCTGGGTGAGGGGCTGCTGCTGGAGTGGGTAGGTGGGAGCCATGGGAGAAGCTGAGAGCAGCGGGGAGAAGCCAGAAGCCATGGCTGGGCACTCAGTCCACAAGGCCATCTCCTGATGGCCCCATGTCACCCCCAGGCATCACCTGTAGTTGTTGGGAGCCAGGTGATCTCAGGTTTCTTTTTGGATGTTGCCAGTTAGAGTAAAGCTAGGTTTTGTGCTCAGCTGCCGTAACTATCCTTGATGTAGATTTCTAGAATAGCCCTCTGACTGTCCCCCGCTTGGCTGATTCAATGCCTGGATTTCTGCTCTTTATCCCTGGCTGTGACCACTTGGGCACCGGCTCTGTGCCCATCCCGTGCTGGTGTCTGAGGATACAGCTGTGAGCAAAGACACAGACTCTCTCTCCTTATGGGATTTACAGTCTCACGGAGGATGCAGACGTCAACTGTCCCAAGGATACTGACACAAGGAATGAACCACAACTGTGCCGTGAAGGAGGGGTACAGGTGCCGAGGTGGGGAGATGTGCCCTGGCTTGCGGGCTTTGTAGGAGGAAGAGTCGGCAGAACTTGGCGGTTGCTTGGATGTGGGGTTGAGAGAGAGAATCAGAGGACACAGACGTCATTCACGTGATTCACGAGGCCGGCAGGACCGTGTCACGAAGGATGGAAAAAACTGGCAGGATCAAGTGTGACACAGAATCTTCCTTCCCCAGTGCTTCAGAAAACAAACACAGCAGAGTTATAAATATTGAGGTGGGCAAAAGAAAAATCACCATCTTCTGGAACCAGAGTCCCTCTCTGCAGGAATCTGGAGCGTTTCCGTGCAGTTTAGTTGTGCAGACGGCTGCACAGGTTGAAGACAGTCCGTGTGCTGGACAGGAATGCATGTGTGTGGGGCGGAGCACAGGCCTGCGCTGTCCGGGGCCCCCGGCTGTGTGCCTAAGCCAACAGCTGGAGAAAACACACAGAGGCCAAAGGCTGGAGAAGGCTGGGACCCACAGGCGCCTGGCCCTGGAGACACCACCTGTGCCAAGCAGTGGAGAGAAAAGCCCACTTTCCGGGAGGCTGGGGAGAGAGTCACAGGAATCCGGAAGGAAGGAAGGAAGGAAGGAAGGAGTTCCTTCTGCAAAGTCTCTCCATCACCCTGTACTGACAGACTTGATGCTGTGCCAGCTGCAAAGGAAGAAATTCATGAGGCCCAGCTCAGTTAAAAACCCAGCCAGCAAAAAGGGTGAATGTGGAGCCGAGAGTCAATACATTAGTAACCAGCCTGGAGGGAGCCTCACCTTATATTCCTGTCGCCTTTTGGTGGCCGGTTTGAGTGGTTTTCAGGCGTTTCCTACAGGGACTGATGCTGGGATGAACGTCCTTTTCTGTGCCTCTGTGTGCTCGCAAAACAGCGTTCCTCTGGCCAGGCCCTGAACTTGGAGTGCCTGGGCCACGGGATACGTGCCCTTCCGAGTCTGATACGTTCTCCAAACAGGCTTTACTTGTTTATATGCCCACTGGCTTGAGATGCCCTTTTCTTTCAGTGCTTGGACATGATCAGTTGTGCTAAGTTTGCTCGAATAATTGCCTATTGTTTGTTTATCTTTCTGTCTCTCCACGTGTCCTCCCGTGAGAGGCCACATCCCACACATGGAGCCACGGGGACAGGGGTTCTCTGGGGTCGGTGTTCCTGTGACGGGCTGGCTGTGGAGGGCTAGATCCCAGTGCCCGCCTCAGGCTGTGCCCTTGGCTCTCTCTCCCAGGCTGAACCTTCGCGAGCTGGGCCCCTGGGCCTCGCACATGCGATGGCTGGTCTGGATCATGGCCTCTGTGGGCACCATCTATGTCGTCTTCTTCCATGAGCGGTAAGCCAGGGCTTGGGGGAGCGGCCTCAGGTCGGGGGGGTGCCTCCATCAGGGCCTCCTCCCTGCCCCCAGTGAGACGAGACCCCAGGATAACCCCAGAAGCATGAGGGCTCAGCTGTGCCTGGCATCCCTGTGTTCAGGTCCATTGATGGCCACCAGGTCCACAGCCCATAGGGTCAGTCTGAAGAGTTAAAAAAAAAAAACAAAAAATGGGCGTTGTAGGTTCCTAGACCCACTGAATGATGTCAGGTATTACCTGGCCTCCCAAAGCTGTGTTAGCGGATAAGGGGGAGAGGCTCTCAGGGCTGCCCACTTCCTTCCATCCTGCTGAGTGACAGGCTGGGAATGATTAAGTGTGGGAAAGAAGCAGAGCTAGAGAAGCCAAAGGGAATAACAGACTCCTGGAATCTTCAGGGACAGCAAACAAAAGGTGTCAGTTGGTGCAGCCACTCAGATGGATGGAGAGTGGCTGCGTGGGCCTTGTGCGGAAAGGTGCTGGGATCGAATAGTAATGTCTGCCCTGGGTTGAGCATGGGAAGCACCCATAGGCATGCTACACCCAGCATTTGCAATCCTCAAATGTCATTTCATGGATGTGGAAACCAAGTCTCAGAGAGGGAAAGATACCCTCCCATGGCCACCCAACTCTGCCAGCACCTGCTGGGTGTAACTGGATGAAATCTGGGCCCAGGAGTGCTGGGCGGAGGGCGGAGTCCCTTTCTCTCATGCTTCCGGCCAGGGTGTCCCCTCCTAACCCGAGTGGGGAGCTATCCCTTGTGCGGAGGCTGTCCTGAGGCCAAGATGGCTTGTCTTCCCGGCAGGTACAAGCTCGTGGAGCTGCTCTGCTACGTCGTCATGGGCTTCTTCCCCGCCCTGGTCATCCTTTCCATGGTAAGTTGCCCCCACCCGGCGTGGGGCCTCCCGTCTGGCTGGAGGGGACCCACAGTGACTCTGGAGATTGTCAGGTTGAACCTTCTCCTCTGGCAGACGAGGGAACTGAGGCCCGGGGTCAGCGTGACTTGCGGGCTGAGGCAGGAGAACGTGCAGGTCACCCCAGGGCTCGGCTCCCCGGTTCTATGGCACCTCCTCTCTCTGCTTCACCTCCAATGAGTTCGTTAGTCCCTCGGGGCTCCAGTTCCCGCCTATTTAGGGATCAAGTAAGGAAAACCCATGGACAGTGATTAGAATGGTGCCTGGAACAGAGTAAGTACCCGATTGCTAAATTAAATCTATAATAATAACATAGGTGGCCATGGAGGCAGAGCCGAGTCTCAGACTTCTGACAGCCCCTCTGATGCTTCCACACCCTAAACGGCTTCTTGACATGTGAAGGTTGACCTCTGTACTGTGTGTCCTGAGCCCTTGTGACGTGCAGGAAGCTTACTCACAGGACCTTACTTCCCCGCCCCAGGCGTCCTTGGAGATGGATGTGACCACCTCCGTTTTATGAACGAGGGTGCTCAGGTTCTGAGAGAGAAGGTGACTGGCCCAAGGACATGCAGCCCTCAAGGGGCTGAGCTGGGATGTGGCCCTGTAACCTCCCAACCCCGAGTATCGGGATCTTTGGGCTGCACCACCTCGCCCTGTGAGCAAGAGAGCCTTGCAGGGAGAGGCCTCAGGGCCCCAGCCATGGAAGAGCAGCAGCTTGTGTGGCCGTGGGTGGATCCCCTTTCCTCTCTGAGCCTCAGTTGTCCCTTCTGTCAAATGGGCACGGTCAACTCAGCCTGCTGGTACCTCCCTAGGCCAGGTAACAGTTTCTTACTTTTAAGTGATTATTGTTGGCAGATGTTAAAAATGTATGTAGTCGAGAAGCCACTAGATTGTGAACTTTAAAAGGGTGAATTTTATGGTGTGTCAATTATAGCTAATAAAATTATTTCAAAAGAAGGAAGGACGTATGTCCTATAGATCTTGCTGAAGGAATTTGTGTTTTAATAGATATTTCTTTTTTTTCCCCCAAATTAAAATTGACTGTTATCTGTTTGAAATGACCAGTAAATAACTTATCCTATAAATTTAAATGACATTACATTATATATATTTGAGGCATTGATCTTTGTCTAAATTAATCTCTTATCTATGAGTAGCGGTTTATTTTAAAGTTGAAAATATTTTGAAGTGAAAAATTTCTGAGTGTGTTAGTATCCATACATAGCTCTTAAAGAAAATTTATGTAGTCAAATATAGCACTTTTTTTTTTAAATTTTATGGCTTTACCTTAAGTGTTATGGTTAGGAAGGTCTTCCGTTTCCCAAGTTTATATAAGTATTTACCTATATTTTCTCCTGTTTCTTTTACGGTTTAACTTTTAATTTTAAACTCTGTATTCCCACCGCCGTTTCTTATGTATATGGCGATTCCTCCCCAAATGATTAGGCAGTTATTTATCTACCATTTAAAAATGTTCCTTTTATCATATGTTAGCTTCATATATGTATATGTGGGTCTGTGTCACAAGTTGGCCTATTCTTATACTAGTACCAAACCATGTTACTTATTTTAGCTTTTGTTGCATCTTAATACTTGGCAGTGAAATCTCTCCCCATTAGTTTTCCTACTCAACATTTTCCCTGTGATTTGTATTTATTTTTACAGATTACCTTCCCCCCGCCAAGTTTACTTGTTTAAATATGTATGTTTAAGTTATATCTATTAATTATATAATATCCATCAAATTATGTATTACATAATTTAAATACATGTATACATATATTGTAAGTGTATATTTAAATCCATACTCACTACAAAAAATAAGTCCTGTCTGAAAATGTATAAAAGAGCTGAAATCCCCCTCTCAACTTCTCCCCAATGTGATGCCCCTGCTGCAACCACCATTAATGGTTCGTTGTGTATCTTTTACATTTTTTTTTTTTTTGGCTGCACCACTCGGCTTGCGGGATGTTAGTTCCCTGACCAGAGACTGAACCCTGGCAGTGAAAGCGCTGAGTCCTAACCACTGGACCGCCAGAGAATTCCCTCCATTTTTTATCTATAGGCAAGTCTATGTGGATATGCGGACATATTGACTTGTTTGTTCTTCTTTTACAAAAATGGGATCACACTGTCCTACAACATGCTTTTCTCACTTGGCATGTTGTCATGGGCGTGTGTCCATGCCTGTCACATAAGTCACCCTGCCTCGTGAGATTGCTGTGAAGATGGCATTAGATACCTCACGTAAGGCCCCTTGCACTGTGTACAAGGCCTGGCACATAGTAAGCACTGGGAAGTGTTACTGTAATATGTCCTTAATACTCAGGTATCACCTCTTGAGAACTGGGTGCGTGACTATACGTATGTTCAATGAAATACTGCCCAGCTGTTCCAAAGACTGGCGTGGATCTCCACGTGGGGTCGTAGTCTGATCTCCACAAGACTCTGTCGTGGAACTGATGTCTCAGGACGGCAGGGATGGTGCGAGCCCCCTTTTCTAAGGTGATTAGTTCCTCTGCACACGTACACGTATATGAAGTGCAGACCGTAGGTATATCGTGTGTGTCTGGACAATTCTAGAAGGATACCGGCAGACACCGTTACTGGTGGTAAGCAGTGATACCTGCGGGAAGCGGGCTCAGGGAGAGGGGGCAGTGGGCTCTTCTTACTCCCTGTTCCCTCTGTCCGTCCTGTTCGTTGAGGCCCCGTAACCAACAAAAACCCAGGTGTTAATAGTGCGCACCTCAGAGGGCTGGGACTGCTGCCTTTTTCTTGCTGCAGTTCATTTTTCTCTAAAATTTTTCGCCATGAGTATGTATTACTTTAAAAAAGTGTGATAAAATATGCATAGGATTTATGATTTCAACCATTTTTAAGTGTACAATTCAGGGGCATGGAGTACATTCACCTTGTCATGCATCCATCACCACGATCCATCCACAGAACTTTCTCATCGTCCCAAACTGAAACTCTGTCCCCATTACACACTAACTCCCCTCCCCCACCCTCAGCCCCCAGGAGCCACCCTTCTACTTTCTGACTATGATTTTGACTCCTCCAGGGACCTCGCATAAATGGAATCCTATGGTATCTGTCCTTTTGTGACTGGCTGATGGCACTTTGCATAACATCCTTGAGGTCCATCCATGTTGTATCATGTGTCAGAGTTTCCTTCCTTTTTAAGGCTGAATAATATTCCATTGTATAAAGCAACATGAATAGCACTTTGTTTATCCATTCTTCTCTTGATGGACACTTGGGTTACTTGCACCATTTGGCTACTGTGAATAATGCTTTTGTGAACTTGGATGTACAAGTAACTGTTTGAGTCTCTGCTTTCACTTCTTTTGGGATACACCCAGATATATTGCTTTTTAGAATAGATAACAAAGCTATAAAATATTCTTTGAGATTTTGATAGAAATGTGTTACCCTGGAGAATGAATTTGGGGGGAATTGATGACATCACTGTGTTGAGATGCCCCACCTGGGGCTCTGGGCTGCCTCACCATCCACATGTCTTCTCGCCTTGGGTGGTGGGGGAATGGCTGGGTGATTCTGATCTTACTGGCTGCTCATCTGACCTGTGCTCACCCTTGTCCTTGCCGACAGCCCAACACCGAGGGCATCTGGGAGCTGGTGACCGGAGGGGTCTTCTACTGCTCGGGCATGGTGTTCTTCAAGAGTGACGGGAGGATCCCCTTTGCCCACGCCATCTGGCATCTCTTTGTGGCATTTGGTGCTGGTACCCACTACTATGCCATCTGGAGGCACCTGTATCTGCCCAGCACCCTGCAGGCCAAGGTGTCCAAATGAGGTGGCTCAGCCTGCACAGGACATTTAGGCTTTTGGAGCAGAGCATCACAGGGAGTGTTTCTGTGAACTTGAGCCCAGAGCCCAGCGCCCAGGCCCCCCATCTTCCCTCCTATGGGTAGAGCTTTTAGATGGGTCCAAGGTTACTTCTGGTGACAGCCAGACCACCCCTTGGGTCCTAGGTGAGAAAGAAAGCATTTAGTCATTTTTATAGAGGAGAAATTAACCCCGTAATGTGTTTCTATTCTAGACAAATGTTTCCTAATACAACATCGTCAGAAAAGGGGGCAGACGTGGTCCTGGCCAATTGAGGAATGATGGGCCAATATGAGCTTCCTAAGGTCCTGAGAAATCTATCAGGGAGTCTAGTGGGTTAGTTATACCTGGGTGGCCAGGGCCTCCTTCTCTGCTATTAAAGTCCTGGCTGGGGAATTGTCCCCTGCTCAGGGAAAGTCACCCAGCTTGTAGATCAGGGATGGTGAATATCCACGACCGTGGCAGACATCACCAATCAACTGCAGCGTGGCGTGGTATCAGGATCCTTCCCAAGACTGCTCTGGGAAGCCGCTACCAATCGACTTGGCACTCATGATGGCACCTCTTTGCCTTGCTTGCCCTGTGTGCTCTGCACTGGGGTCATGCCCAGACCAGTTCAGTGTTTCCATGTCAGGGAGCAGGCTTATCCCCTAGAGGGGGCAGTTTGGGCCCGTGGGGGGAGAGCAAGTGTACCCAGAGCAGCCCCTGTCGTTCTACTGCACCGTAGCTGGTTCTCAGTGCAGAGGAATGAGTGGTTGGGGATGGGAAAGCTGTCACTTGGCCATTTCTTCTCATGCCGAAAAATCCAGAGAAATTATGAGAGCCATTCATTGGGGGTGGGGTGGGAATGGGGAGGGGCAAGCAGACCCCAGGAACTTGTCTGCTTGCTCCCGGTTTAGGGTTTGTGGTTCAGATTCTTACCGGGTGCCAATCAGCGGCCCTTGGAGGCTCCTCCGATGAGCCCTAGAGAGAAGGCCTCGGCTAATCTGATAGGGATCTGGGCAGAGTGACTGGGTTACCCCAACCTCTGAATCCCCCAGTAGCCCAAAGAAAAGGCTTCCAGGGGCCTATCCTCGGCCCCTTCCCAGGGCTGGGCCAGGGATCTGTACCTGACACAGGGACATTTACTGGGAGGGATCCAGGCCTAGATCCAGGGTCTGACCTGGAATCTCAGACTCTCTGGGTCAAGATCTGTCTCATTCTACAGGCTTCATTCTACGACTCCCAACCAGAGTCAAGTGGATAAAGACAAGATGCCTTATGCTTAGTTCTCATACATTCCAGGGTATTTCAGGACTCCGGCATCTGGAATCCCATATCCAAGCCGGTATTGAATCATCCAACACATTCCTCAGGCAGGCGGGTTCTGAGCTGGGAGATGCCTTGGGGATGTTTTGTCCTCTTGCCTGTGTGTCTGGAAGCTGCCTCTGTTCTGCACACCTGCCCTGTGGAGCCCACCAAGTACTTCTCATCATTTGGGGTCAGGGTTGGAGTTGGGTGGGGGAGGGGAAGCTTTGTGGGGGAAGGACAGGCTGGAGGGCAAGGCTTGCCCCTGGTTGGGGGCAGGGACACTGTGACCTGACCTCTGCCTGAGCCTGAGGTGGGGAGGGGTCACGTGGGTTCTGGAATGCTGTTTAGGAAAGCTCCCAAAGCATGGCACCATGGCAGGCCAAGATGACAGTCCCGTCATCAAGGGGTTGATGGGGACCAAAGCCCTGTGGCAGGGCCAATGCTGGGTGCTTGGGACACTGACCCGGGCTCTCTTTACTGGCCCCCCAGCCCCCGCTGAACTCCTCTGATCCCTGCGTCTCATTGTTCCTCCTCCTGGGTGTTGGGTCTTACATTTTCCCCTAGACAGCCTGCCCTGTTATCTCCCACACCTTTTGGGGTGCCAGTTCCTCTGATGGGGACTCTGTTCACCCGTCATTCACCCAACTCACTCCTACACATCCTTCAAAGCCCTACTCGGGCATCAGCACTGAAGAACTTCCGACCTTCCTCTGACTAAGGGTCTCCCTCCTCTGCTTCCCCAAAGCCCCTGGGCTCACCTGCTCACACTCGGAGCCCTGTCCTTTGTCACCCTAGTACTTGCACCTGCCACCCAACCCAGGAGCTCCTGGAGGGAGGGACTGCGTCTTGCTAGACTTGGGACCAATTGCGGCATCGCCCCCTTGCTGAGGGCTTGGGCCAATTCCTTAACCTCTCTGGGCCTCAGTGTCCTCTGCTGTAAGATGGGTGTGATAAGGCTACACCTTGCAGGGTTGCTTGAAGATTCAGCAAGTTAATGACTGTAAAACATCAGGCCTGGTATCCTAATTAGCTCCCTTGGTTGGAAAGCAACCCCTGATAATGATAATGAGGGGACAGAGCTTGTGCTGCCCAAAGGAATGAATCACTAATGGTGGAATTTCTGACTGTGGACAGTCTGGTGAGGACACTGGAAGGTATTCTGGGTATTCTGTGCAGCCTTGACCACACTCCCCCACCCCCATTCCAATTCAGGACCTGCTTCCCATGAACTGTCTCTCTTCCCCAGCATCATTCTGAGAGTGAATTTCCCAGGATTCCATTTAATCCAAGCCTAGACCCTGGACCTCCAAATATATCACGAACATTGCAGGAAAGGAAAAGATGTTCCTTAGGCTGGTCTCTTTTTAGGTAACGACCTGTCCCAGGAGCATTCTAGGCTGTGCCCTGGGCATGTGGAGTGGAGAGGTCACGACACTGGAAATTCAGATGCCCGCCAGCTCCATCTTCCTTGAAGCTGTCATGTGCCAGGCTGACCCAGCATGGTGGCTGTTTTGCCCCAGGGAGCCAGGGGAGCAGTTGGCAGCGGACTGGCCTGTTTGACATTCCAGGCACTTTGGCAAGTGCTCCTGAGCTGGGCACTGCCGGGGCGCAATGAGGGGTGGGAGCTGATGCGGAGGCTGGAGGTGAAGCGGGTGGGGCAGAGGCTCACATTTCAACAGCACACCTCCCATGGCACCCTGTGCTGGCGGCCAGGCCTGCAGTTGACCACCTGCTTAGTCCGTTGGCCATGGTCGGGACAAACCAGAGCAGGCACGCTTGCTGGTGGAGGCCTGGTCCCCAGGGCAGGGTTTCCCTGAAAGGCCCAGAGCAGGACTTGCTCAGGGCTGTCCCTAGCACCACCAGCCCCTCAGGCCAGGGAGGGATTGAAATCAATATCATAGACCAGAGCTGCCTTTCTGTCTTGATTGGCAATTGAACGTATGCTGGGAACAGGGCTGAGCATCCTTCTTTCCATCAGCCTCGGGCTCAGGCTGGGAGAGAATCCTAGGAAAGCACTGGTGGAGAGGGGGACAGAGATGGGACTTGCAGGTGGGCGTGGATCTGAAGCTCTACGGTACCCCGCACAGTAGGGTGACTTAGAAGGTGGCAGTCCTGGGCTTCAGCTTACCCAGCTTTTTTCCATACCTGTCTGCCAAAGCCGAAGTGCTCTGAATGTTTTCCTGCAGCTCTGCCTGAGCCGCGGCATTGGGACCCAGGCCTCCATGGGGAACACGGGGAGGGGCTGCTCAGGCAGCCCACAGACCCACACTGGCTTCAGGCACCACGGGTGCTCAGAGGGGCAGGTGGAGCTCAGAGGCCGGGAGATGGGTCTCGTGGCCTGGTCAGAAAGGCACCTGTCAAATTTGCTGCCACGTACTGTGTAACCAGATGCTGAGATGTAGCCTCTGGGAATAGCATCGCGGGGTCTGTGGGGTCTGGAAGGTGCCCGTGGAAACCCCAGCAGCCACTTGCACATGTGCACACCTGCTCGGGTGTACTTATGGGAGGAGCAGGAAGCTGAGGGAGGCGGGGGCTTACCTGCAGGGCGCTCCTCCCGGGGACCAGTCTCTGTGCCAGTGGCTTTAGAGATGCTCTATCCACTGACGGACATGCACCCTCACTCCCACCCCGTGAGGCGAGGATTACTGGCTGGTCTTACAGAGCAGGAAACCAAAGCACGGGGAGGTTTGGCGACTTTCCCAAGGGCACCCAGCTTCGAACTGGCAGAGCGAAGCTTTGAAGCCAGGACTCTCTAACCCCCAGCCGTCACGTCCCTTGAGCAGATCTCCTGCTTCCAAGGAAACCCACTACCCCCAAGTCTTTCCTCCAGGGAGGAAAGCCACGCTTAAAATTTTTAACAATAGTTAAAAACAAACAAAAAAAATCCACACCCTGGCCTGCAGCCAATTTCCATGGTGTAAATACCAACCCCCCTTCCCCCTCAATGGCCAGTTTCACCCTACGGGACTGACATTCCTGAAGATGCGTCGGGAAGAAATGCGTACAAGCCAGGCCCAGCACACCACTGCCCCCTGCTTCCCAGTGGTGTTCCTCTCGGAGGCTGGCCAGGGATGCAGCTCGGAAGGATCCTGCGGTCAGGCCTGTCACCGAGACACACAGAAATTTTGTCTCAGGAATCTGGAGCCAGTCCAGCCCTACACTGGCCTGTGTGCAAGGCCCCCGGCCAGTCCTCATTCTCTGTGCCTCAGTTTCCTCATCTGTAAAATGGAGCTTGCAATTGGTGTATGGAACCCCTCTGTCCTGTTAACTGCAGGGCCAAGGCCACGTCTTTGCTGGAAGAAGTCAGAGCAGCTGTTCTCAGCCCTAGGGTTTGGCCAGAAAACTACCAGGGCGGTGCTAAACTGCAGACCCCAG
The DNA here is from genome assembly GCF_000442215.2 of Lipotes vexillifer. Lineage (NCBI taxonomy): Eukaryota > Metazoa > Chordata > Mammalia > Artiodactyla > Lipotidae > Lipotes > Lipotes vexillifer. The sequence goes on from NW_006771655.1 coordinate 750,668, forward strand.
ATCCCCACCCACTCCCCGGAATGCTGAGCCAGCAGGTCATGGTGGAAGGGCACTTGGAACTCTGGAGTCTGAACTTCCAGCAAACTCCCGGGTGGTTTGGACACTGGTTCCAGAAGCCCTGCTCTGGAGCTCATCTTCTCTGAGGCCCGGCCCTGCTTGTTAGTGGTGAGGTTCTCCAGGGGACAGAACTCATGTCCAGGGGCTGGGGACCTAACCACTGCTTTTGCTTTTCGCTGTCTCTTTTTCATGTGGGTTCACGTTAACCCTCCCAGCAGCCTGTGTTTATACACAAGGCCATTCCTTAAACTGGGACCTGTCACTGATTTTTCCTAAGCTCAGTCCCAAGTCCTGTGTGATTTCCATGGTCTTTACCGTCACTCTGAGAGGTAGGTATGAGCCCATTTTACTGATTTGGAGACTGTGGCTCAGGTTAAGTAACTTGTGAAGGGAAAGTAGAAATAAAGAATCCCGAATGGACAGAGAAATAAGAGACATCGTCAACAGCAATGCTGTTCGGTATGGTAGCTGTTAAATGCAGGTGGCTCTTTAAATTTAAGTCAATTAAAATGAAATAAAACAAAGAGTTCAGTGCCTCAGTCACACTACCCGCATCATAAGTGCTCAATAGCCCCACGGGGCCAGTGGCTACCTTTTTGGATAGCGTAGCCATAGATCATTTCCATCGTGGCAGAAAGTTCTATTGGATAATGCTGGTAGATCAGTGGTTCTCAAACTGTTTGGTCTTGGAACCCCCTTTGAACTCTTAAAAACCACTGAGGACACCAAAGAACTTTTGTTTATGGGCTCTATCTATGAACATTCATCATACAGGATGAGAAATTAAACCTGACAGTATTCTAAAATGCCTATTAATTCATAAACTCATTACACGTTAACATAAGTAACATTTTTCTATTAGAGATAACCGTATTGTTTCCAAACACAAGAAGATTTAGGGGGAAGAGTAGCATCATTTATGTTTTTGCAAATCTCTTGAATGTCTGGCTTAATGGAGGGCACCGGAGTCTCCCGTCTGCTTTTGCATTTGGCTTCTGACATCACCTGTCCTGTAGCCTCTGGAAAGCTTTGCATGAAAGCATGAGTGGGAAAGAGGCAAATAATGTTGTAGGATCATGATGAAAACAGGTTGACTTTGGGAACCCCCTGGAAGGGTCTTGGGGGGCCCGTGGGCCCAGACTAAATGTTGTTAAGAACCAGGGCTGGATCCGGAGTTGTCCCCTTTGTTTTACATCTGGAGACGCTCTGTCAGCGGTAGTTATCATAGACCAGTGCTATCTAATTTTAGCCCATTTTAGCTGAACCTGGAGACGTGGGCAGGACAGAGAGGCAGGAGGGGTGTGAGCAGTGGTCTGGGGTACCCTCTCGATGTTGAGAGCAGGCCCCGTGGCTGTCTACTGTTGGCAATGCCCAGTGCCCAGCAGAGCGCCCAATGCTTAGTAGGTGCTCAGACACGTGCTTGGGAGGAACGGGCGACTTTGAGCTTCGTCTGGCTTCGTGCCCACCTCCTCCTCTCTGAGGCTGGGAAGGCTTGGCGAGGGAGCCTCCTGCAGTCTTGGTCCGTTTACATCTGGGGCCGGAAGAGGCAAGTTCACTACCAGGGTCCGCGGGGACACTGACCGCCCTGGCCTTTACTCTTGGTGTCTCTGCACATCGGAAGATACCTCGGAGCGCTCCCGGGAGGCTCTCGGGCTAGTTTTTCCAACTCAAGTTTGTAGCGAGCTTTGCCTCTGCCCTGAGTGGGTCTGCAGCCCCTAGGGTGAAGGAGACAGGACCCCAGTGAAACAGACAAGGTCTTCACATGTCAGGGTGGCCTTGAGGAGGGACCCTGAGACTCATTTGCAGGAGTGCATATTCAAGTGATTTGGAAGGGGGTTGTTTCCTTAAAGATGTTTTCATTATAAAAATATATGCTTACTGGACTTCCCTGGTGGTGCAGTGGTTAAGAATCCGCCTGCCGGTGCAGGGGACACAGGTTCGAGCCCTGGTCCGGGAAGATCCCACATGCCGTGGAGCAGCTAAGCCCATGTGCCACAACTACTGAGCCTGCGCTCTAGAGCCCGTGAACCACAACTACTGAGCCCACGCACCACAACTACTGAAGCCCATGTGCCTAGAGCCCGTGCTCCGCAACAAAGAGAAGCCACTGAAATGAGAAGCCTGCGCGCTGTGACGAAGAGTAGCCCCTGCTCGCCTCAACTAGAGAAAGCCCACGTGCAGCAACAAAGACCCAACACAGCCAAAAATAAATACATTTAAAATAAAGTATCAATAAAAGCTTTGGAAAAAATATATGCTTACTATAAAAATTTCAGAAAACGCTAGACAGGTAGAAAATATTTGGCAGTGTCTGCCTCAGGTAACCAACCACTCACCTTTTTCTTTCTGTTCTCTCCACTCAATGTGTACTTTTAAACTTTGGTGTTTTCTTCTTGCTATAGACACCTTTACACCCTACCTTTTTTCTTAACTTTCTGAGTATTTTTTCTTATTATTTCAAGCCCTTTATTTTAAAAGTCTACATTGAGCGGGTGTACCACAATTTTTTTTTTTCGGTACGCGGGCATCTCACTGCTGTGGCCTCTCCCGTTGCGGAGCACAGGCTCCGGACGTGCAGGCTCAGCGGCCATGGCTCACGGGCCCAGCCGCTCTGCGGCACGTGGGATCTTCCCGGACTGGGGCACGAACCCGCGTCCCCTGCATCGGCAGGCGGACTCTCAGCCGCTGCGCCACCCGGGAAGCCCAGCACAATTTCTTTAATCATGCTTTTAATTCAGGTGATAAACACAGCTCTGTGATGAGGATCTTTGGACATAAAGTTTTCCCTCATACTCATGAATGTGTTTTCTTTAGGCCACACGAAGACGATAGGTGAAATTTGTTTCCTGCTCTCGGGCCGCCCAGTCCTGGCCGCCACCTTCCTGCTGTCATTGGGCTGATGATTTCCTACAATTGGCCACTGTCCCTGTCCCCGAGGGAGTCTGGGCATCCAGGAACCTCCTGCCTGGGTGCTGCCAGAGAGCTGGATTATCTGGGAGGTTAGGAAAAGTCAACCCTGGCGTGAGGTGTGAGCTGTGGGGGAGGGAGGGGGCATGTTTCTGTCCTACAGGTGGTCTGGTTGGTGGCACAGGAGGGAGGTGCGTGCAGGTTGTGGAGGGGATGCTGCAGGGATGCCGACGCCACCCTGTTTGACACTGTCAACCGCTGGTGGGAGGTGAGAAGTACTGAGGGCACCGGTGTGCTTTACATGTGTGCGGTGCCCTGGAGACCGAATGTTAGGTATTCAGGAACTTGGAAACTCCTTAAACCATGGCTCGTGTGAGACTGGTCAGGGTGGGAATATTTACACCGTGGAAATCGGCAAAGGCTGCACACCAGAGCTTAACGTTTTTGGAAGCTGCTTTACCAGCGGGCTGCAGCCTTCACCCTATGTACGCTTTTCTGTGTTCCGTCCCCTCTTCATAATTAACAGGCCAGATACACACAATCACAAACGTGCTCATTCTCATCCGTGTTCTCATATATTTCTCCCTGCAAAACCTGGCAAGATGAAATTACTGTTTGCATATTACACGAGGAGACTGAGACTGCTCAGAGAGGCTAAGTGATTTGCCCAGGGTGGTCCAGCGGGGCAGGGCCTGGGATCCAGGTCGTGGTCCTTAGGTGTTGTATCTTCCTCCTCCCATGGTGCTGGGCTGTCTTGCTCCCGAGGGCTGAGCTCTGGGGCAGCAGGTGAAGGCATCTTCTTAATGTCCTTCTGGGGCCTCGTTGCCACCAGGTTTCAAGAGGAATCTGCCTACTTCTGTGCAGGCGTAGATCCTGCTGCTTGTTAAGGCCTTTCTTGAGGGGGGAACAGGAGCTCTGATTGTCTTTCCTACTGACTTTTATATACCTATCGTGTCTACAGTGTTGAGATTGGCATTTATGGCATGACTTTTAAAAACTGTCCTGCTGGTGTTGGACCCTTTCTGTGGTTGTGAGATTTTTGCCATTTTTGTATTAACAAGATATTTGATAAACATTTGTATTAAGAAGAATAACCCTGCTGGTGAATGTGATTGTCTCCAGTGGAGTAGAAAGAACTTAAATAAATAAAAATTCAAGATGCCTCACGCTTGCCCAGTTGTCTTCTTAAAAATAACATTGGTCGAATCTTTTTATAAAAGCAGCCACTGTTCGTTGTAGAAAACTTGGAATATTTAGAAAAGTATAAAGTAAAAACCCTGTATTAGCTGTCTATTGCTGTATAATAAATTATCCTAAAATAGTCTTTTTTTTTTTTGTGGTACGCGGGCCTCTCACTGCTGTGGCCTCTCCCCTTGCAGAGCACAGGCTCCGGATGCGCAGGCTCAGCGGCCATGGCTCACGGGCCTAGCCACTCCGCGGCACGTGGGATCTTCCCAGACCAGGGCACGAAGCCATGTCTCCTGCATCGGCAGGTGGACTCTCAACCACTGCGCCACCAGGGAAGCCCTAAAATACAGTCTTAAAACAACAAATAATCATCAATGCCTCTCATGGCTTCTGTCAGTCAGGAATTCAGAATCTGGGCCTCAGCTGGAGCGGAGACTCATCTGAAGGTGTATCTGCTCACATGGTGGTTGATGCTGGGAGCCAACTATAGCCCTCACTGGGGAGCTTGGCCAAACACTCTGCTTTAAAACATAGATTTTATTATTATTCAGGTATAGTGAGGCCAAAAGATCAGGAGATGACTGCCACTGAAAAGATAGTTTGTTACTCACAGATTCCCAAGAGAAGGGGGCCTGTGATACCAGGCAGGGCCACACAGGGAAGCACCAGGGTGGGCCAGGAGGCAGAGGGAGGGGGGAAATGTGGGCCAGAGCCTTTATTGTGGTTTTCCTGGGAAGGAATGGGAGAGGCAGTATAAGCAGTCTTGGTATTGGCTAGTTTGAATCATTTCAGTGGGCTCTGGGGCGTAGGGGTTGTCCCTATTCGTGTGGTACTTTTACTGGGGTGATGGGGCCAGGAAATACTAGCCTAGAGTATAAAAGTCCAACAGAGAAGGTGGGGAGGTGTGGCCTCCAGGTGGGTTGATTTGCATATGCAAGGTGTGCTCACAGGTGAATTGTTTACTAGCTCTAGGGATGGTTTACTATATCCACTCTGCAAGGGGCAGTCTCCCCATGGTCCAAAAGGCCCCATATATCAAAACGTCGGAAGAAAAGACATACTTAATACACACCCACAAGCGTCCTCCTCACGTGGCCTGGGCTTCCTTACAACATTGTGGCTGGGTCCCAAGAACGAGGCAGGCAGGAGACATAATGTCTTTTATGACCTAGCTTTGGAAGTTTGCATCGTCCATGCTGCCATGTTCTGTTGTTGGACACAGCCAAAAAGATCCTGCCAAGACCGAGGGGAGGGAAGGCAGATCTCCTGCCCACCACCTGGTTCAGGAGAGTCCTGAGTAAGAAGACTGAGTGGGATGGGGTATGTACTGCTGTGGGTGTGTTGACATGGCTATCTTTGGAGATTGCAATCTTCCACAAGCTCCATCGCCCAGAAATAATCACTGTGAATATTCCCTACTATCCTGCTTGCCCATCTTTTTGAATGTGATATATTACAAGGGAGGGATAATCTGTTGTTAATGAAATTTTGTGATCTTGGACAAGTCCCTTAGCCTCTCCTGGCTTCTGTTCCACATCATTGCAGACGGTGGATTAAATTAGGGGCTCTCACACATTTCTTTCCTTGGGTACTAGAAAAATATGTCCAGCTGGACCAAGCTCTTTCACCCCCAGTTTGAAAAATGACCACTTGTTCTCAAGTCTCAGTTAAAAATAGAAGTTAATATGTAGTATTTTCTCCATCTTAATTATTTTTTGCAAACATACACCATAAGCCAAATGGTACCTTCTAAAAAATGCTTCCAGGTAACAAATCAAGTAAACAATAAAAAAAATTAATTTTCATGGAAATGTCAGACCCAACCAAGGGTCTGACATTTGGTTCTTCAACAGTATTTCTTGAGGCCATATTGGCTCATATTTGTGATTTTGTGTTTATCACATGGTCATGTTTTTGGCTAATGAAATTAATCCTGATTCCTACATGGCTTGAAATATAACTTTTCAACATACTCCCAGTCCCAAGAGCATTAGAAACTAGAACTGAATAGTTTCATAATCACTGGGGTAGATGATTTCTTAAATCCCACCCAGCCTAAAATTTTTAACAGTTAATTAAATGTGACTCAAGGTTCTTTACAACAGACCTGGCATTAAAAGGTAAAGTAACTTGGCCTTCCCTGGTGGCGCAGTGGTTGAGAGTCCGCCTGCCGATGCAGCGGACGCGGGTTCGTGCCCCGGTCCGGGAGGATCCCATGTGCCGCGGAGCGGCTGGGCTCGTGAACCATGGCCGCTGAGCCTGCGCGTCCGGAACCTGTGCTCTGCAACCGGAGAGGCCGCCAACAGTGAGGGGTCCGCGTATCGCAAAAAAAAAAAAAAAAAAAGGTAAAGTAACTTGACGTGATCTATTTTAATGGTGTGGTCATGGCACCCTATATATTACTCTGTAGCTCTGGAACCCCATACTGAGCTAGGCTGGGACCCTCTGCTGCAGGGCTGGCACCTGGACAAGGGTCTCCTCAAGCAACAGAATACAAAGAAACTAAAAGGGACTAAAAATAACTTCAGGCATGCGCCAACGGGGCAAATTAGGAACAATGAGATACAAAAAGGCCACAAACCAACTGCCACTTCTGAGGTGCCTGGAGCAAAAGCAGGGTCCTGTGCATGATCCCCGCACCCTCTGCCCCTCCCCCAACCGTTACTTGCTTTCAATCCCTTGTACTGCAGCCTGGCCTGAACTCCTCGCCTGGCCTCTTGTCAATTGATGTTGATTAAAGAGCCCAAGGACCCGGGTGGGTAACGATACAACTCTGAAGTCCTGGCATCCCATACGTTACCAGTGCCGGGACGTACTCACTGTCAGCTGGAAGTTGTGCAGCAGAGGATGTGGGACGAAAAATAACACTTGCAGAGCTTTTGGCTGATGAGCCTACGGGGAATGACCAGGCCCGAAGCACTGCTATTCTGGGTAGTGGTGCCGACATCACTGAGAATGAAACCTGAGCGTTAAACCACTTGTTTCCAGCCCCTTCTAGGGATGGGGATGTAACAGTCTCTGAAAGAAAGGCTGGGGTCTAACGTCCTCCCTGTGGCTGCTGCCTCCTTCCCTTCCTCTCTCCTGGCCTCCGAGAGCCCAGTCTCTCTGCCCCTGGACCGGCCATCCCGTGGGAACCTGCCCTTTGACCTTAACCAGATGCTTTTCCGTTGGGCTCTATTAGGTTTTTTCCTAGATTGAGTCCCAGGACTCTGCCGCCCTCTGGTGGCCACAGAGGGCAGCTCAACACTCCATTTTTGTCCCATGGATTTCCAAAGATATTTAACCTCACAGTTCAAAAGCTTGTTTTGCTCACCTGCCAGTGGGGCAGGTGCAGGAATACAAAGATAAATAGGAAATCTATTCATTCCTTTGTTTATTCTTATAACAAATATTTATGGAGCCCCTATTTGGTGCCAAGTGTAGCAGTAGACAGATGAGGCCCCTGCCTTTACAGAACTCAAACCCTAGTGTGTGTTAAATACACAGAAAGATAGTGATAAAGGCCTGTGAATTAAACGAGACAGGTTATGAGACAGAGAATGACCACAGGGGTGACCACCATGAGAATGGTCAGGAGATGATAGTGGAGATGGGTTTTAATGAGAGGAAAATGGCACCACGCCAACACAACAGGACAAGCATTTGGGGAAGAGGACACAACAAGGGGAAAGGTTTCAGAGGAGGGCATAGTGTGTTCGAAAACAGAAGTTTGTCGTGCTGGGGCTCCATGGTGGAGGGAGAGAGCAGGTGGAGTGGTCCGCAGGGGCCAGCTGGAGTAAGGGTAGCGATTAGAGGACTCCAGGCCAAGCAGGAACAACATCTGATTTGCATTTAAGGAACATGGTTTGATATAGTGTGGACTTGGTTAATAAAAAGGTAAAAAATAAAAGTCTGTGGGAGCACAGAGGAGGGGCATGTAGCCAAGTCTGGGGGTCAGGGAGGCCTTTCTGGGTAAGGGGTGTTCGTTTATCTATTGCTGCATAACAAATTGCCCCAAAACTTAGTGGTGCAAATCAGTAATAAATATTTATCATCTCACATAGTTTCTGAGGGTTGGGAATGTGGAAGCAGCTTTGCTGGGTGGTCCTGGCTGAGGGTCCCTCATTAGATGCAGTCAGGATGTTGGTCAGGGTTGCAGCCCTCTGAAGGTTTTGCCGGGGCTGGGGGACCTGCATCCAGGATGGCTCACGCCAACGGCAAGTTGGTGATATCTGTTTGCGGGAGGCGTTGGTTTTCTCACCATGTGGACTTCTCTAGGGCTGCTTGAGTGTCCTCCCAACATGGCGGCTGGCTCCCTCCAGAGGGAATGGTCCAAGAAGGGCAGAAGCCAAGTCTTTTTTAAAAAATTAATTAATTAATTATTTTTAATTTTTGGCTGCATTGGGTCTTCGTTGCTGCGCGCGGGCTTTCTCTAGTCACAGCGAGCGGGGGCTACTCTTTGTTGTGCTGCACGGGCTTCTCATTGCGGTGGCTTCTCTTGTTGCGGAGCACGGGCTCTAGGCACGTGGGCTTCAGTAGTTTTGGCACGCGGGCTCCGTAGTTGTGGCTCGCGGGCTCTAGAGCGCAGGCTCAGTAGTTGTGGTGCACGGGCTTAGTGGCTCCACGGCATGTGGGACCTTCCCGGATCATGCCTCGAACCCGTGTCCCCTGCCTTGGCAGGCGGATTCTTAACCATTGCGCCACCAGGGAAGCCCAGCCAAGTCTTTTATAATGACACTGTCATTTTGGCAACGTCTTACTGTTTACACAGGTTAGCCCTGTTCAACCTTGGAGGGGACTACACCCAGGTGTGAAAACTAGAAGGTGTGAATCACTGTGGGCCACTTTGGAGGGGAGCAACTACATAAGTAACACCTAATCTGAGTCTTAAAGGATGAGTAGAAATTAGCCAGGTGATGAAGATTGGTGTTAGGGGCTGAATTGTGTTTCCTTAAAATCCGTACGTTGAAGCTGTAACCCCCAGCACCTCCGAATGTGACTGTATTTGGAGATGTGGCCTTCAAAGAAGTGATTAAGTTAAAATGAGGTCATTAGGGTGGGCCCTAATCCAGTCTGACTGGTGTCCTTATAAGAGGAGATTAGGACACAGACACACACATAGGAAAGGCTGTGTGAGGACGCAGGGAGAAGCTGACCGTCTACAAGCCAAGGAGAGAGGCCTCAGAAGAAATCAACCCTGCTGGCATCTTGATCTCGGACTTCTAGCCTCCAGAACCGTGAGAAAATAAAATTTCCACCGTTTAAGCCCCCAGTCTGTGCTATTTTGTTATGGCAGCCTTGGAAAAGGCAGAGAGGGTGGCCTGAGCAAAGATAGAGATGTGTGAAACAGCGTAGTAATAGCAAATAGTTGGCATCATTAGATCCTGAAGAGCGGGGGCCTGTGAATTTTTCTGTAAAGGGCCAGATACTAAATATTTCAGGCTTTGGGGGCTGTAAAGTCTCTGTTGCATGAACGCAGTTTTAGACAATACGCAAACAAAGGGGTGTGGCTGTGTTCCAATAAAACTTTATTTACAGAAACAGCAGCTCAGATTTGGCCCACAGGTGGGAGTTTGCCAACCCCTGCTGAGGAGGGTTGCTGGGAGGGGTGGGCTTTGCGACAGGATCATGGTGAGGAATGCCTTAGGAGGAAAACACAGGTTTAAAGCCAGGCTCTCCTTTCAGCTCTGATATTTGCCTCTTTGGGGTCAGAGTGGGGTAGGTTGTACATGTTTATGGGGAGTCCTGAAAGGTTTTTTTTTTCGGCCTCTCACTTGTGGTCTCTCCCGTTGTGGAGCACAGGCTCCGGACGCGCAGGCTCAGCGGCCATGGCTCCCGGGCCCAGCCGCTCTGCGGCATGGGGGATCCTCCTGAAGCGGGGCACGAACCCGGGTCCCCTGCATCGGCAGGCGGACTCAACTACTGCGCCACCAGGGAAGCCCGAAAGGATGTTTTGTTTTTTTTTTTTTGTGGTACGCGGGCCTCTCACTGTTGTGGCCTCTCCCGTTGCAGAGCACAGGCTCCGGACGCGCAGGCTCAGCGGCCATGGCTCCCGGGCCCAGCCGCTCTGCGGCATGGGGGATCCTCCTGAAGCGGGGCACGAACCCGGGTCCCCTGCATCGGCAGGCGGACTCAACTACTGCGCCACCAGGGAAGCCCGAAAGGATGTTTTGTTTTTTTTTTTTTGTGGTACGCGGGCCTCTCACTGTTGTGGCCTCTCCCGTTGCAGAGCACAGGCTCCGGACGCGCAGGCTCAGCGGCCATGGCTCCCGGGCCCAGCCGCTCTGCGGCATGGGGGATCCTCCTGAAGCGGGGCACGAACCCGTGTCCCCTGCATTGGCAGGCGGACTCTCAACCACTGCGCCACCAGGGAAGCCCCGAAAGGATGTTTTTTAATCACACAGTCCAAGGCTCAATTCTTGGCTCTACCTCTAGCTGTTTGACCTCTCTGGGTGTAACAACATCTGCCTCACAAGAGTTGATGGGAGCTTTAGATGAGATGACCAACGTAAAGCCCCTGGCATAGAGTCTGGCATACAGTAGGTGGTCAATAAATGTCTGTTCCCTCCTCCCCACTTTCCCCTTCGCAAATTTGGGGTCATTACCATATAACTTTATACCCCAACCGCTGTCAACAAAAAGATTTACTCTCAGGGTCAGAATTCAAGAATTCATCTTTTTATCCGAGGCCACGTGAATCCCCCAGGTCTAGACCATGAGCAGACAAAGGGAGCTGTCTGTGAGAAGCCTTTCTCCAAGTCGAAACCCCAGCCCGACGACTGGTGCCAAAGTGAGCTCTAAGGACACGAACTTCTTTTAAAACAAGTTACCCGAGGAGGGCCGTTGGGCCAGAGCCCCGGAGCTGACCTGGCCCCGTTTTGCATCGTTTTAAGCAGAAGAGTGCCATGATCTGATTTGTCATTTAAGACGCTGGCTGCTGGGTGGGGGACAGATTGTAAGGGAGATGGAACCTGCCACCCTTGTCCTCTTTCTGTGTTTTGGACGTTCATATTTGTCACAGCTCTGTACCGCCCCCTTCTCATCAGCGCTTGCCTTACCCTGCTTCCTCTTTTCCTTGGCCTTGTCCGCCTAGGGACTAGAAGGTGGGGACAAAACAATTTGCCAGTCCCCGCCCCCAGCCGGAGGCCGGCTCGTGGCCCTGGAGCTTAGCACCGCCCCCGCCCCGTGCATAGGCCCCGCCCCTTGAGCTGAAGCTTAGGGGTGCGTCGCACAGCCCCGCCTCTCCGCAGCCAACCCCGCCCTTCCCTGCCTTCAAGGCTACGCTCACATCCATTAATTGGTCTGCTGGTGGTGCAGGCGCTCAGCCCTACCCCTCATCAGCTCCGCCCCCTCTAGGCCCCGCCCCTCCCGGGCCTTGTGTACGTCCGTTGGGTGGCCGCAGGAGGAGCCAGGGCCCAGCCCTTTTCGTATCGCCCCGCCCATCCCCGGAGGCTCCGCCCCCTCGAGGTCTCTTCCACGTCCATTGGGCATGTAGCTAGTCCCTCGGAGGCCCCGCCCCTCCCCAAGGCCCCGCTCCATCTATTGGGTGGCCGCAGGAGGAGCCCGCGCTCTCCTCTTCCAGCCGCCGGCTCCGCCCAGCACGAGGCACCGCTCACATAGGCCCCGCCCCCCCGAGGGCCCGCCTGGTCTGTTGGGCTGCCGGCAGGAGGCGCCGCGCCATGCGCGGGTACGGAGCAAGGGCTCCAGCTGACGGCGGGTGTGGGAGCCGCGCGGGAAGGCGGCGGCGGCGGCGGCGGCGGCGGCGGGCTGTGTTGGAGGTGAGTGCGGGGTGCGAGAGGA
>NW_006771655.1:762703-784312 GCF_000442215.2 Lipotes vexillifer
GCGGCGGAGGAGGCGGGGGTCGCTCCGTGGCGTACGGGGCTCCGGGGCGCAGAGGCTGGCCGGGCGGGAGGCCGCGGGCGCGCGCTGGGGCAGCTGGACCCGCACGGGGCATTTCTCCGGCCACCCAGGCTCCGCTTGTCCGGTTGCCATGGAAACAGGCGGCTCTCCCTGTGGGGGGGACCCGGGCGCGGCCTCGGGGGGCGGGTCCCACAGGCTGGCTACATGGGCGAGGGCGGCCCAGCCTGCGGGTTCCAGGGGGTCAGCTGCGGCCACCACCCCTGCAACCCCTGGAGACTGGCACCTCAACGGCGGGGTCCCCCGGGCCTCAGTCTCTCTGGCCCCCTTGGAGAGAGGTCTGCAGGTGGCCACAAGGCGCCGGAGTCCGTACCTTCCCTCCAGGGTTGGGGGGACATCCCCCGGCCCACAGCCTGCCCCGGTTTTCCTGTTCACACAGCAGCGCGTTCCCCGCTCGTGTGCCAGCTGAAAGCATTGTCTCCCAGCTATTTCTGTACCACTTCCAGCCGCTCGACAAGTAGTGCATCTAAGGAAACATGCAGAGCTGGGGCTCCTGGGGACCCCTGCAGAAGAAACTGGATTGTTTCCCATTAGGGAGCAAGTCTTTGGGGCTGGGGAGGGGCTGCAGACCCAGACACTCGGGCTCCCAGCACCTGGTCAAGTGTTTGATTAATCTGAATTGCTGAAAAGAATTTTCCGAGTCCCCGCCCACCAGTGATTACAGGTGTCCCTGCTTAGTTACAGGTGTCTCCCGTTAGCACAGGCCACTTCTCCTTCATTCCAGAGAGGAGCCAGCCATTAATCCCGCTGGCAGAAAAATTCCATCCCCTCTCAAGAGGCTAGCATGTCAGATTTAAATCTGGTTAAATTATTTTTGTATTTAAAAGCGTTGCTCTGACTGGAGTTGTCAAGATAGGATTTATGGCCGGTGGGGGTAAAGCAGAGCCTGTGAAGCTACCCTCTTCCCTTCCTGCCCTGGTGGAAATTCTAATGGATCCCACATTGCAGTGTTGGAATGGCCGTGTCCCTCCACCCATTTGGTCAGCCCCACACTGACCTCACTCGCTGCTGTGTCTTGGGCTTGTTTTCATCAGAAATCGGACTCTTCCTTGAGAACAAGAGAAAAACATTCTCCAGGAGAGGCAACAGCAAGTGACCTACAGCCCTGGGCCCCTTTTTCTCCGAGTATTTGTGTGAAAGAGGAGAGAACTGAGCAGAAAAGGAAAAGGCAGGTCATGCTTCCGAAAAAACAGATCTGGTGACCCCGGGTGTGCTCCGCTCTGTAGGAAACTCCTGCACTCCTCTTGCCCTTTGCACAAACGCATCTGGCCCATTTTGACGGAGAGGCCGTGCTCTGCATTTTGTGATTGTGGAGGAAGGGCACACATGAGCAAGTGGCCACACTCTGTGGTTACTCTCTGCAGATGGCCACAGAGGGAGTGACTGAGGAGAGCCTCCTGAAAAAACGGATCAAGTAGATCAGGGTCTGTGTTTATTGGGACTTCTTTGGGCTTATGAAGCAGTCACTGGAAGGGACAGAGTCACAGTCTGTCCTGTATTTTCTACCCCCTTTTCGTGATGCTGCTAACTTTGCCCTAGAAAAGGAGGGAGTGGGCTGTCTTCCAAGGCCCTGGGAGGGGACCTAGCAGCTGCGTATTTGTAATTTTCTATTTCTTTTTTAATTAAAGCAGAATTGTATAAGCTTCAGACTTGACAGAACCTGTAAGGTTCACCCCTGGGTGCAAAATAGCATTTTACCTCTCCGTTGTATCTGAGGGCCTTTTGAATCCCTGTGTTTACTTCGTGACTTTTCTGGGAGTTGGGCTTCTGCTGAGACCTGGTTTTCTACTGTTTCTGCCGTTTTCCACATTGTATTTAAATTTACCCTCGGCATTATCTCCAAAGGCAGAGGTTTCCCAGCCAGACGCTCCCTGGTGGCAGGGGCTGCCCTGGGGGCCCCTGTGGGTTTGGGTCGGGACCACCGGGGCTGTGCCTGACGTGAGCCAGGTGTCTCTGGAGGGGTCAGGTCCGCCGAGAATGTGTGGTGGCCAGAGGCACGTGCTGGAAATTTCTGAGGCGGGTTGTGTGACTTTCAGAAGGCGCCGTGGTTTGAAGCTGCTGATGTGGTGTGCGAAGCAAAGCCGTGTGCTTGTCACGTGAGGGCTACTGGAAACGCTTCTGTTGTAAGTTTGGATGGGGCCTTGGATGGGGCCAAGGGGGGAGCCACAACCTGCTCTGGGCTCCGCAGCGTCTGACAGGGAGGCGTGTGTACTTTCCTCGGGGCAGGGGAAATAGCCTCTGGCTAGATACTGCTTTGTAGCTTGACTCCCCGAGCCCGGAGGCCCTCGTATGCTCCTCTGCTTGGGACACTTCGCTGTTCTCGGCAGGCTCAGGCTTCGGAAGGCTGGTCCACAGTAAAGGGCTCTGCGTGGTAAACGGTGAGAGGCACACTGTTGGCACAGGAGGAGTGCCGCCCCCCACCCCACCCATGGGGCAGACCTTCGTGTTCGGAACCCAGTCTTTGGTGCGTGAAGTCGTCAGAGCATCTTGAAGGGTGCAGGGTGCACCGAGGATGTCAGGTGGCTGGTTCTAGAGGAACTGAAGGGCGGGTCTGCTGCTCAGCCTTCGTTCACCATAGCCCTGGTGGGAGTGATGACGTCGCAGATGTGACTGAGGCCCAGGGGCCAGCCGGGAAGAGCCCAGTTCAGTGTCAGTGTGGAGGCTGGGCCACTTGCCCTGTTGGGTCCCTCGTGGTCGGGTCGCTCCTTTTCTTGGGGGGCCCCCTAGGCATTTTTCCCGCCCTGGGCAGTCCCCTCCCCTTCCCGAAAGCCTCTCCCAGTGCCTGCGACCACGAGTGGGTCAGAGCTGAAGAGAGGACCATAGCGGAGTTCAGTGCTGACATTCGTCCATGGCAGGTGCCCAGAGCTGCTCTCACCGGGTCCTGGGCCACTGTTTCCAGAGCCTTCTAGAAAATGGCCCTTTCTTCTTTGGTCTGTCTGCCTGGAAGTGGGGCACAGAGTCAGGAGATGGGCGGTGTTCAGCCTCCACCAACTCGTTGTGAAGCAGGACATCTTCCTTTGACTCTGCCCGCCTGCTCCCCCAGAGCTTTGGGTGTGTGGGGGCGTCTGATGATCTATCTGTCTGGAACCCTACGCCTTTGGGGCATTAAGCACACGAGAGTCATGACTTTATGACACACCTTGTTGCCCCAGAGCTGTTTTCTAATTTACCCGGCAAGACTGCCTCTCCGGCCTGGCCAGTGCCCGAAAGCCAGGCTGGACGCCGTGGGTGGACACATGCATTCCAGCCATGCCTCCACTGCTTCTGGAAGGGCCCTTTTGTGTGCATTGTGGTCATGTGTCCATTCTAGTGCCTCCGTCCCAGGGAAGTGGCTCCTCCAAGCCAGGGCCAATCATCTGGAAGCAGCATCCTGGGGGGTTTGTGTTTTGAATGCCTGGTCGCTTACTGCCCTGCTCCTGTGGCTGCCACTTGGCCTGATTGACTAGTTCCATTGCTGTTTGTGATGAATTTTCTGTAGCATAGGCTGTGGTGCGGGGGAGGTGGAGTTTAGGAAGACACGGCCTTGTGTGCTCAGAGTTGTTTATAACTTTGGGTGCGATGGGATAGATGGGGGCTGACTCAGATGAGGCCGGGCAACCCCGCCGGGACTGTGCTGCAGGCACCACCCAGCCCCACCCTGGCCGGCCCTGTTTCTTGGCAGCTTGCTGCGCGGAGTGCGTGGTGCCCAGGCTTCTCG
This sequence comes from Lipotes vexillifer, assembly GCF_000442215.2. Classification (NCBI taxonomy): domain Eukaryota; kingdom Metazoa; phylum Chordata; class Mammalia; order Artiodactyla; family Lipotidae; genus Lipotes; species Lipotes vexillifer. The sequence goes on from NW_006771655.1 coordinate 766,476, forward strand.
CGTCTTGGCTTTGGGTGACCTCACTGTGCTTCCTAGTAGTGGCTTGCCTTGAAGGGCGTTTCAGCCCCTTCAAACCTGCTTTGTCCCCTGCGGTCGCGCCGGCTTCGGCTGTATCCTCACTGTTGGACCCGGCCGAGGTGCTGTGTCCGCGGCTTCTGCTGGGGCGCCGGGTCCTAGACGGCCGGTCCAGGCTGTTGATGTTCCCCCGAGCCTCGTGGACTCCTGTTGCTCTGCTGGTCGATGGTAACCCGCCTTTCGTTTTCTCCCAGGACGCGGCCTTCTCCCTGCCGTTGGCCAGAGCCCTCGGTGCTTGTCCGTGAAGACGGGCCCACCATGTTCTACGGGACCCACTTCATCATGTCCCCACCCGCCAAGAGCAAGCTGAAGCGGCAGGGCCAGCTGCTGTCCAGCGTGCTGTCCCGGACGCTGAGCTACAAGCACCGTGACCTGGACGCCACCTGCTCCAGCCTGGGCACCAGCGACGACCCGGCTGAGCTCTCCACCCAGCTCTCGGCCCCTGGGGTCCTGAAGGTGTTCGGGGACAGCGTGTGCACGGGCACCCACTACAAGAGCGTCCTGGCCACCGGCACGTCCAGCGCCCGGGAGCTGGTGAAGGAGGCCCTGGAGCGCTACGCCCTGAGCCCCGAGCGCGCCGGCCAGTACGTGCTGTGCGACGTGGTGGGCCAGGCTGGCGACTCCGGGCGGCAGTGGCAGGCCGAGGGCTTCCGGGTGTTCGGCGACAACGAGAAGCCCCTCCTGATCCAGGAGTTATGGAAACCCCGAGAAGGCTTGTCCCGGAGGTTTGAGCTGAGAAAGAGGTCGGAGATGGAGGAGCTGGCAGCCAGGGACGTAGACACCGTGACGGCAGGTGAGGAGGGGCGACGAGAAGGCGCGGGGCGGGCGCCGCTCCGGGAAGCACCGGGAAGGCGTGTTTGTCGGAGGAGGACAGTGGGCCTCTGCCGCGGCGGCGCTGCAGGACTGACTCTTCTGCTCCCCGCTCTGCGGGGCTGTCTTGGCGGTGCGGTTTGTTTACACTGCAGGGCGCCTGCTGGTGGTCATTCCGCGCTCCTCGTGGCGTCTTGCAGTGCCGTGGGGCGATTTCTGCTTTTGGTTGAAGATGACCGTCCAGGGGTCTGGCATGTGTGTCATTGGCCGCGGAGAGGACCTTGTCCCGTGCAGGCGGCACACGCGGTACAGAAAGCCCCTCAGTGCCTGAGGCGCCGGGGCAATCTCAGGGGCAAGCGGATGCGAAGGCGGTGGAGGAAGCGGGTCTCCGGAGGTGCGGTGCGTTGCGGGGCGCGCCGGGGCAGTGGAGGTCGTGCTGGGAGCAGCGCTGAGTCCCTGCCCTGGGCCGGGGCGCTCCAGGCCCTGCGGGACGCTGCTCTGCATCTGGCTTTTATTCACTTGGTGGAAAGAAGCTCATTATCTTAATGGGGAAGCGCCATAAAAAATGGGGTTTTTTCAAATGCCCACAGACTCTTAAGTGTATCTCAGGTCATATTTGACTTTGGTGGCTTTACATGAGCAAGTGCACTGGTCTTACGTGTGGCTCAGAGCAGAAGGCGTTCAGTGGCCTCAGGAGACTTGTCACTCGGTTTCGTGGTGCTGCGGGGTCGAGGGGCTTGAGCTCTCGCTGATGTTTTGTGTGTGTCCCCAGGTGTCGCGAATGCTCATGTTCTCCGGTTCTCCTCTGGTGCGAAACCCACCTTGTGCCTTTAGGGTGTGAAGACGAGGGTGTGGCAGGCCAGGGCCTGACGGGGCCCCTGCGGTTGGCGGTGGGCTCTCGGCGGCCCTTCTGGCCTCAGTCTCGTGATCTGGAGGATCCAGTGATCCGAGGGCCGGTGCAGTGGTGTGTGCAGAGCTCTCTGCTCGGCCGTGCGTCCTGACCGCCTCCTGCACGCGGTTTTCCTGTGCGCTCACAGGCAGGGGTGGACCAAGGACGGGTTTGGGGTCCCTCTGATGGGGGGGTGGAGTGTTTTATCACCGACGTTGTGCAGAGTTGCAGGCATGGGGGATAAGGAAAAACTGACCAATGAGTAGCTGATGTTACTGGGTTGTTTTTTGTTTGTTTGGGTTTTTTTTTTAACTATTTGAAAAAAATTAATCTTATTGAAGATAGCTGATTTACAATGTTGTGTTATTGTTTTTAACTCTCCTTGGACAAGCGCCTGAACGCCCCGCCCACAGGCCTGGTGGCAGGGGTTTGGATTTCGTCCTGACGCGCGGCCTCACTGTTCTCCGGAGGCCTGGTCCCTTCCCCTCCGCACTCTCGGAGGCCTGTAAAGGGCTGCGTCACGTGCGTGGAGAGGGCGGGTGTTCAGCTCATGGTCACTGTCCTGCCCAGTGTTTTCTCTGCTGAATGGAGAGCAAAGAGCACGTGGGCCGGGCCAGCCCTGCCTGTCCTGCGGGTCGCTGTGCCTTGGGTCCCGGGTGGGCCCTGGAAGGCCTGCTCTGTGTCACGTGGGTGATCGCTCTGGCCGGGGGGTGGGGGGAGCAGGGTGACCACGAGGCTAGACGCTATCTGCGGGGAGCAGGGCTTTATTCTCCTGTTCACAGACCCCTTTTAGACCTGTTCCTTTTACGTTCGTCCAGGCAGGAGAAGGCCCACAACATATTCAATTTGGTGGTGGCTTTGCGAAACCTTTCAGAGAAAGAGTCTATTGAACCGGACAGGTCTCACTGACACACTTCTCTGGGCTGGAAGTGGGTTGTGTTACCTGCCTGGAGCAGGCTTTCCGGGCCCCAGGGAGTCGGCCTTCCTGGCCGGCCTCTGACTTGGGTGTGGCCTGGGTGCTCTGTGCCTCCTGGCTGTGCTGTCGCCTTCGCCAGCTACCGAGATGCAGAGCCCGGTGCTGGGGACCCTGCAGGCGGGCCCACCCCCTCCAGCCCTGCCCTACAGGTTGCTGGCGGAGCTTCACCAGAGCCCAGGACCTTGGCATTAGGGTCTGTCTGAGGATCCTGATGATACAAGGATGCACACACATGCTCTCCCACTCACGCACGTGAACACACACTCACGCTCTGCATTGTTCCCCTGTGTAAAGAATCCGATGCGGCCCCTCCCGATCTGCAGATGCCCCCTCACCTCCTAGCGCACCCCCAAGGTCCCAGACCCTCTGCCTCCTCACGCCGGTGGGAACCACAGAGAGACTTGAAGGAGGAGTGAAGGGTGTTGGTGTCGGATGGGTGCCAGCCGCCTTATGTTGATGATGAGAAGGAATCTCCAGCCCCTCTGGCAGCTTTCCCCCCGGCGGCTCCCGCCCACGTTCCTGACACCTGTGGTCTTGTCTGCAGGGAAGGGGGCTCCCCACCTCCTGGGCGACCTGTCTGCGATGAGCCCCAAATGCTGCTGGCGCCCCGAGCGCCTGAGCGTCGCTGTGAGGTGGCATCGGCTGCGGTGAGCTCGGCGGTGTCCATGGGGTGGGGGGTTTACTGTTGAGGAAGATGGGGACCCAGCGCGGAGCAGGCTCCAGGCACCCTGATTCCCTTCTTCCTTCCCCGAGAACGGGTGACGTTGTCCCCGTTCCCCTGGCAAAGTGTGCAAAAGGAAGGGACCGCCTGTGCGGGCACGTGTGCGTGCACGTGAACGAATGCCTGGCGCCCCAGGCATCAGGTTACTGAACAGTCACAGCGGTCTTCATCGTCCCGGATCGTTCCCACGGCAGAAGGCCCACCCCGTGTCGGTGAGCTGGGGCTCGCTGATTTCACGTTAAAAGCCCACTGCGAGCGTCCTCTAGGCTCTTGGGGCTGGGAGCCCACCGCAGGCGCCCTTAGGTGAACTGGGATAGGCCCCAGCAGGGCAGGTGGCAGAAGCGGCTGTACCAGGCACTTCCCGAGGGCACTGAAGGAAGAATCCACCCGGCTCCCCTGAACCGTTTGGACCGTGGTTTTGCGCCCGTGGTAATGTGCTCAGGCACTTTTGGCGTTTGTTTTCCATAAATATCGCCTTTCCCAGCTGCCAGCTTCTCAGTGATCTCCAGAGGATCAGAATATCGCGAGTGAGCCGCGGGCGGGCGGGGGCGGGGCTGCGGAGCCCGCGCGCGTGTTCCCAGAGGGCTGGCTTGTGGGGGCCCGTGCCCCGCAGAGCGGGCTCTGGTGCCCGAGATAAAGACCGTAATCACATCTGCTCCCTCTGGGGAGGGAGGGCGGGCCATGTGGTTTTTGTCAGCGGCTGGAGAAGGGCGAGAGGGCAGGCTTTATTTGTGTTCCCAGGATGGAAGAGAGCTTGTAAACTGGATTCTCAGCCTCAGTCCCATCGACACTTTGGGCCAGCAGTTCCTCGCTGTAGGGGATCACCCTGTGCCTTGAAGGACGTTTAGCCGCGTCCCAGGCCTGGCCCGCTAGATGCATGCGGCACCCCTACCAGTCGTGACAACCACAGCCGCCTCTGGGCCTTGCTGAGTGTCCTGGGGGCAAGCTCGCCTTTGGGTGGGAACCACCGATTTGGACCCGGTGGCCTGGACCCTTTGGAGGAACTCAGTCTGTTGGCCACGCCCTGCGCCTCCCATAGGGGCCGGTGGCCTTGTGCCCTGGGACCCGGACCATCAGCCCAGGCTGGCTGTCATGGGGGCGCCGTCTGAGGGACTTGGGTGCCTTGAGGAGGGGAAGTGCGAGCTTCTTTCTGTGCCAGTGGACACCTTCCTGGTGGCCTACCCCGGCCCTCAGAGGCTGGCCTTTTCTCGACACTGGAAGGCAGGGCCTCCTTGGCTCTGGGTGCCCTCTTCCGAGGAGACAAGGTTAGAGGGTTTCTAAAAGCCACCGAGGCTTGAGGTTCTCTCTGCAGGGACATCTCTGCATCAGCACTGGGCTTGTCACAAATTGCCCTTCAATATCTGTGTGGCCTGGCATACAGTAGGTGCTCGTTAAACGCCTGTTTAAGGGTGGATGCAAATTAGAAGAGCAAGCTCCTCTGTGAGTCTCGGCTTCCGGGTGCATCCAAGACTCCAGGGTTGGAATTGGTTTTCTTTGCGGGGGTTGGGGGGGATGGGGGGAGGGCAGGTGGGAGTGGCATGTGCAGACGGCATGGCTGCCCACTAGTGCAGGTGGGGGCTTGAGTGAGGAGTGCGCTGCTCTGGCGCCGACAGTGTGACCTGCCAGCCTCTCTTCTCTTCCACGACTGGCTGGAGTGGTGGCAGGTATGTTGTCTGAGTGCCTGACTTTGGGTGTGTTTGCCGTCATCCACAGACGGGCAGATGGGCCTGAGCCCCGACTAAACAGGGATGCCCAGGCGCCTCGCGAAGCCTCTGCTGTCTCCATCTGCTGGTTGTGCGCCGTGAATTCTGTCCCCTTGAGTCCCCCAACCTCTCTGTGCTGTTTTCCTTGGATGTTTTTCTCCTCCCGCCACGAATCTGATTTTTAATAACACTTATCTCAGAATGAACAAGGCGATCTGGATTCTTTTTTCCTTTTATTGAAGAGTAGCTGCCTGTTGAGTGAGGCTTCCTCTGAGCATATTCTCAGTGATACAGTCATTGAGGGAAATGTTTATTTTATGTAGTTTGGGTGAAACAAAACAATGCCCAACTTTTTCCATCAGTCTAAAACTAGAAAACTATTTGAACTTAAAAGACATTTTTGAGGACTTTCAATTTAAAGAGAACATAAAGTTGAATGGTTAGCTGCTGATAGCCAGTTTCATTAAAAAAAAAAAAATTCATAGTTTTCAGTTTCACGTAGAAGGGTGGTGCCGGAAGGAGGCCTAGCAGCCCTGTTCCCCCGAGCCTGGTGTTGCCCACCTGGGGCCTGGCTGGCAGCACCCCGTCCTCCCTCGGGAGACTTCTGGCCAAGGAACCTCCGGAGGCTCCGTGCTAAACCCAGGGGGAGATCAGAACTGGCGTAAAATGTTTGAAAGACACAAAACATAATAGGAATTGGCCAAAGTATGGCCAGGGTGGACACTGCAGGGAAGGAAAAGTCAAGTTGGATCCTTATTCCAAATGCATTAAAAACCTACAAGCCAGAGGTAAAGTTATACAGCCAAAAGGAAGATTCCATAAATAAGGCTTCAAAGATGCAAACCATAGGGGGAAAGGTAGATGAATTTGACTGTATCAGAGTTTAAGCTTTGTTTCTAACTAAGAACATTCTATAGCTAAGATTTAGCTCTACCCATGGTGCTGCATGTAAATCCAGCTCCTTGCAGTTTCCCATCACTTGCATATATCCCATTATCCATTCTCCTAATCATGGGCTCTCAGGTTGCATCCAGCTCCTTCGTACTACAGACAATGGCATGATGACCCTCTCGAGGGCCTGTGCAGAGTTCTCTGGGGGTCATCTCCAGGGAATGGAGTTTCTGGATTAATAGATATGTCTGTTTCATTTCTTAGTAAGCACTGCGGGACAGCAGCTTCTCCAGAAAGGCTGCCACAACACTGGCGTGCTTTCTTGTGTGGCCCTTCCACATCCTTAAGCATTGGGTATGAGCCCCCGACCCTCGAAAATCTCCCCTGGGAATATGTTAAAATCAAAAGGAGCTGCAGGATAGTGAGGTGCTGGAGTCACGCAGCCAGAGAAACTCCCTGCTGCCGACTGACGTGAGCAGCGTGAACCAAGTCGTGAAGTGATTTCCCCAGAGTCACAGTGTGTGGCTTTGAAACTGTCCCTCTACCTAAACTAAAGAGATGGGTCTTTTGGATATTGATTAGCCAGTGATTTGAAGGTGAAAGAATTTTCTTTGTTGTGCTTATTCATTTATTTATTTGTCAGCAAATATTTGTTGAGTGCTACTATGGTAGGTGCTTGTTCAGGTACTGATCAAGTATATAGCAGTTGACAAAACAAGTAGATCTTGTTCTCATGGCGCTAAGGGTCTACAGTGGCAAATAAAGACAAAGAAACAATCACTCGAAAAATGGAGACTTACAAATTGTGATATGTTCTATGAAAGAAAAGTACAGGTGCTAATTTAGGAGGGAGGTTAGGGAAATTCTCTGTGAGGAGATGAAATTTAAGCCAATCTCAAAGTTGACAAAACTAAGCAGGTGAAGAGTAGTAGACAGTAAGTGGGGCAGGAAGAGCTTTCTGGGCAGAGGGAACAGCGTTGTGCAAAGACCCAGAGATGAGAGAGAATGAAATAAATGCAAGGCACCGAAAGGCGATGTGGCTGGAGGGTGGGGGAAATTGTGGGAGGTGAAGCTGGAGAGATGGTCGGGGGTTGTTAGGTATTTGGGGCTTTAGACTAATGAGAGGCCACTGAAGGGGTTAAAAGACCACTGTGGCTACTGGGTAAAAAGTACTTTGAAAAGTCAGTAATAGATTAATTTATTGTAGGAGTCTAGGTGAAAACTGATGGTAGCTTGGACTAGAGCTATGGGGAAGCAGGTAGAGAGAAGTTGATGAATCCCAAATGTATTCTGGAGGTAGAATCATCAACATTTGTAAATGAACTAGATGTTGTAGATGAGAAAGAGTGGGGGGTGTGTGTCAAGCATGACTCCCAGGTTTCTGATATGAGCAGTTGGGTAGATTATGGAGGTGCCATTTACCAAAGTGGTGACCACCAAGAGAGAAACAAGTTATGGAGGGAAGAGTAAGAGTTCTCTTTAGACTGTTGAGTTTGAGACATCCAAACGGAGGTGGCACATGGGATGTCAGATGATATGGATCTGGAGCTCAGAAGAGTAAACTTACATTAAGCTGTTAATGGGTGATATTTAAGCTGTGAAAACTGATAGATGACCCGATAGTAAATATATATACAGTGAGAAGAGGTGAGGGCTTAGTATGGGAACTGGAAGAACTCCAGCTGTAGAGTCAAAGTAATGAAAGAGCAAATGAGACCAAGGGGAGGCCAGAGATGTACAAGACAACAAAAGAGTGTGGTGCCGTGGAGGCCAATGTGAGGCTACTGTAGGTCAAAAAAGGTGCAGATCATTGGATTGAGCAACACGGAGGTCACCAAATACCTTACTGATAGCTGTGCTGCTGGAATGTTAAGCATGCAAAAAATCTATGTTGAAATAGGTTGAGAAATTGGTACTGGCAGTATGTGGGATTAATTATCCTAGAAGATCTTTCTACATAAAGTACCTGGAAGTGCTGGCTGAACTATAACAATTCTCCTTTTAGATGCACAGCTGAATATCCCCCCAAAGTAAAGTAATCCCTAAGGGTGAAAAAACAAAACAAAACAAAATGAGGACCTTGAAACGTTAGAATCTTAGCTGATTATGAAGCTACAGTTGCCCCACAGGCTCTTGCCAGTCTTTATAACCAAGAAATTTAAGTTTAATAGCTGTCCAAGAAAGAGACGCAGAGCCTTGGGACCTTAGGAAGTAGAAAGTTGGGACTGAGACCCTCACATATATTGGGAAACTGTAAAGGGTGACACATTGAATGAAAAGACCAGAATAGGAAGAATCTGCTACCTGGTAAAAGGAGATGACAAGGAGTTGTTATCTCTCTTGACCTGGGCTCTGGGTGGGAAAAACTACTCATTCCTAGAATTGAAAATCACCTTTCCTCTCAGGTGTTTGGGGTTCAAAATTGCACTACTTAAGTGATCTGGATGATCACTGGATAAGAAATTAAATTACTGTGTACATAATTTGATGGTGTACAAGGACATCGGACAGAAACAAAGTAAATCCTCTTTGGAAGGACATCTACACAGGCATCCCAAGCCTGGCCAGAGACGAGCTAACAATCCAAAATTACGAGACACTTGAAGTGATGCTTCTTGAAAAGAGTCAGTGGAAAACAAACCGTAGAATCAGATTCTCAAGAACTTAGGAATTGGGACCATTAGATGTAAAATATTGAGTAAGTATTTTAAAAATGTTTAACGAAATAAAAGGTAGAAAGAAAACAGGAAAGAACAGAATGTCATCCCAAAAGGCAAGGAAGAACAAGATAATGCTTTTAGTAATAAAAACGCAAGTTTGTAAATGGTTACTTCAACGATGGCTTAAACAGCAGACCAAATATAACTGAAGAGAATTAGAGGACGAGGTAGACCTGGCATCACGCAGACAGAAACATGGGTTGAGAGACACGGGGACGGGATGAGAAGGTCTGTCACATGTCCGCGTGAAGAGAATCGAGAGAATGGGGTGAGGACATACTCCACGGACATACCTGAGAGTCATCTGGGAGCATGGGATGAAAAGCAGCAGTCTTCCGATTCAGGAATCACAGTGCTTCCTCTGTAAGACAAACGAAAAGTTTACCCCTTGCTGCCTAGTGGCGATACTGCAGGACACTTCAGAGATTTTTTACAGTCGCCGAGAAGAAAAGACAGGCGAGCAGCAGGCTCCCCACCCGGAACCGCAGAAACCAGAGGTCAGCCGATGGGACCTTCAAAGCTGGAGAGAACAGGACCGAGAACCCAGAGTTGTGGTCCTGGCTGCCCCGCCACCCAGGCGCCGGGCCACGGAGGATGCCACGGAGCTGCTTCCCGCCAACGGACCCTGCCATAGAGGGATGCCAAAGGATGGGCCAGAGGCCAAAGGCCACCTGAAGATGCCACTGGAGAGGAAGGAGGCCCGGGGTGTAGAGAATGGCGAGCAAGGAGTTGGACGTTAGGTCTGGGCAAACGTCTAAAACAGTTATAACAGGGCCGAACCCCGGGGCGCAGCCGTGCCGGCCCCCACCGGCCAGAAGCCGCGGCGGAGACCGGGAAACTACAGCCCCCATGAGGCTCTGCGCGCGCACATGCGCCGTGGCATGCGTGGCGCGCGGCGTGGCGTGCGTAGGCGTTCTAGAACGCAGCAGCTAGGGCCCCGGCGCCATGTTGGGGCCGAGAGGACGGCGGAGAGGCGCTTGAAGCGGCGGGAGCGGAGCGGGAGCGGGTCGGACCTGGGCTGGTAGGAGCCCCGCCCCTCCCGCCTCAGCGGATCATGACCCGGGCGGCCGCGGAGGTCGCGGTGGCGGGGGACGCGGCGTGGCGGGGCCAGCGCTAGAGATGATGCCGTTTCCGGTGACCACCCCGGGATCACAACAGACCCCGCCGCCGCCCAAGCACTATGGCATCTCCTGCCCCATCAGTTTAGCACCCCCCAGGGAGACTGACTGCATACTTACCCAGAAATTAATTGAAACCCTGAAGCCCTTTGGGGTTTTTGAAGAGGAAGAGGAACTACAGCGCAGGATTTTAATTTTGGAGAAATTAAATAACCTGGTGAAGGAATGGATACGAGAAATCAGCGAAAGCAAGAGTCTTCCACAAGCTGTAATAGAAAACGTTGGAGGGAAAATCTTTACATTCGGTTCTTATAGGTTAGGGGTGCATACGAAAGGTGCCGATATCGACGCGTTGTGCGTGGCACCAAGACATGTTGATCGGAGCGATTTTTTCACCTCCTTCTATGGTAAATTGAAACTACATGAAGAAGTAAAGGATTTAAGGGCTGTTGAGGAGGCATTTGTACCGGTTATCAAACTGTGTTTTGATGGGATAGAGATTGATATTTTGTTTGCAAGATTAGCACTGCAGACTATTCCGGAAGATTTGGACCTAAGAGATGATAGTCTGCTTAAAAATTTAGATATTAGATGCATAAGAAGTCTTAATGGTTGCCGGGTAACTGATGAGATTTTACATCTAGTACCAAACATTGACAACTTCAGATTAACTCTGAGAGCCATCAAGTTGTGGGCCAAATGCCACAATATCTATTCCAATATATTAGGTTTCCTAGGAGGTGTTTCCTGGGCGATGCTAGTAGCAAGAACTTGCCAGCTCTATCCAAATGCGATAGCGTCAACTCTTGTACGTAAATTTTTCTTGGTGTTTTCTGAATGGGAATGGCCAAATCCAGTGCTACTGAAAGAGCCTGAAGAACGGAATCTTAATTTGCCTGTCTGGGACCCAAGAGTAAATCCCAGCGATAGGTACCATCTCATGCCTATAATTACACCAGCGTACCCACAGCAGAACTCCACGTACAACGTGTCTGTTTCAACAAGGATGGTCATGATTGAGGAGTTTAAGCAAGGGCTTGCTATTACACATGAGATTTTGCTGAGTAAGGCAGAGTGGTCCAAACTTTTTGAGGCTCCCAGCTTCTTTCAAAAGTACAAGCATTATATTGTACTTCTAGCAAGTGCGCCAACAGAAAAACAACATCTAGAATGGGTGGGCTTGGTGGAATCAAAAATCCGAATCCTGGTTGGAAGCTTGGAGAAGAATGAATTTATTACACTGGCACATGTGAATCCTCAGTCGTTTCCAGCACCCAAGGAAAATCCTGACAGGGAAGAATTTCGTACAATGTGGGTGATTGGGTTAGTGTTAAAAAAGCCAGAAAACTCTGACATTCTCAGTATTGATCTCACCTATGATATCCAGTCTTTCACAGATACAGTTTATAGGCAAGCAATAAATAGTAAGATGTTTGAGATGGATATGAAAATTGCCGCAATGCATTTGAGAAGAAAGGAACTTCATCAACTACTACCTAGTCACGTGCTTCAGAAAAAGAAAACACACTCGATGGAAGGTGTCAGATGGACAGCTTTGGATGACGGCAGCCTCGACTTGTCTGTAGACAGTGAAGACAGCAGGTCTGTGTCTTCACTTCCTGGCTCTATGAAGACTGGCCCAGTGACTGGCAGTGCTCAGGGCAGAAACATACCTGCCCCGGCTGTGATGGCAGCATCTGTGACCAGTGTACAGGTTCCTGAAGTTTCCTTGCAACAGGCAAATCCCAGCAACAGCCCAGGGGGCACGTCCAGCGGAAGCATCCCTCAGACTGCCCCACAACCAACTATTTCTCCACTGCCGAAGCCCATGGTCACCAGAGTTGTTTCCTCAACACCTCTGGTCAACCATCCACCCAGGCCTTCAGGGAGCGCAGCAGCAAACATAGCTAACCCTATCATAGGAGTCTAGAGGACATTGTCACGTCACAAAGAAGAAAGGACCAAGGAAACCAAAACAGAAGAGGAACGGTCTCATAAAGAGACAGGTGCGACTCAATTGGAGACTATTCAGACAGCAGCTTCTCCGTTGGCCTCGTGGGGAGCATCCAGTGCAGACCTTCTCAGTATCCCTGCTCTCCCTGCAAATCTTATTCCTACTATCAAGAATTCAGTAAAACAGATTGAATTGAGAAAAACAATCTTGAGGGTCTGTAAACTATCTGCCAACTCAGCCTGCTGTCTTCAGATGCTAAAGGAGAAGAATGAAGGGCACCAAACTAGATATGGTTCAGAGTAGCTTTGTTAGGCTTATTTGATGACTTCCTGTATTGGGCTTGTCTTAATCAGAAGTCCAGGTTCATATGTGAAGCCAGAAGTACTGTTAATTAACGTGTCAGATTATTTACGTGTCAGCCACAGTTAAACGCTAACTGTTTCAAAGGACTCCTACCCTTAAAGAGGAGAAAGAGAGGAAAAAACCCTCCAGCTATGTTTGTACCCATGACTGACATTGGGACTGGATTGATGTTTGATGCATTGTTGGGGAAAGTTTGCAGTACAAACTAGTATCAGAATTCCATGCTGGTGATGCACTTTATATTTTTCTTAGGCAGTAGAACAAATTTTAGATTTTTCAGCTTGATGAAGTTCAGATTTTTCCTGAATGATGTCCTTCATTATTAATCTTCAGACTGGTCGCCATCGTGCAGTGGTGTTACTGTACCTTCAGAAAAAGCAGAAAGTACGTCTAGCGCAGCCCCTGTGAGATAGCTGTAACCCTTTAAAATGAAATGTCAACTCTTAGGGTATATATTTGGCATTGAAACAGTAATTAGTAAGTGCTTGGTTTTGATGGGGCGGGCTCAAGAAACGATTGGTTTTATCTGAAGAACTGTTTCAGGGTGCATACAGTCAGCCATCAAACAGCAGATACTGTCTTGAGCTGACAGAGCTCCATATTCTCTTGTCCTTAATCATTTGCCCTAAAAGAAAAAAAGCTTTTTGTGTCCCCTGCCCCCGCCGCCTTCTCTTTGCTTGTGTGCACAAGGTGTGCTTGTATATCGTTTCACAGAAAACTCAGTATGCTAGTATTTTCTTAACCACGATGTGAAACCAACAGTCCTGTGGCCACATGGCTAATATTTTAGTAAAGCTTTACTGAAAGTAATTCCTGTGAAGCATGTTATCCATCTTGGATGGCTGTTTGGTCTCCACATAAGAGAAGATTTGTGTACTCCACAGAATACCTGCTTATAGTAAAGTTAATTTCTAATTTAAACGTGTAAGCAAAAAAGCATTTTCTCCAGAATTTTAAACCAATTTTTATTTGTAAATGACTTCCTAAAATTCATCAGTAAAATTTACATGTAGAAACCTCAGAAATGTCTGGCAAGCACTTGACATCTAGTCAGCTTTCTACTCTTTTGTTTTATCCTGCAAAAGATTCGAAATAATAACCTTTCTTTAAGAAAAGAAAAGACAGCTCATAATTAAGCAGCAGAACATTCATGTTTCTCAGCATTTGTAGGTGAATGAAGACTTAGTCTTTCTTAATCTGGACACAGCAAACCTAACAGGTTTTCCAAGTAGCCTGATGCTGATTCTTCCTATCCCCCAACCGTGTTCCTTTCTACCACGTGTGCGTGTTTCATGTTAAACTGCAGCTTCTTAAACCCTTTCCCTATCCTTTTAAATAATTTCCCCCAAAGTTGGAATATAGTCATTTCTGTTGTGGGCTGTGCAGTAATTGAGACTTTCTATTCACCATGACTTTCTGACGCCTGATACACAGTGTTCCCACTACCTGTGCAGTCCCCTTTCACCACAATAAAATCAGGTGAAGTGTGTACAGTACCTGTGTATTTTGAATAGCTATTGTGTCATTGAAGTTGCCACGCACAAATTTAGTCTTGTCATTTTGTTCACACATTGGGGAAAAATGAGTTCATTAAATGTTTCGTGTAACTGTACTTGTTTTACCAGGCTGGAAAGTTGGACTTTTTAAATTCTAGTTTTCGTTACCTGAATATCAGACTATTTTTTTCATATGGTGTGCATAGTATCTCATGACTGGAGTTTGTTTTATAGTATCTGTACTCCTTGTATTTTTCAAGCACTATTTTGAAAACAGATGATGTATTTCTCCATTAAAAAACACAATAAAAATAAGAAAGAAGCAAGCAGAGGGGTTTAAATCTGATGATAACAGTTCAGATGTTCTTACTGTTGTTCTGGTGGGTAAAGTCACCGATGAACGTTTCGACTTACTTGAAGTCTAGAATTCGTGTTATAATAGGGGAAAAACATGAAAAGGTTAAATCTTCATATCAATAGTGGTACAAAAAAAATGGAGTTAAAAAATCTTAATCCAAAAGAAGGCAGGAAAGAGGTGGGGGGGGGGAGGTGGGAAGCATAGAGAAAATGGTGTAGAAAGAAAATACAATCTAAGGTGATGGAAATGAAACGAAATGTATCTGTCACTATATACATAATAAATGGACTAAGCTTCCTGAGTAAAATTTGGAGATTGTCAAGAGTCCATGGAAAAACTAAGTCCAGCTGTATGCTATTTTATTTACAAGAGACACACCCAAAACGTAAGACATAAAGAATAGAAAAAAGGCCAATGGAAAGCTGTTACAGTAACAATGTTATCCAAACACTTCAAAGCAAAAATAATTACCAGGGACAAAAGGGACCACTGAATTAATGCGAGAAGAAATAGTGTAGCAGGAAAAGGGACCAATTTAATTTTTTTTGCACCTAGTAAAATAGCCTCAACATATAAAGCAAAGGTTAACAGAAATTGCCAAAAGTGTCATTCTCACAGAAGATTTTTAAACAACTCTTTTCATTAATTGATACTAGGCAGACAAAAAGTAGAAGGGAAACAATTTTGAACACAACAACAGTGCTTGGCAGACTTTTCCTGTAAAGGGCCAGATAGGAAATAGTTTCAGCTTTGTGAGGCTATACAAACTCTGCCTTTGTAGAGTGAAAGCAGCCCTGGACAATATGTAAACAGATGGCCAGGGCTGGATTTGTCATCCATTCCCCCCAGCTGGCATTTGTCGTCCCTGATCTATTGGGCATTTGTTATAGAAACTTCCACTCAGCAATTGAAAAATGCATGTTATTCTCAAGCACTTGGACATGTAAAAAAAAATAACCTTATGCTAGATCCAGAAAGTAAGACTCAACATAGTTCAAGTTATCTGATTCATAGAACGTGTTCTCTGACTGCAGAACAGTAAGTCAGGAGCAATGACAAACAGCATAGAGAAGAATTTCCTAAAGAAGACACAAAAAAGCTCACACCGTGACGAGATTGATGAACAGAATCTCTTAATTGTATTGAGTGATGAACAGTGAAAATTGAAAAACAGGCAGTAAGCAGGGAGATTTCATAATACATAAAACAAATGATTGCTATCCAGGCTATATTAAGGATAAAGAAAAAAGTCTATTTGAAAAGATGAAACAACCCAATAAACTGGCAAAAGAGTTGCGTAGGTATTTCACAGAAGAGGAACTAAGAATGGACAATAAACATGGAAAGGTGCTCAATCTTGTTAGTGAGGAAAATAGGATTTAAGACCACAGAGCTATTTTTCTTTTACAAAAATGAAGCCTAACAATATTCAGGTTTGGCGAGGAGGCGGGGGGAGTACACGCTGTCTGGTCTCTTCAGGAGAAGGTGGCTGTTGTCTAGTGTGGCCGACGTGCCCGCACCCTGTGCCCCATTCCTTCTGCCCTGGGGGCTCCACTCCCACACTGTGGGGCACTGGTGGGTTTAACCTTACCAGTCTCTTTATCCCTTGAGGTGGCCAGAGTTTGTGGGCCACCGCTGCAGCCGTGTCCAGAGCCCTACACACCCTCTAGTTTACCTCCAGTGTGCCATGGGGATGTCATCGTTTCCCGCATATGCCATGGTAGCAGAAAAGTCAGGAAGCACTTTCCTAGAAAGACCGTCCCACGGGTCACCAGGAGACGAGTAGGGGAGTGTTTGCGGCAGCATTTTGTAATAGCCTGAAGCTCGAAATGACCCACATACCTCTAAACGGGGAGTGGAGAGAGTGTATTCATGCAGCAAACAACGTAAAGCTGTGAGATTAAATGGACCAAAGCTTCATGCATCGAGGTAGGTGTGTCTCATAATGTTGAGGGGAAGGAGACAATCACAGAAAAATACACAGTGTGGCACAATCTACATAAGGTTTAAAAAAAAGCAAAATAGGGCAGTATAATTTAGGGTGACAAAAATGTGAGGTATAACTATAAAGAAAAAACAAGGGAGTGTGAAATAAAATTCAGAATAGCAAGGGCGAGAGGTGGGGAGAAGCAGGGGACGTGCAGCTGCAAGAATGCAGACTGGAAATGTTCTACTTTTTGCAGGTTGGGTGGTGGAGGAAATGGTGTTCATCTTATTATTAGTCTCAGTTGTAAATGCTTTCGTGTGTGTGTGTGTGTGTGTGTGTGTGTGTGTAAGTATTTTGTAATCAAGAAACCAACATCAAAGTGATATCTTAAAGACCTCTTTATCGGTTAGGAATTGCATTTGGCCAGATAACAATTACTGAACCCCATACAGGGTGATTTTCTTTCATATTACAGAGGGAGTAAGTTCAGGGCTGATGGGGGAGCTTTCCTGGTCCCCAGGGACCCAGGCTTCTGCACTTTCAGCCCCACCATTGTAGTCCATGCCTTCCATCCTCAAGGTCACCTCAAGGTGCAGGATGGTGGCGGGACCGCTGCCATCATAGCCATCATATCTTCATTTAAGGCAGGAAGAAAGAAGGAAGGGGGGAAGGCCAAAGGTGTCCCTGCAGGCTGTGTCCTCCTCCTATGGAGCTTTCCTGGAAGTCCCTAGAAGATGACAGTCCCTCGTCTTTCACTGACTGGAACTTAGTCACAAGGCCCTGCCTACCTGTGAGGGAGACCAGAAGTTGTAGTTTGTATCAGCTGGTTACACGACCACCGTTCCCCACCATTATGCGACGGGAGGAAGAGGGGATGGGTGTTGGAAGGCAGTAGTGGAGCGAATTACACAGAACTCATACATTTACACATTCAAATGCTCCTAAATAGGTCAGGATCAAAAGAGACACTTTAATGTGAATTAGAACTGAACAGTAATGAAAATGCGACTTGTGGGATGCAGCCAATGTGGTATTCAGAAGAGGAGGGTTATGGCTTTAAATGCTTACCCTAGAAAAGGAGAAAGGCTGGCAGCTGATGAGCTGTGTCCCTACAGAGCTAGGTTAAAAAGGATATAAATTCAGTGAGAGAAGAAAGGAAATAATACAGAGCAGAAAATAAAGGCAAAATAAACATGCAGTGCCGAGGATCAAGAAAGTGAAGAGTAGGTTCTTTGAAAAGACTCATAAAATAGTCAAAACTGGGAAGACTGTTGAGGAAAACTAAAGATGGTACACAAGCCGTCTTAGGAATTTAAAAGGGGATGTAGCTACAAATACGGTAGGGTTTTTTTTTTTTTCCCCATTTTCATTTAAAGGATCTCATAGATAGCTTTATGGCAGTAAATTTGAAAACTTAAGACGAAATGGACAATCTCGTAGAAAAAGATAACCTACCCAGACTCACTGAAGGATAGAAAACCTGAATGGACTTATAACCTTGAAAAGAAGTGGCATGAATAGTTTGAAAATGTCCCCACCAAAACCAAAGTAAAATCACAAAAACATAAGACCTAGAAGGTTGTACAGGCCAGTTCTTACTGATATTCAGTGACAAGATTATTCCAATATTTTGCATCAGACTATTCCAGAAAACGGAAAAAGAAGAAACATTTTTTACAACAAATCTCACCTTCATATAAACCAGAGAAAGGGAACATGATAAAGAAAAGTTATGAGCCAAATTCACTTATGAATATTGATTATGAAAACTAAAACCAAACCAGAAATGTATATAAAAACCATCATGCCCAAGTTTGATGAATCTCTGGAATGCCG
>NW_006771655.1:784351-794831 GCF_000442215.2 Lipotes vexillifer
TGCCGAGATGATTTAACATGTGAGATGTCGGCTGGCATGTTGTTGCTGGTTGCTGGCAGGAGGCCTCAGCTCTCCATAGGGCTGACCGAGTGTCCTCACAGCATGGCGGCTGACTTAACCCCAGCACGTGATCTGAGAGAGCCAGGCACAAGCCGCAGTGTCTTTCATGACCTGACCATGGAAGTCACGCCACCACTTCCGCCATGTCTTTGTGATTAAACGGGCTCTATTCATGGTGTCAGGAGACTACAAAAGGGCTCGAAAAGCAGGAGGTCACTAGGGGCCATCTTGGAGACTGACTTCCTCATTGATCAACAGAAAAAATGGGTCCATTTTAATATATTACAATGGAGTACCATACAGCACTGAAAATGAATGAGCTGGAGATACACATAGCAAGTGGGTGTGTTCATATTGTGTGATACCATTTCATCAGTTTTTTAAAAAATTGCAAATTAAATATATTTTTCGGAGATATTTACTATGTATGTATATAATATCTTGGCCATACTTAATACATGGAAAAAAATATAAATCTACACATGGGAGTTATGACCCCAAATCGGCATAGCTGTTATTTCTGGATAGGAGAGAGAAAGCTCAGCCATATCTAGAATGTGCTTTATTTCTTCAGGCTGCAGTGGGTGCATTATTTTGTTCTTCATACCCTTTTGGATGCCTGAAATGTTTCCTACTTATACAGAAGGGTGAATAGGGGAAAAGAGAGGAAGCCTGTGTGTAGACAACTTTCCCACAAAGCTTGGCTGACAAAGCAGAATTCAGTTCTTTGGGGTTGTAGGACTGAAATCTCCATGTTTTGTTTCCTTTCTTTTTCTTGCTAGCTGTGGACCAGAGCCCACTCTCAGCTCCTTTTCCTGTAGCCCCTCCCACCTGAGCAGGGGGAACCCCTTGTTCAGACCCTTTTCTTCTGTGACCAGCTGGAGAACACTCTCTGCTTTGAAGTCACTCACATGATTAGGTTGGGCCCACTGGATAATCTCTGTATCTTAAGATCAACTGCTCAGTTACCTTAATTATACTGGCAGAATCTCTCTTGCCCATGTACTTAATCACGGGAGTAACCGTAGGGGCAGGGATCATGGGGTCACCTTAGAATTCTGCTCCCACCGTGACCTTCCATAGTTTTTCTGTGCTCAGATGCTCCTGTACAGATCTGTGTAAACAAGTACACATGCAGACTTTTAGTCAGTTTTTTTAAATTTTTTTTTTAATTTCATTTTATCTTTGGCTGTGTTGGGTCTTCGTTGCTTGCACGCAGGCTTTCTCTAGTTGCGGTGAGCGGGGGCTACTCTTTGTTGCGGTGCACATGCTTCTCATTGCGGTGGCTTCTCTTGCTGTGGAGCACGGGCTCTAGGCGCGGGGGCTTCAGTAGTTGTGGTGTATGGGCTCAGTAGTTGCAGTGGGGAGGCTCTAGAGCGCAGGCTCAGTAGTTGTGGCCCACGGGCTTAGTTGCCCTGTGACGTGTGGGATCTTCCCGGACCGGGGATCGAACCCGCGTCACCTGCATCGGCAGGCGGATTCTTAACCACAGCGCGACCAGGGAAGTCCCAGTTATTATTATTTTAAAATGGGATCACATACTTAGTTTTCTGTATCTTTTCTTAACAAACTCCTTTTGAAAATCTCTGCACATCATCTGTTATCATTCTAATTCATTCATTCTAGGGCTTATGGAATATTCCATGGTGTGGCCAGAGCACTGTGTATATTTGGGGGTCATTAAGAACAATTTTGCAGTACATATTCCTGTGTATACCGTATTTCACTACATAAAAGATGTTATTGATTGTAAGATCACCATATACCTACTTACCGCTAACATAAAAAATCGTCCAAGTTAAACGAGGACACAATGCCTTACTGTTATTACTTGGGATTCCTAGTTTCGTACTTACCTAAAGAGCTCTAATAAACCTGAAGGTTTATTTAAACACGGACTTTAATCTGTATTGGTTCTGTGCACACGCACACACAAAAAGATAAACAGGAGCGAAATAAATTCAAAGTCTTCTTTTCGACTCGAGCTGTCACTGTGCACATTTCCACACGGTGCCCTTTTTCGTGCCCTCAAGAATATTGCTGATGCCGCATTTCTTGAAAGTGCTCCACTGTTATCCCTGGGATTTTCTCTCAAGCTGTTGGCCCAAAATTCTGCAAGTTTGCACATGACGACCAGAGCTCATTCATTCTTCAAATGGCCCTTAAATGGCTGAGATATTGAAGAATCTCGGCCTCCAGGAACAATAGCCAAGTTCTCACGTGACAGCTGCTGCCTGGGACACTCCACAAGAACGCAGGATGTGTTCAAACATGTTAAAATGTGCAAAAAAGTGTGTCTAGGAATTGATGAAATACATACCATAAGTGCGTGCATTCATTCATTCATTTGTTTAGGAGGTTGAAAAGTACGTACGTTTAAAAACTTACTTTCGCCAGTTATATATACGTGCACAGTTACAAGCGATACTTTCTCATTGCTGATTAGAAATAACAAAGAACAGAAGCTGAAGCAGCAGGTCCCTGCACTAGCCTTCCCTCTTCCCAATTTGCCCTGCCCAGAGGGAACCAGTTTCAGTTGTGAACTGTTCCTTATTTGGCATTTAATTCCACAGCTTAAAGTAACACATTTATCCCACTACTGCTTGGTTTTTACATTTTGAGCCTGATGTAGTGACTCCTTCCATGAAGATGGGAATTCAGCTCTGTTCACCACCCCTCTTTTAAAACATCAGCTTCCCTCGCCCTGTCCTCTCAGGACAGTTGTAAATTTGTTTAGATTAGTAATCAGTGTTTACATTTCTAGGACCAGAGACAGCTTTTTACAGCTGAGGCCTGGTGTACGCAAAGATTACCTTTCCTTCTCGTCCAGCTTCCAGTTTCTTTGGAATTAATTATTGGTATTATTTGCCCTTTTTCTTGGTACTTTTCACGAATTCAGCATTCCTCCATCCTCTGCCAGTATCTCTTTTCAAGATGCTCAGGTGTGTGGCTGGTTTTATCCAGTTTGGGCGCCTTCCGCCTGCTCAGGTCGGGCCGGTTGCTCTCGAGCCCGCTCTCAGCCGTCCTCACCCTGGTGTCTCTGCAGAGGAGACCCCCGTCTCTGCTCCCTTTTCCCTGGTTCTCGCTTTACACCTGGTGTACGTGGACCAGCTCGTCCCGTGGCCTCCTGGGAAAGTGTCCATGAGAGGTGAAGTTGCTTGAAAAGCCTTTGCTCCACCTTAATGCTCGATTAATAGCTTAGCTGGGCGTAGAGCTTTAGATGAAAATACTTTTCTCTCCTAGAATTTTGGAGGCCTCTGTCCATTCCTTTCAGCTCCCAGTGCCTCCGGGAGAGGCTGGGGCATGTTGGGACTCTCACTCCTTTGGACTTAATCTCTCTCTCCTCCCTCCGGAGACGCAGGTAATTTCTTCACGCTGCCTCATTCTGCAGACTCACAGTGTGTGTCCTGGTTGGGGTGTGTTTGCACACTTTCTGCGAGACTTTTGTTTTTTTATGTAAAAAGTGATGGTTGTATCTGTTACCGTATTTGTTTATAATGACCATATTCTCTTATCGTATTAAGGTTATTAAAATTTGCTGTTTGCGTATTTTGACCCCTTATGCGTTTTTAAATTTTTGGCCGTGTTGGGTCTTTGTTGCAGTGCGTGGGGCTTCTCATTGCGGTTTGGCTTCTTGTTGCGGAGCGTGGGCTCTAGGCACGCAGGCTTCAGTAGTTGTGGCACGCGGGCTCAGTAGTTGTGACGCGCGGGCTTAGTTGCTCCGTGGCATGTGGGATCTTCCCGGACCAGGGCTCGAACGCATGTCTCCTGCATTGGCAGGCGGATTCTTAACCACTGCGCCACCAGGGAAGTCCCCCCTTATGCGTTTTTAAGCTCTACTCTGTGTCAGACTTTTAAGCTAAAAACGCATGTTCTTCAGTTCTGAAAAATCACATCCCTCCTTGGATCATTCCTTCTGGTTTGTCTGTTATCCAGGTTCTGCGTCTCCTGGACTGACGTGTTTTCTGGGTCTTTTCTCTCCTAGTTTCTCTTGTCTTCTTGCCCAATTTTCAAAGCGGTTTCCATGGCTATCTCTTCCAGCCTGCACAAGCGTAGGGATTTCGCTGCAGGGCAGTGGGGCGTCAGACATCCTCGGGATGCAGCCTCCTGGGCAGGGAGGCTCCTCACTCTGGGCGAGAGACAAGGGGTGCTGACCTTCACAACAAAGCTGGTCCTCCAGGTGGACCCGGGAAGGGGCGTCAGCGGCCCCTCCCGTGTGGGTCCTGAGGCCTGTGAGCAGGGGCGCCGGGTGGGCTGGTGTCGCTCGGTTTACCAGGATCCTCTCCCAGGGAGGGCTCGAGGCTTCTCTGGGGAGTCACATGGGGCCTTTGGTTTCAGCTAAAGAAAATTCCTGCTTCTGCCACACTGCTCTCTCGTTGGCATGGTTCTGGAAGGCTCTATTTCCATCTGTGACTGGCTAACAAATGGTCTAAGCATTTTATCTCCTCAGTTACCCATTATCTTAATTAGCTTACTAGTTCCTTCTAGAGAGGGCTGCTCTTCCCTCATTAAGGCCCTAATTGGCAGGAGAAGGTCCAAGTTTTACCACGGAAATAATGCTCCGCGGTACTTGAAAATGTGACTTCCCCCCACTTAAGAAAATAAGCCATTCATTATTGAAAATTTGGAAAATAAGGGAAAGTATTAGGTAGAGAGTAAAAATCACCTGTAAAGTCACCGCCTAGAGAGAATTGCTTTTAACATTTTGGTGCCTTTCATTCTTTTCTTACTGTTGCATTACTTTTCTTACATAATTTAAATCAACCTATGTACAGTTATATATTCTTTTTTTGGGGGGGGCGGGTACGCGGGCCTCTCACTGCTGTGGCCTCTCCCGTTGCGGAGCACAGGCTCTGGACGCGCAGGCTCAGCGGCCATGGCTCACGGGCCCAGCCGCCCCATGGCATGTGGGATCTTCCCGGACCGGGGCACGAACCCGTGTCCCCTGCATCGGCAGGCGGATTCTCAACCACTGCCCCACCAGGGAAGCCCCGTCTTTTTTTAACTTAATATACTTATTTACTCATATGGCGAACATCATATTTAATGCCAGTGAATGGGTGGTGTGCCTAACTACGTCTTTATTGGAATTTTAGAATGTTTCCCTTTTTTTTCTATTTATGAGTAATGCTTATATAAACATCTTTGTACAGAAGTGTTTGATTCCTTTCTGATTATTTCTGTAGGATAGCAACTTAAAAGTGGAATTCATTTGGGGAGAGATGGAGACTTTTTCAATATAGATGTGTCCAGGTCTAATATGATGTAGTTGGCACTATCCCGCTGGCTATTTTTATTTTTTTAATTATTATTTTTTTTTTGCGGTACGTGGGCCTCTCACTGCTGTGGCCTCTCCCGCCGCGGAGCACAGGCTCCGGACGCGCAGGCTCGGTGGCCATGGCTCACGGCCCAGCTGCTCCGCGGCATGTGGGATCTTCCCAGACCAGGGCACGAACCCGCGTCCCCTGCATCGGCAGGCGGACTCCCAACCACTGCTCCACCAGGGAAGCCCCCCGCTAGCTGTTTTTAAATTGGGGTGGCCCAATGCCAGTTCACATTCCCATGGGCAGTTTCTGAGTGTGCCGCCTCTCCTTATCCTCGCTGTCGTGTGATTCCATCACCAAAGAATCTTTGCTGATTTGAAGGGAGAGTGTACCTCATTATTTAGCTTGCGTTTCCTTTAGTATTTGTGAGATGGAGCGGATTTTGGACTGTTCACGAACATCTGTGTGTCATCTGTACCAGCTTCTCGTTGCTTTTTCCTAATCTTTATTTTGAAATACTCCAGGCACACAAGAAATAGATACAGCGTAGTGTAATGAACTGTTTGTGCGCCCATGACCCAGCTTAAGAAATAAGATGTCACGGGTGGAGTACGGAGGGTGCGGAGGGGACGCGGTCCCCTTGGAGGTGTTCGTGGCTCTCTTCCAGGCCCGTGGAGAGGAGGCTTGGGAAGCCTAGGACATCTGCATTTTGCCCGGGACTTGAACCCCTGGGCCACTGGCGGGAAGGCGGACGTCAGGCAGCTCCGTGGGTGGCGGACAAGGATTTGTGCTGGGGGGACAGGGCCGGGTGGAAATGGAGCTGCAGAGCTGGCAGCGGGCAGCGGCCACTCGGGGTGCCTCCTCCCGGCAGCATCCAGCTTTCGGAGCGGCTGGTGTAGGCAGTGTCCTTACTGCTGGTCGGAGCTCAGGGGCCACAACAGCCTGTGGCCGTTTCCAGGCGGCAGAGCCGTCGGCGGGATGCGCGGGGGGCTCCGGTCCCCACCCGGCGTGTCCTCAGGGCGCCCTCCACCTGGACAGCTATGGCGGCGGGTCGTGAGGCTGTGGTCGGGTACATAACTGTAGAAGGGAGCGTGTGCAGGAAAGGGCGGAAGACCCGCCTGCTTGGGCCGGTAGGTCATTACCAGGCAAGCCGCCGACCAGAGCCTCGCTGCGGGCACGTGCCCTCCAGCGCACTGTCCCCGCGGGGTCACCCGGAGCTCCACCCTCTCCCTCCCCCTCCCCCTCCCCCTCGGAAGGAACCACCATCCTGGCTTTGTAATGACTGTTTTCTCAGTTTCCTTTTAGTGTTATCACCTGTGCATTTTTTGCCTACGACAGTTTCGCTTTGCCTGTTTTGAGTTATGCAGGTGGATTTACATCTCCTTCGTGTCGTGCTTGTGGGGCTCACGCCCGTGCTGCTTGGAGCAGTGTCCTGCCACGTGGGTGCAGTGATGCTGAGCAACTCTGCAAATGGGTCTGGGAATCGTGCAGCTCAGAGAATCCTGGTCCCTAAGCGTACAAGTCCCTCAGGGGTGCACACCTGGTAGGGATATTGCTGGACACTGAGTGTGCATATTTCTACTTTACCTGATGGGGTCAAAGAGTTTCCTAGTTTACCATTCCACTGGAAACGTCAAGTGCCTGGTCTGCTCTTTTGCATTTTCTATTGTTTGGTCTTTTTCTTATTGATTTGTGGGCATTCTTTATTCTAGATTCTAGTCTTTTTTTAAAATATGTTTTTAAAAATATTTATTTATTTATTTAGGCTGTGCCGGTCTTAGTTGCGGCATTCGGGCTTCTTAGTTTTGACATTCGGACTTCTTAGTTGCGGCATGCAAACTCTTAGTTGCGGCATGCATGCGGGATCTTGTTCCCCTACCAGGGATCGAACCTGGGCCCCTTGCATTGGGACCGAGGAGTCTTACCCACTGGACCACCAGGGAAGTCCCTAGATTCTAGTCTTTTATCAGTAATACATGTTATAATGATAATGATTTCCTCCCAGTCTGTGAGTTGATTTTCTAAACTCTACTTATCGTGTCTTTTGATGAATAAAATTGTTAATATAGTTGACTTTGTTGATTCTCTTCTTTATGGTTAATGCTTTTGATTCTGTTTTGGTTTTGTCTCGTATAAGAGATCCGTCCCTGCCTCTGAGGTTGTAGAGATAGTCCCTGCATTCTCTTATGAAAGTATGCAAGAGTTATTTGAAAAATAACCAATTAGAACTTCTAGAAACGAAACAATACAGTAACGGAAACTATGCAGCATATCAGACACAACAGAAAAGAGAATCAGTGAACTTAAACGACAAGTCTAAAATGTCTAGGATGTGGTACAAAGTGACCAAAAAAGGAAGAACAAAGTTTTGCCTTTCACATTAGGGTCTTTAAAGACTGACTTTTTTTTTTTTTTTCCGGTACACGGGCCTTTCACTGCTGTGGCCTCTCCCGTTGCAGAGCACAGCCTCCGGACGCGCAGGCTCAGCGGCCACGGCTCACGGGCCCAGCCGCTCCGTGGCATGTGGGATCCTCCCGGACCGGGGCATGAACCCGTGTCCCCTGCATCAGCAGGTGGACTCTCAACCACTGCGCCACCAGGGAAGCCCTAAAGCCTGACTTTTAAAATGGAAATAAAATTCACATAACATAAAATTAACAATTTTAAAGTGTATAATCCAGTAGCATTTAGTACCTGGCCATGTCATTTTGGTCTTTTATTGTATCAATACAGTATATTACAGTGATTGACTGTTGTATGTTAGATCACTCTTGCATTCCTGGGATAAATCCCACTTGAACATGGTTTGCTACTATCTTGGAGACTTTTACATCTCTATACATAAGGGATATTGGTCAGTAGTTTTCTTGTGTTGACTCTCTTCTTTCTTTTATTGGACTTCATGAAGCTGCAAATTGGTTTCTTCAGTCATTTCTGAAAAATGCTCACGTATTTTCTTTTCAGATGCTGCCTTTGCCCTCTTCTTACTGCTTTCCTCCCAGAACCGTCTTTTTTATTTCCTGGCCGCGCTGCATGGCTTGTGGGATCTTAAGTCCCCAACCAGGGATTGAACCCGGGCCCTCAGCAGTAAAAGCACTGAGTCCTAACCACTGGACTGCCAGGGAATTCCCCCAGAGCTGTCTTTCAACGTGTGTGAGGCCTCTCACTCTCTCTTCCCTGTCTCCTAATGTCTTTCATGTCTTCTTTGTTCTTCCTTTTTTGGTCACTTTGTACCACATCCTAGACATTTTAGACTTGTCGTTTAAGTTCACTGATTCTCTTTTCCGTTGTGTCTGATATGCTGCATAGTTTCCGTTACTGTATTGTTTCGTTTCTAGAAGTTCTAATTGGTTATTTTTCAAAGTTGATGTTATTGTTTATAATTTCCTGTTCTCTACATATATTGCAAGGCATGTTTTATCTCTTTAAACAGTGTAAGCATGATCTTATAATTTGTGTATGGTAATCTTAACATCTGATGTCCTCTTCTTTAAAAGGAAAATTTTCATTGAAAAACAGCGTACAGACAGAAACGTGCCCACGTTGTGAGGGTACAGCTCAACGAGTTTTCAGAAGATGAGTGCACCTGTGTGGCAAGAACTAGAACAATATCAGGACACCTGCAGCCTCCCTCACACCCCCTTCTGGTCCTTGGCCATTGAGCCAACCTCTCTGACTTCTAAAACCATAGTTCAGTTTTGGCTCTAAGTAAATTTCCTATAAATGGAATCGTATTATGTGTACCTTTTTGTGTCTGGCTTTTTGTTTTTTGGGTTTGTTTTGGCTTATTCTTGCTTTTAGAAGAGTCCATTCATTACTATTGCTGTGCAGGATTCCATTATGTGAATGGGCCACAGTTGATTTGGTCATCCTGTTGTTGGTAGACACTTGGTGTTTCCAGTTTGGGCCCATTAGGAGTGATGCTACCGTGGACGTGTTCCTGTGCACGTCCTGTGGTCCCACGTGTGTTCCTATCGTGTGTACACTGAGGAGTGGACTTGATGGTTCAGTAGTAGGAGACACCAGCACATGGTGCTTTCCAGACCGCTCGTGCCAGTTGACACCCCCCTCCCCCAGCAGTGTGCAAGGGCTCTAACTGTCCCACTTCCTCTCTCACACTTGGCCTGTCTTTTTCACTTAAGCTCCCTTGACTTCTGTCAGTGGTGCTTTGTAGTTTTCAGTGACACGGTCTTGCACATCTTTTGGAAGATTTATTCCTTAGTTTCATGTTTCTTGACATTATTATAAATGGTATCTTTTTTTTTTAAAACATACCCTTTTCTCTTTGTTTCTAGTATTTTAAAATAGTATTAAATTTGCATACTCACCATATCTAGTCCCCTTGCTAAACTCATTTGTTAATTCTAATAATTTGTCCATAGATTCTTTTGCATTTTCTGTATACACAATCACATCGTCTTGAAAATCATCACACATTTCTTTCTTTCTCTTCAATCCTACCTTTCAGTCGTTTTTCTTAACTTATTGTACTGGCTGGGACCTCCAGGACCTCCAGTACGATGTTGACCAGAAGTGGTCGGCAGGCATTCGTGTCGTGTCCCTAACTGGGGAGCGGGGCGGCGGGGGGGTACGATATACATTTTTTTTAAAGAATTTTATTTGCCAATGGTAGGATCGATCCTAAAAAGCTAGGTAACATATTCCCATGTCACTGCAGTCCCTTTGAAGGGTTTAGTGTGAGAATGAAATGGAATTGAATGCAGAATACTCAGAATAAAGCTGGCCATGTAGCAGATAGATGCTGCATCCCCAAATGGCCCTTAGGTAGTTTGTCTTCATTGTTGTACATTTCAAATACAAAAAACTTCAAATTAACGTCAAGGATTGCTTGATTAACTTAGGGCTTCGTTCTACATCTTTTGCTAACCCAGAAATGGGCATTCTAGTTTAAAAGGGCTTGTTTAAGGCAGGTCTGACCTCCGAGTTTTGCAGTGGCTACTGCAGAGTTTATGTCAGCAGCGCCTCTCCAGCTGTTATTAGGGATCACTAAAATAGTCTCAATTCCCCCAATTTCAGCAAAATTCCCTAATGCAGGAACATTTGCCTCATCCGTCCCCAATGAAAACCACATCCCTGAGTTCTCCTGCAGCCCTGGTATGAGCAACAGGGACTTTTCCGAGTTGTAGACACTCTTT
>NW_006771655.1:794842-813614 GCF_000442215.2 Lipotes vexillifer
CTCTTTCAAACCCTCCGATCCCGGGAGAGAAGAGCAAACAGGGCCCAGAGGTAAAACCTGCAGCTTGAATTTATTGTCCTGAACTTACTGACGTTCAGGAAAAGAGCTGTGCTGTTCTTTCCAGTGCTGTTCTGGAGCCCATGACGGGAGCTCTGATGACAACTGCCAGCTGCTTTCAGAATTAATGTCCACCCCCCAGCCCCCGCCCCCGGTTTCCAGGGTCCTTTCCTCTCTCCCCACAGAGGGGATGCCGGCACCGACACGTAAAACACCGTGTGGCCTGGGGTGTCATCCCTCCACCTCTTCCCCCCTGCCCGACGGCTGCCTGGCCCAGGAGCATCTGATGGAAGGGATGAGGGGCCGCAGATCCCTGCCCGGCAGAGTCAGCCGCTCGCAGCCTTGATTCCGGTGGCGGGAGCTGGAACAGCTGCCGGGAGAGGGAAGCTCCGAGCTCCTGTCTTTAACCACGTCCATTGTGCAGGCCGCCGTCGTCTGTGTCACAGTTACGCCTCCTGCAGGTTAGAGCCCCTTCCCCAGTTCCCGTGTCAGAGACGCACAGTCCAGGAGCGGGCAGGATCGGCCCTGAACATCCAAGTCAGGGCCTGGGGCTTAACTGTGAGGCTGTTCAGGGGCAGCAAGGGTTGTTTCAGAATCTCTCCTGGCTGTGTTATCCCCCTAAGACGTGGGAAAGTGGTCATTGTGCTTCTGGGTCTGGGGCCCGGTGTTGGGTGGTAAGGTGGTCCCATGTGCATCCTGGGTGGGGGGCACACAGAGGCCTCTCCAGGTTCTGGTTACCCAGACCCCTCCTTTTTTATTCCTCTGCTGGGTGTGTTTCTGCCTTTTCACCAGGGAACAGATACAGGCCCAGCTCTGAGATGTGGCGGGTTCAGGCCCAGACCACTGCAATGAAGGCGGCACGTCGGTAAAGAGAGTCACAGGAACTTTTTGGTTTCCCAGTGCCTAGAAAAGTGATGTTTACGCTCTACTGAGGTCTGTTAAGGGTGCGGCAGCATTATGTCTAGAAAAACAATGTACATACCTTAATTTTAAAATATTACTGTGCTCGCTTCAGCAGCACATATACTAAAATTGGAACGATACAGAGAAGATTAGCATGGCCCCTGCGCAAGGATGACACGCAAATTCGTGAAGCGGTCCATATTTTTCCAATAAAGATGTTTAAAAATAAATAAATAAATAAATAAATACTTTATTACTAAAAATGTCAAAACAATTACAAGAGTAACATCAAAGATCATTGATCACAGATCAGCATAACAAATAAAATAATAACGACAAAGTCTGAAATATTGCGAGAATTACAACAGTGTGACGCAGAGACACAAAGTGAGCAAATGCCGTTGGAAGAAATGTGCCAATAGACTTGCTCAGCCAGGGTTGCCGCAGACCCTCAGTTTGTAGCACACCGTATCCGTGAAGCGCATTAAGATGAGGTGTGCCTTATATAAGAGGGAAGAGGAGAGCCTCGTATCTGCCACCCTCCTGGGAACTGACAAACGTTTTAATCTAGAGAAAAGAGTTAGAAATCCAAAACGCAAGTAAAAACGGTAGGTGCTCGAGTATGTTTTCCGAGCGCTCCGTGGGTTTCCCTTTCTCCCCCGTGGGCTTTCTGTAGACAGGGCACTGGGGGAGGGGAGTGCCCTGGCAGCGGTTCCTATCCTAGCTGAGTTCCAGAACCTTCTGGGGAGCTTTTACAAAAAATGCAGATTCCCGGGTGTCCCTCAGACCTGCAGGACCAGATAAACCTCTGACCTCGCTAACTCGGTCACCCCTAGCATAGCAGGAAATGTCCAGGGCTGGGCCGTCCAACCCAGCTCACGGGGAGGCGCGATCCAGAAATGGAGTGTCTTTTTCACCCGGTGGCAAGGTTGGGCGTTTTCCTCTAAGATGAGTGACTTGGCGTATGTGAAATCACCGCCGTACAAGGCCTGGCCACTCTCGTCACGTTATCCCTTCAGCGCCGCTCCCCTGTGGGCCAGGGCTTCTCCGTGGTGTGTCTGTTGCCGAATCCCCATCATGGTGGCGGTGGAGAGGCCGTGGGGACGACCTTGCTCTGGACGCGGGCTCCACCGTGACGCCCCAGATCCAGTGCGCAGAGCCTGGACCACGAGGCTGCGGGTCTGCCTGGACCAGGCTGAGAACCCCAGCCCGCGCCCCGCAGTCCGCTGGCTTGTGTGTGGCACTGCCCACACGTCCCTCCTGTCGCCGCCCAGCCTCCATCCCAGGGTTAGGGAGGAGGTTCTGCTCAGAGCCAGGCAGACACGCCCTGGGTTTGCGCGGTGTTGGGATGCGTGGATTGTGGTGGCGAAGCCGAAGTGAGATCAGACGCGGGATGGCACCCGAAGCCACGACCCTCCTCAGGACGACTGGCCGAACGGTTGGTCTCCAGCGACCTCATCAGGCGCCCCCTGCCCAGGCCCCCCACCCACCTCAGGGCAGCCGCAGAGTCCTACACACGTGTGAGGACCTCAGAGTGTTTATGATTTTTACTTTACATCTGAGTACTTGCCTTCCAGAGTTGACATAAACATTTTTAATCACATTTATTTAGAGTTTTAAAAAATGAAATGAGTAACACATCACACAGAGTTATCCATAAAGTATGTCCTGTCACGTGCAGTATATGATATCACATGTGTTCTAGCAGCTCCAATACGTTATGTAATGTGCCTCCCCGGGCTCAGAGCCCCACCTGTAAGACGGCCATTTCTTGAATTTACTGTGTGTCTTTTCTATCCGTTTTTAAAAACAGCTTTACGTGCACATATATGCACACCATGAGCAGTGTGCTGTGGGCTTTCGTGTGCTCTTTTCAGCATGTAAACAGAGGTCCCACACCCTACCCATTGCTCCCCATCTGCCTTTCCACCCGCCACTGGGTACAGGCTGGGCCCAGCTTTCCCTGAAGCATCTCTCCCCTGTGTGAGAATAGTCCCTGTGGAGGGTTACGTGGGGTTCAGGGGTCTTCCTTGCTCAGGCGTCCACACGTGTGAGGGTCCTCGTGGCTGTGCTGCCCGCAGGGTGTACACGGATCTGTCGGCTGGACCTTGTGGGTCGCTCTACACGCTGGCCGTGCTGGCGGTGGCGGTCCAGCGGCCCCGGCCTTGAGCTGCCGCCACCTCCCTCCCGACAGCCCTGGCCCTTCAACCCTGAGGGCCCGTGGATGAGCCCTGGACGCTGTTCCAAACTCCCCAGGCGGCCCTGAGCGACGGCGGGGTGAGAGCCCCTGCTTTAGCCTGGGAGGGGGTCATCTGCCAGGGGACGCGGGACCCCAGCCGGAGGAGTGGTGTCCAGTCGGCCGAGAGTGTGCGCCCACGCCCGTCTGCTGCAGTCCCAGGGATGCTGGCCCTGGTCGCTCGGGCCTCGTCCAGGGCCTCTGGGGGCCCACGGGAATCGAAGAGGAAAGGGTGACCTTCTGGGCTCTGCTGCTGCCCGGGAGCCCCAGCACTTGTGCAAGGTGGTTCTGAGGTGCGTCCTCTCCTGCAGCCCCGTCCTAGGGGGAGGAAAAGCCTGGGCTAGAGCGGCTTGTGCCGTGATGCCCCAGCCGTGAGAGCGGGGGGTGGGACTGGTGAGGCTGGGGGCTGCCTCACCGCCTGCCCCCACCTCTGTTCCTCCATCCCTGCCTCCTGCCCTCGGCCTCCTCCTTCCCCTGACCCGCCCCTCTTCCCCCCACCCCTTCCCCCCCGCCCCGCTGCCCTGCCTGACGGTCGCTGGCCCGGCTCTGCAGCAGGCGGGGAGCAGCGGGCGCCCGGCAAACGGCTCGCACTGCGGCTGAGCGGCCTCCCTCCTGCAGCCCCGGCTCCCTGTGGGCTGCCGGGGACCGGGCTCCCTTCTCCTTCTGGAAGGCAGGTCGGTCTTCCCGGGCGCCCTCGGCCCCCACTTGCCCACCTCTCTTCCCCTGGCTTTGTCTGGTTTTGTTTGGAACGGTTATGGGAAGGGATGCTGCAGACAGAGGCTGTGTGGAGGGCCCTCGGCAGGGGGCTCAGAGAGGAAGGCCTGGGTCAGCCGGGGAAGGCGATGGCGACAGGAGACTGGCCCTCTTGAGTTCCGTGTGGCTTCTCAGCTTTCATGCGGCGTTAGTTTAAAAGAGCGCTTCCTGCGTGTAGAAGGGTAAGGCTTTCGTGGGGTGTGCACGGGTGTGCGTGTGTGCTGGTGGGCATGCGTGTGCCTGGCCGTGTTGGAGGTGCCCCGGGACGGAGCGGCCGTGCTCTGGATGGAGACCGGCCGGCGCTGTGGGCTGGAGCGACGTGGCGAGTCGACTGCTTCCTCCTTGTAAACGGGGGATGATGAACGCTTGTCACCTCATCAACTCATGCACGCACACACGGGCTGCCAGGACGGGACAGGGGATGGGCAGGTTTTGGGGTCGGCGTGGTACCCACGGAGCCCCCAGCACGCTGACTCTGCGGGGGTCGAGGCTGTGGTGGGCTTGGCATCCCGTGGGGAGGCCGTGGTGCTGGCTGGTCTCGGGGGAGCCCCGGAGGAGCCATGGCCTTCCGAGGATGCGGCCCGTGGGCAGAGTCCCGCGGCCGCCTGCAGGCCTGCTTGACGGAGCCGCGACCCGTGTTAGGAGCGGCCTCGAGCCATGTGTTCACCCCACGCTGCTTCTGCCGCAGGGATAAACGCCCAGGCCCGGAGACTGCAGCGGAGCCGCGCCAAGGGGACCCCAGCCCCGGCCGCGGGGGGAGCCTGGAGCCCCCCTCCACCCCGGCTGCGCCGCACGGTCAGCGAGACCAGCCTGGGCTCGGCCGTCGCCCCGCCGTCTGCTGCCCGGGGCCCTGAGGAGCCCGGCCAGGACGCCATGCGCTGCTCCCTCTACGAGTCGCCCCACCTGCTGCTCCTGCAGGGCTACAGCCAGCAGCACGTGAGCGCCCCTGTACTGGGCCCGAGGCGGCGGGTGGGGCGGCGGCGCACCGGGCGTGTGGGAGGCTCTCGGCTTGGCGCCCCCGCCCCTCTGCTCCTTACTGACCACATCAGCGGGGGACTCGGGGGCCGGAGAAATGGGCTGGGGGGGAGCACCCCACTGGGTCCGCCCTAGACGCTGGAGGAGGGTGGCGGCTTCCCCGTCCTCTGCTTCCAGAACATTCTTTCTTCCGGGCTGCAGTGGGCGGCAGCAGGGCCTTGGGAGGGGGTCCCGCCAGCTCATCACTCACTGATCCCAGCATGGGTCTTACCTGGTACTGAGCCCCCTTACTGCCCGGCCTGGCGGGCCCCTGGGGAATGGCCCCCGTGGGCTGGGGCGCAGGCCTCCCGCGGCCTCGAGCGTGTGCGGGGCGGCTTTCTCTGAGGAGTCCCGCAGGCCCCCGCCCCGCGCCCGCATTTTATACCACTTTTGTCGGAGGCCTCTTGGCCTGAAGGGTCTCGCCCTTGGCGACCCCGCCGACCCTGCCCGTGCTGCCGCCCCGGGGAGGTCTGCTGTTCCTCCCGGCCTCTCGCTCACCCGCGTGTCCCCCGCTCCCTTTCCTGCTCCACCTTCCCCGCACACTGTGTGACCTTGTCAGGGCTCTGCAGCTCAGGTCCTGGGAGGCGTCTTCCCTCCCGGAGCCGGCGCACAAAGGAGGGGCGCTTCCCCAGCTTGTCGCTGTCACCTGGCAGAGCGGGCGGGCCTGGCGTGTCTGTAGACCAGTGTCTACGTTCAGGTCTGCCCTTGGCTGGCCTCTCACGTCTCGAAGCTGGGGCCGCCCCGCCACCCCACCTCGGGCGTCTGGTGTGCCACCGAGGCTGCTCTGGGAGATGGGGTGGGCGCCCAGTGTGGGCAGGCAGTGGGTCAGGAAGGGCTCCGGGGAGGCGGGGGGGTGCTGCCCAGGGCGGCTTAGGTACCAGGGATGGAACTGCCTGAGTGGCGTCCTGCCCCTGAGGTCTGGTGTCTGCGTTTCAGGACAGCCTGGTCTACGTGCTCAACCGGGAGCGGCACACGGTGGGCCAGAGGACCCCCTCCAGCAAGCCCAGCATCAGCCTCTCGGCCCCCGACATCCTGCCCCTGCACTGCACCATCCGCAGGCGCCGGTCGTTGGGCCGAGCGCAGGCAGGGGCACAGCTGGTCCTGGAGCCCATCCCCGGGGCGTCCGTCTCGGTCAACTTCTCGGAGGTGGGGGGCCGCGCCGTGGTGCTGCGCCATGGGGACCTGCTCTCCCTGGGCCTGTACTACCTGCTGCTGCTGAAGGACCCAGCGCAGGCCCAGCCCCTGCCCGCCCAGGCCCTGGCCCGCCTCCGGGCCATGCCGGAGAGCTGTAGGATGTGCGGCGCCCCGCTCCGGGCCCGGGGCGCCTCGGTCTCCGCGAGGTCCGGCCCACCCCGGGCACGACCGCTGCACCTGGAGTTCGAGCCCGACGTGGAGGACGCGCTGCTGCAGCGGATCATGACGCTGGTCGAGCCGGGCGGCAACGACCACAAGCTGACCCCCGCCTTCCTCCTCTGCCTCTGCATTCAGCACTCGGCCACCCGCCTCGAGCCGGGCTCCTTTGGGCAGCTCCTGCTCAAGATGGCCAAGATGATCCGAGAGACGGTCTGGGTCAGTGGCGGGGCGGGGGGCGGTTCGCTGCCGGCGGCCTCGGCCAGGAGAGGAGCGGGTGGGAGCTGCGGCCGCTTGGGTGGAGGGCGTGAGCTCCCCCTTGACCGAGACGAGACCAGCCCTCGTCGCTGTCGGGCGAGCAGGATAGGCAGGGCCACCGGGGGAGCTGGGGTATCCGCCGAGGGTTCGGCTTCGTGAGCTCCGGTCCTGTGTCCTTCCCCACGGCCCAGCCCTGCCGGTGCCCAGGCGGCCTGGGAGCCCCGCGCTTTCTGCCGGGAGCAGGTCGAGCCCCTGCCAACACCCCACTGCAGAGCCCTTGTTGGGCTGGGGGGAGGGGGGGGCACAGGACCGGTCGATGCTGTCCATTGAAACTTTGCCCAGGATGGTCTCTGGACCGTGGCACCACGCATGTCCAGGCAGAATTCCTTGCTGGGGGGCTGACCCCTGCACCGCAGGACGTTGGGCAGCATCCCTGGCTTCCCCCTCCCCCCCAGCGGCTGGCAACACCCCTCCCCTCCCCCCTCACGGAAGCGGCTTCAGGCACTGCCAGACGTCCCCTGGGGCCAGAGCAGGCCGGCAGCCCCCCATCCTCTCCTGCCCCTCCAGGGGCTGGACTCCCTGGGGACCCAAAGGATGGCTGGTAGTTACACGCAGTCCTTCAGAGAGACCCCCTTAGTCTCGGCCGTGCTCACCCTGAGGCAGACGTGGGACAAGGAAAGCAGTTGGCCGTGTAGACACTGGATAGATTCCTCAGATTAATATCCGCATTTAAA
Organism: Lipotes vexillifer; assembly: GCF_000442215.2. Classification (NCBI taxonomy): domain Eukaryota; kingdom Metazoa; phylum Chordata; class Mammalia; order Artiodactyla; family Lipotidae; genus Lipotes; species Lipotes vexillifer. The sequence goes on from NW_006771655.1 coordinate 802,148, forward strand.
ACGTTTGAAACTTTTTAAAAGCAAAAGCCATCCTGGCTTGCCACATCCAAAGGTTTGTGCAAGCGATCTGTGTGCATCGTGCGCATCTGAGCCGCGTCCCCCAGCGTCCCGAGTGGCATTTGGTGTGTGTGGTCGCTTCCCCGCTGTGCAGCTGAAGTCCGTGCAGAGTGTGGACCGAGCGGCCTGACGCTTAGAAGCTCTGAATTTCACACGAATCACCGGCCTTTTCCGAGTCTGCTCTGTGCCAGACACTTACTAGTAATCAGATGCTGTTGGACTTAATTTCCACAACCACCCTGACGGCGTAGGTGCAGTGTCCCACGTCACAGCTGAGAACGCCGGGGCAAAGGAGGGTGCTGGTGACTCCGGGCAGAAAACTGGATCCCCCCGAGCCCGAGTGTCGTCCCTGGCTCCCCCGCCATGCACATGGGATCAGCCCTGCGAACCCCCTCCCCTGCCCCCGTGCAGGCTTGGAAACGGGCTTGTGGAGGTGGGACCCCCTCACCCCAGGTCCCGGGCCCGGGCGTCCCCCGTACGGCTTCCCCTCTGGGGTGTGAGAAGTCTGTCTAGAGCCTTGACTTTCATTTGTCTGTCTGTTTCTTGGGCACCAGCAGCCTCCTCTGCATCCCCCTGTGCTCACATGTCTCGTCAACTCAGGCCGATGTGAGCCTCTAAGACAACGTGTGAGGGAGTCGCGGTTAGGACCACGCTTAGCCGGATAACGGCACTAAAGCAAGAATGAGTTCTTGATTAAAGGGGACAGAAAATGTTGGCTAGACCTGAGTCCCTATGGGGACGCTTAAACATACTTGTGTGTACTCAGGCCCACGTGCATCTGCTCCACGTTACTGGGGCTGACTTTTAAAAGTGCGTCTATGAAGCTTGACCGTAAGAGTGTTGCTAGAACGTTCATTCTGACATTTGTCATACGTTTGACCCATCTTTACTGCTCCCTAAGTGGCCGGCTGTTACGTAAGAGAGATGGCTGTGAAACGGTGCTCTTGTGGGAAACGCGTGGTTCGTACGCAGTAACGGAGTGCCAGGAGATCAGATCACGTGGAAAACAGTCTTCCCAGTGTAGCTTGGAGCAAATTGCCCGGTACGGGATGCCCGGAGCAGTGATGCCATGTTTCACGTAGATGAGAGCCTGTGTCAGTGGTGTCCTCACTGCACATTGCCTGTGCTGTCCTGCTTGTCTCATCTTTGCTTTTTTTCCCTTTATAATTGTAGGAGAAAACCAAAGAACTCGCCGAGAAGCAGGCGCACCTGTAAGTACGGCCCCGTCTTCATACCTGCCCAGCAGGCCACTGGTTCCCCAGGAGCCAAGTCCCAGCACCCCTCACCCTGCAACCTCTGGGCTCAGCTCTGTGTCTGTCTGTCTCAGGGTGGCTGTTTCCATGTCTGTAGTCACCACCCTGGGCAGCTAGCTCTGTGTCGGGGAGGTCTCTCCAGAGCGTCTGTGAGACGAGTGGGCACGACCCTCCGGGAAGCCTTCTCCTCGCCCTCCCGTAATTGCTGTGTTAATGCGAACCTGCTTTTTGGGGGAAGTGGACGCCTCCCGGTGTAAAGGTGGGGCAGGGGGTCTCCGCTGTCCAGCGTCGGTTTTCATAGGACGTATGGGTCCTACTTTTACGCGCCGCTGGGGGGACCTGAGGAAATCATTTGGCAGTAACGGTAAAGGCGTGCGTATCCTGGGACACCCCCCGCCTGCCCTTGAGCGGACACCAGCGAGAACCGCCTTCGCAGAAGGTGGCGGCGGCACCTGTGTTTGTGCTGCGGACCCCTAGCCACGGTGAAGGCGTGAAGGCCGCAGCTTTCCGTCCCCTTGAAGGAACACGCACGTGTGACAGCCCGAGCAGAGGTCGCCTGTGGCCACTGCCCGTCGTGGACGAAGGGCTCGCGGGGCCGTAGGTCATGCTGCGGTCCACGGGGTTTGCCTCACTTCCGCTTATGCGAGGATGACACGTGAAGGCGCTCTGTTCATGAAGCACGTGGTTGCCGTCCGTGCTTGTGGGGCGCCGCCCGCCCGTGGTCCTGTAAGCCAGTGGTCCCCAATCTTTTCGGCACCAGGGACTGGCTTCGTGGCAGACAGTCTCTCCACGGACGGGCCGGGGAGTGGGAGATGGTCCAGGGGGCGATGAGAGCGACGGGGAGCGTCAGATGAGGCTTCGCTCACTCGCCTGCCGCCCACCTGCTGCTGCGCGGCCCGGGGGCTGCAGGGGGCACTGGGGACCTCTGCTGTAAGGGAGTCGGGAGGAAGCATCATTATCCCCTCCCTCCGAAGCCGGGAACTAGAGGCTCAGAGATGGGAAGCCGGGGTCTGAGCAGCGAAGCTCCCGCTGGGCTGAGTGGAGCAGAATCCCTGTCGCTCACGGATGTGCTCTGTTGGCTGCCGCCCTGCTCGAGGGTAGTGGGTAGCGGGGTGCTGTTACAGGCCAGGCCCAGGGCGGGGGGCCCCACGGAAGACAGCCTACAGCTGGTCCAGCACGGAGGGACCAGCTGAGGCCCAGGCAGCTCGGAGGAGCCCTGCATCCTTCAGGTTCCGCACAGCAGGGGAGGTCCGCGTGAGGGAGCCAGCCTCACCCCGTGACGGGTGTGGCGGCCTCACCCCCGGCTCTGCCCCATCCCCAGGGTGAGGCGGGCCTGGAGGGAGGAGTCCTCAGGAGCACCCGGCCCTCACCCCCGAGCGCATCCTCCCACCGGTGCCTGTCTGCTGGGGCCTTGGCCCTTAGACAGGAGGAAACAGCCCCTCCTTCAGCAGCTCCTTGTGTCATTAGGGCCTAAAAACATCCCTGGCTCCATCCCAGCGAATGCTTTTTTTTTTTTTTTTTTTTAATTTTTCCATCCTCCCACCGGTGCCTGTCTGCTGGGGCCTTGGCCCTTAGACAGGAGGAAACAGCCCCTCCTTCAGCAGCTCCTTGTGTCATTAGGGCCTAAAAACATCCCTGGCTCCATCCCAGCGAATGCTTTTTTTTTTTTTTTTTTTTAAATTATGCATCACTTTCAAAATACAGAAGAGTACAGAGTGTATCAGTTACCCCTGAACCCACACCTGAATTTAACATGATCCACATTTTGCCCCATTTGCTTCAGGTCTTTCTTGTGTGCTTCTTTTAAAATTGTAAGTGGCCGTTAACTCTTCCTGAACGCTTTTTCCGTGTCTGTGATCGTCACACATTTTCCCCTTGAATCTGAGTGTGGGTCCTACATCAGGAGGTTTTCTGAACTGTGATTGGATTCCCAGGATCGAACCTCTCATAACTATTGATTTTGTTATTAGCAAGGCGAGATGCGGTTTGTTGATACTTTAGGATTTTCCCATCTGAATTCATAAGTAAAATTGGCCTGTGAATTCATTTATGGTTTTGTATTGTCCTTGTCTGATTTTAATGGCAAGGTTCTCAGAAATGAATTGGGCAGCCTTCTCTGCTTGCAGTTCTCTGAGTCGATTTATCTGAGGGTGAGGACTCTGGGCTGTGGAGGTTTCCTGGAAGCAGCCCAGAAAAGCGTCTGGGCGGTGCCTGTGTTTGCTGATTCCATTTCTTTAATGTTTATGGTTTATTTAGTTTTCTGTTTCTTCTTGTGTTGATTTTGGTAAGTTTTGCTTTCCTAGGAAATTATCTATTGCCTGTGTTTTCAAAGTTATTGGAATAAAATTGTTCGTTATATTCTCGTAGGACTTCTTTCATCTCTAATATATTTGTAGTGATATCGCCTTCATTCCTGTCGTGTTCCTATTTTTTTCTCTCCCCACCCCCTTTGATTTATCTTCCCAGGCATTTGTCTGTTATCATCTGTTTAAAAGAACCAATTTTGTTGTTTCTGTTTACTTTTTCTTTGAATTTCCTTATCCTTGCATAATTTCTGTTTTAATTTCTTCTTTGACTCATGAATTGTTTAGAAAGTTTTTTGAAATTTTTTCATTTTTATATTTACTAACAAAAATGTTTTAAATTTTATTTCCAGTAATCATAATAATATATTATTAATAATAATTAATATAGAAGAGCGATAATTTCTCCTGTGCAGGTGTCCCAGATGATCTTTATTTTTATTTAAAAAAATTTTTTGGCCGCATGATGCGTCATGAGGGATCAGTTCCCCGACCAGTGATCGAATCTGCGCCCCCTGCCGTGGAAGCGCAGAGTCTTAACTGCTGGACCACCAGGGAAGTCCCCCTGATGATTTTTTTAAAAATTTATATCAGAACGTCATTGATTTGATTTGGTTTATTTTTATTTATTTTACTGTGGTGAGAACATTTAACGTGAAAGCTACGCTCTTAAACTTTTAAGCGTGCAGTATAGTATCGTTAACTGTAGGTGCGCTGTCGTACAGCAGGTCTCTAGAACTCGCTCATCCTGCGTAATTGAGACTTTACGCTCATCGATGAGCAGTTTCTCTTGTCTGCCCTCCTGCCCCCACCCACTGGTAACCGCCACTCTGCTCGCTGATTCTGTGAGTTTGACTATTTTGGGTCCCTCATGTAAGTGGAGTCACACAGTACGTGTCCTTCTGTGATTGGCTTATTTCACTGAGCATCATGTCTTCAGGGTTCATCCGTGTTGTTGCATATTGCAGGATTTCCTTCTTTATTTTTTTTGCGGTACGCGGGCCTCTCCCTGTTGTGGCCTCTCCCGTCGCGGAGCACAGGCTCCGGACGCGCAGGCTCAGCGGCCACGGCTCACGGGCCCAGCCGCTGCGTGGCATGTGGGATCCTCCCGGACCAGGGCACGAACCCGTGTCCCCTGCGTCGGCAGGCGGACTCTCAACCACTGTGCCACCAGGGAAGCCCTCCTTCTTTATTTAATGCTGGATAATGTTCCATTGTGTTATAAACCAGATTTTCTTTATTCATTCATCCGTCAGTAGACCTTGCGTTTGGTTCCACGTCTCGGATATTATGAGTAGTGCTGCAGTGAACACCGGACCAGGGTGCTAATATTTCTTGGAGATCCTGATTTCAGTTCTTTTGGATAAACACCAAGAAGTGGAATTGCTGGATCATAAGGTAGTTCTACTTTTAGTTTCTTGAGGAACCTCCGTACTGTTTTACACGGTGGCTACACCAGTTTGCATTCATGCCAGCAGTGCACAAGGGTTCTGATTTTCCACATCGTCACCAATACTTGTTGACTCTGGTCTTTTTCATGAAGCCATTCTGACAGGTGTGGGGTGGCAGCTTCTTGTGGTTTTGACTTGCATTTCCCTGATGATTAGGTATGTTGAGAACTTTTTCATGCTCCTCTGGCTGGCTGTCTACTTTGGAGACATATCTATTCAAGTCTTCAGCGCATTTTTAATAGGGTTATTAGTGATTTGTTTTCTTTTCTTTTTTTTTTTTTTTTTGCTTTTGAGTTGTAGGAATTCCTTATGTGTATTGGGAAATTCACCCCTTACCTGATATGTGGTTTGCAAATGTTTTCTCCCATTCCGTGGGTTGCCTTCTTATTCTGTTAATCGTTTCCTTTGCTGCACAGAAGCCTTTCCGTTTGACGTAACCCCACTTGTCTATTTGTGTTTTTATTGCCTGTGCCTTTGGTGTCATGTCCCTGAAATCGTCGTCCCTACTCGGTGCTTGCCTGGATGGGTGGGCCAGGCCGCTGCGCCTTGTTTGTGTCCCATGGTACGGCAGGGCTGGCCGGTGGCGCGTCCTCAGCGCTGACCTCGCTGGGACCCAACACCAAAGCTCCACTTGGCAGTAGCTGGTGGATTGTTCTTCCGTGCAGGCCTGCCTGTCTGTCCCGTTGAGTTCTGGGCGGAATGGAGAAGGGCAATAAATGTTGAAAACAAAATGGAGCTAGGCTCTGACGAGCAGATTCATCCTTTTTTGATGACATAAAGCTCTTCGTGCGTGCACGTGTGTGTGCGTAATTCAACCAGCGAGGAGAATGGACGAGAGGAACAAGATAAGCAGTGAAAACAAGGAGATGCGTCTGAAGCCCGTCCCTCCCCAGGAGCAGGACGGAGAGGGGTCATGTTTTCTGTGGACAAAAGTGAAGTTACGTCAGAGAGAGCAGCAAAGTGCAGGCACAAGGAGAACGTGGGAAAGGGAGCCCGAGGCCCGTGGGGCACGGAGGAGGCCAAGGCTGCAGCCCTCCTGACACTTCCGCACCAGCCCTGCCACTGATATGGCCCCTCGGCTTTTCCCGTGGGCCTGATCGCCAGGACCCCCGGCACGACGGTCACTGCAACAGCCCTCCAGGAGTCCCTGAGCTGCTCCAGGTGCCAGCAAGCCCTCCAGGCAGGATGAAGAACCTAGGGACAGCGCCGTCCTCACGCGATGCCCGCTGACGCCTGCCTTGCCCCCCGGAATCCGCCAGTAAGAGGCACAGCCCAGCGTCACCCCCAGACAGACCCAGTTACCTCTGGGTGGTTTGATTTGCTTGTCAGTGGATCTCTGCTCACCTGTCAGAGCACCTGGCAGGTGTGGTCATGGACCCTCCGGTGTGAGGATGCTCTCAGAATGCACAGCCCACCGACAGGCTTGCTGCCAGGATGAGGAACCGTGCCGGCGAGACACCGACTGGCATTTAGAGGGAGGAATCGCCCGGAGCTCTGCTCGCCGCACCTGCCCCTCGGCCTCCCCAGGAGGCTGGTGAGGACGGCGCGGTGTTTCTGTCACATTGCGGGCGACTCGGACACCAGGTCCTGGATGCTGGTGGCTGGGGCCCGGGAGACGCGGGAGGAGGGGCTTGAGATGGGCGGAGCTGACCTCGCAGGCTGCCATCGAGGGAGGCAGGCGGCCCCCACGTGCCCAGTGTCCCGTGGAAAGGGAGTGCCACGGGCCCTCTACCCCAGACGGCCGTACCCCAGGGTGGGATGGGATTGGAGGGCCGGGAAGGGCCTAGCTCCATGCTGCCACCTGGGAGCCCCTCCTTCCTCACTCCTCTGCCCGCCGCCCAGCCCCAGACACGGCCAGGCAGCCTCCGTGAGTGGCGTCGTTTGTGGGTTTTCTAACGGTATCTCTGAGTCTTCCAGTAACGCCCGTGATCCCTGCCTCCTGACGCTGCCTTAGCTGTCGTCTTCCGCCTCCTGCCGTGATGCGGCAGCACTTAGCTGCCCTTGTCCGATCACCACCCCAGGCAGTTGCACCTCTGCTTGTTTCCTCTGTTAGTTACATTCCTAACTTAAGACACCCGCCCTTGTCTCTTGCTCTTGAGTACGAGGGGCAATTCCTGTTGCTTGTCCGAACGGTTTGCTTTTGAGTTGTAGGAATTCCTTATGTGTATTGGGAAATTCACCCCTTACCTGATATGTGGTTTGCAAATGTTTTCTCCCATTCCGTGGGTTGCCTTCTTATTCTGTTAATCGTTTCCTTTGCTGCACAGAAGCCTTTCCGTTTGACGTAACCCCACTTGTCTATTTGTGTTTTTATTGCCTGTGCCTTTGGTGTCATGTCCCTGAAATCGTCGTCCCTACTCGGTGCTTGCCTGGATGGGTGGGCCAGGCCGCTGCGCCTTGTTTGTGTCCCATGGTACGGCAGGGCTGGCCGGTGGCGCGTCCTCAGCGCTGACCTCGCTGGGACCCAACACCAAAGCTCCACTTGGCAGTAGCTGGTGGATTGTTCTTCCGTGCAGGCCTGCCTGTCTGTCCCGTTGAGTTCTGGGCGGAATGGAGAAGGGCAATAAATGTTGAAAACAAAATGGAGCTAGGCTCTGACGAGCAGATTCATCCTTTTTTGATGACATAAAGCTCTTCGTGCGTGCACGTGTGTGTGCGTAATTCAACCAGCGAGGAGAATGGACGAGAGGAACAAGATAAGCAGTGAAAACAAGGAGATGCGTCTGAAGCCCGTCCCTCCCCAGGAGCAGGACGGAGAGGGGTCATGTTTTCTGTGGACAAAAGTGAAGTTACGTCAGAGAGAGCAGCAAAGTGCAGGCACAAGGAGAACGTGGGAAAGGGAGCCCGAGGCCCGTGGGGCACGGAGGAGGCCAAGGCTGCAGCCCTCCTGACACTTCCGCACCAGCCCTGCCACTGATATGGCCCCTCGGCTTTTCCCGTGGGCCTGATCGCCAGGACCCCCGGCACGACGGTCACTGCAACAGCCCTCCAGGAGTCCCTGAGCTGCTCCAGGTGCCAGCAAGCCCTCCAGGCAGGATGAAGAACCTAGGGACAGCGCCGTCCTCACGCGATGCCCGCTGACGCCTGCCTTGCCCCCCGGAATCCGCCAGTAAGAGGCACAGCCCAGCGTCACCCCCAGACAGACCCAGTTACCTCTGGGTGGTTTGATTTGCTTGTCAGTGGATCTCTGCTCACCTGTCAGAGCACCTGGCAGGTGTGGTCATGGACCCTCCGGTGTGAGGATGCTCTCAGAATGCACAGCCCACCGACAGGCTTGCTGCCAGGATGAGGAACCGTGCCGGCGAGACACCGACTGGCATTTAGAGGGAGGAATCGCCCGGAGCTCTGCTCGCCGCACCTGCCCCTCGGCCTCCCCAGGAGGCTGGTGAGGACGGCGCGGTGTTTCTGTCACATTGCGGGCGACTCGGACACCAGGTCCTGGATGCTGGTGGCTGGGGCCCGGGAGACGCGGGAGGAGGGGCTTGAGATGGGCGGAGCTGACCTCGCAGGCTGCCATCGAGGGAGGCAGGCGGCCCCCACGTGCCCAGTGTCCCGTGGAAAGGGAGTGCCACGGGCCCTCTACCCCAGACGGCCGTACCCCAGGGTGGGATGGGATTGGAGGGCCGGGAAGGGCCTAGCTCCATGCTGCCACCTGGGAGCCCCTCCTTCCTCACTCCTCTGCCCGCCGCCCAGCCCCAGACACGGCCAGGCAGCCTCCGTGAGTGGCGTCGTTTGTGGGTTTTCTAACGGTATCTCTGAGTCTTCCAGTAACGCCCGTGATCCCTGCCTCCTGACGCTGCCTTAGCTGTCGTCTTCCGCCTCCTGCCGTGATGCGGCAGCACTTAGCTGCCCTTGTCCGATCACCACCCCAGGCAGTTGCACCTCTGCTTGTTTCCTCTGTTAGTTACATTCCTAACTTAAGACACCCGCCCTTGTCTCTTGCTCTTGAGTACGAGGGGCAATTCCTGTTGCTTGTCCGAACGGTCACAGCCGCTCTGTTCTCTGATTCTCAAAGAGAAGATGTGAAAGGAAGCCATTTACCAGAGTCCTTTTCCAGCGTGGCCTCGGGCGGTCCTTCCTGTGAGGGTTTGTAGGCGATGTGCCTCTAACCAGGTTATGGATCTGAATCCAATTCCCAGCCTGACGCTGGCAGGCTGACAGATCGTGGTGGGTTTTTTGAGCGTCCACTGTTCTCACGCACAGAGAGCGGCGGGTTCGGCGTGACTCTTGGTCTCTGTCTTGGCAGTCAGGAGCCCCTCTCCACGGCCAGCTTCACCATGGCGGGCCTGGTTCCGGACCTGCAGCACATCCTCTTCTGGATGTCCAACTCGGTTGAGCTTCTGTACTTTATCCAGCAGAAGTGCCCACTCTACATGCAGAGCCTGGAGGAGGACCTGGACGTCACAGGTATGGCCGTGCTGCTGCTCCCAGGTGGTGAGCGTCCCCGGGCCGTCTCAGGGGAGAGGTGGCCCCCAGAGCAGAGATGGGTGTGTGTTGGGGGCGTCCCTCAAGAGGGAGGTGACCTGCCGGTTGGGCTATAACCCAGTGCCTCTCGTCAGTGACGCGTCGGCGCTCTCTGTCCCCATCGTTTCACGCAGCCCCACTGTGTTCTGCCTGGGGAGGCCCCGGGAGACACAGGTCACTCACTGCATTCTGTCAGCCCTTGGCCGCCAGCCCCTCCAGAGCGCACCACAGTCTCAGAAAGGAGGCGTGTTGCTCGTGAGAGTTAGGAGACTGTGTGACACGTGTTGACTTCAGAGACTAAAATGTAGGAAAACGTGCCTCGTAGAGCTGATGCAACGCAGCGTAAAGCGCTGAAAACGCTCAGTGAGAGAGTGACTCTGACTGGGGCAGTCTAGGAGGGCTTCATGGAGAAGGTGGTGTTCGGCCAGGCCCTGAGGGGGGTGTGAGATGTCAGCTGTCAGTGTGTCTGATGGGGCCGCTGGCGGGTCCTGGCATGGAGCCAGGACGGAGCAGCGGGGCTGCACGCAGCGGGACCGGGTGTGGCGGCCGGGGACCAGGGGCTCGGTTTCACCCCGTGCGGCCTCGCTCTGCCCTGTGAGGACAGAGCCGCCCGCTTCACTCCCTCCTGTCCGAGCGGGCGTGCGCCCCCGCCCCGGGGGCCTGCCTGCCTCGGGGAGCCGTGGGGAGGCCGCGCGGCAGGACGGGCGCGGCCGTGTCTCCCGGGACACAGGCTCACAGTCAGCCTGAGGCCCTGGGCCCTGCTGGTTCCCCCGACCGCCGGCGAGGGGGCTGGTCTGCCCAGGGGCCGGCTGTCCCACTCTGCGCTCAGTTGGCCACCGGCTGCTGAGATGGGGTGGCGGAGCCGAGGCCCTGGGGCGTCCCGGCCAGGCCTGGGGGACGGGCTCCGCCTACCTTCCTCTCGTCAGTCTTTTCTCCCCCCGACTTCCCAGGGAGGGGGCGGTGGGGACTGTCTTGGGCTCCCAGGGCCTCCGTGGATACGTGGCAGAAGCAGTGGCTCCTCCGTGCCCCAGTGGTCATTCGTTGCAGGCCCGCTGGCCTGTCGCTCCCTCCCTTGTCCCCCTTGGGCGGACATTGTGAACACCGTCCAGTAGACCCCCAGGATGGGGCAGCTGCTGTCTGTCCACTGGGCCTGGGTTGGACGCAGACTGTCACCCACCTTTCCCCCGAACGTGACGCGAGGACTACACCTCCTGAGTCTCCGTCGCCAGCGCGCCTCGCTCTGAGCAGCAGCCGGGCCCACCCCGTGCCTGGTGCTGCTGGAATCCAGCGCCTGCGGAGGCTTCCTGTCGCCTCTCTCCCCAGACCCTGCTGAGCTCCTTTCGGGGGGTGGCCTCCAGCCCCCCAGGACTGAGGCCACAGCGCTCAGCGGGCTCTGAGTGGAGGGGACTCTTGTGCACGTGGCATCGGCTGGCGAGCACCCGGCCTCTGGCTGGTCCTTCCGTGCGGAAGCCAGGAGGCCGGCATAGGTTGGGAGATGGCACCCCGTCACCCCGACTTCGGGCACAGTGCTCACAGGCGAGTCCCGCCGGTGCCCCTCCTTGTCTGGACGTATTTCAGACGCCGTGTTGAGAGGCTGCAGGCCTGGGGTTAGCGTATCCTTCACAGGGACCCTGAGTCAGGCTGATTTTCATGAGAAAAGCTGCTGGGGGGCTCTGCTCTTAGGAAGATATTCTTGGTCCAATGCCCAGATGTCGTGTAGCCCAGTCGACGTTGGGAGAGTGAGCATGTGGACGGCTGGGGTCCCACCTCTGTCCGCCCCGGGGACCACAAGGGCTGGGGAAGCCACAGCAGGGCCTGAGCGTCCCAGAAACAACGTCCGGGGCGGTGCAGGCTCTGGAGAGCTCAGAGGAAAAAACCATCAACCAGGGGGCGAAGGGAAGGTCAGAGTTGGCGTGTTTGGCCTCCTGACCTTCAGCAG
>NW_006771655.1:813692-815981 GCF_000442215.2 Lipotes vexillifer
AGAATTCTAAACAGAGATGTGTCATGTCCTGAAAACTGGAAAAAGAGCCTTTTCTTCCCCAAACAACCTTTTCTGTCTGAAGCCCTTATCCAGGAAGCCCATTCACGTGGGAAGGTAAAAGATTAGCCCATCAGGGGGGATGTTTATTTTATTCATTTAAAGTTCTCCTGTAAGGCTCTGAGGCTCTGCCTCCGCGCCTGCGGACTGTGGGGTCCCAGGGGACAGTCCTCAGTCCCGGGGCCTCGGGAGGGAGGGGGGACAAGGCCCGGGTCCTCTGACAGGCGCGTGCAGGCGTCAGCTGAGTCGGAAACCCCAGCAGGGCCCGCGCCGCGGCTAGGAGGGTTTCAGGGTGTTTCTGCGGCGTCTGCTGGGAGCCGCCCTGGGTTGTGCTCTGTGGACCCCCAGCCTCCTCCCTCTGTCCGTCCCCTCCTCCCTCTCTCCAGAGCCCCCGGGCCCACACGAGGGGCGTAGGTCTCCTTCTCAGACAAGCTGGCGCCGTCAGAGCCTGTGACCCCTGTAGTCACCCGACTGGCTTCTCCCCCAAAGCCCAGGGAGGCTGCAGGGAGCAGCCAGACCCTGCCGGGCTCCGGGAAGGACCCTGGGGAGGCGCAGGCCTCCGGCTTCCTGGTCGGGAGGGTTCTGGGGTGTGAGCCCTGGGTGGGGAGGTCAGGGAGCCCCGAGCCCTTGATGGGGCATGCTGGCGTCTGCAGGGCGGGTCTCTGACGGACGCGCACACCGTTTCCGTTGGCCCAGTAGCCAGGCGGCCCTGTCTCTGTGCTCCTGAGAGGCCCAGCTTAGCGCTCAGGGTGATTCCCGGCCTCCCTCCCTCCCTGAAAGGAGGTTCTCAGACGTGGGGCCCACACTGTGCATTAAGCAAAAGGCCACACAGGACGGGCAGTGCAGGAAAGCCTTGCTGCCGGCCTTCCGTCCTCGTCAAGAGAAGCGAGGGACTGAGCGAGTGAAGGACGGAGGCGGGCGTCCCGTCCGGTCCCTCCCCAAGTGCCACTGGGGCCGCTGGCACCAGGCACCTCATGCCTCCCGACTTCGGGAAGGCCCCTCGGGATGGCCCCTCCCTGTTGGGACCCTGGTCTTGGGGACCCCGTGGCCAGCCTGGCCTCTTGGCCGTACAGGAGCCCCACCCAGGGGGAGGGAGTCACCTGGCGTCGCTCACACCCCCCCGTCCCAGCCGCAGCTGCAGCCCCCTGGCCGCTGCCCAGCCTGGGAGGCCCATCCCCCGGCCTGTTGTGCCAAGTGCCCGTTCCCCGAGGTGCTGAGCGCCCAGGGTCTCCGCTCTGTGCCTGAGACACGGCAGTGTCTTCCCTGGGGGGCGCTAGTGGGGGGTAACGGGGCACGAGGGCCATCTGGGCTTCTCGGGAAAGTGTCGTGACGGTCTCCTTAGGACCTCTGGCCAGGTGTCCTTTGACCTGTATCCCGAGTGAGAAGTGGCCTGCGTGCCAGGATCTGCCAGCGCTGGGCACTTGATCCTGACCCGTATCCGGAAGCTGCTAGCGCGCGTCTGCTGCGCTTGGTATCGAGTTGGTGTCCATGGGCTCGGAAGCTCGGGGCCTGGGGTCCTGGCCACCTCAGCCAGCACCCCGGGACCCCTGGGCCTGGGGGCGCCGTGGCTTTGGTTTGTCACGTTTTCCAAACCCAAGAGGAGGGTGCTGGGCGGAGCCCTCAGGAGGCGTCGGGTGGGGGTTTGAACTCGCGGCGGTTCCAGAAGGTTCCTGCCTGAGTCCCCCCTCTCCCAGCCCTGCAGTGATGGCGCCACATTCCCCCGCAGGCTCGAAGGAGTCCCTGTTCTCCTGTGCCCTCACGGCCAGCGAGGAGGCCATGGCGGTGCTGGAGGAGGTCATCCTGTGCGCCTTCCAGCAGTGTGTCTACTATGTCTCCAAGGTACGGCCTCTGTGCGTGCGTTCTCCCGGGGGACCTGGGTGCCAGCCCGGCCCCCTCTGCCCGCCTGGACCCCGGCCTCGGGCCCCTGGCCCCCTCACCCGCTGTTGCTCTCGTCGAGCGAGTCCTCTGCCCCAGCGCGGGGCCAGCGAGCGAGAGAGACGGGGCCGGCTGCTCTGGGGAGGCGGCTCGGACGGCGGGACAGCCGTGCGGTGGTTCCGGCTGCCGTGGCCTCGGCTCCCCTGGCCGCGCCGGCCTTCACGCTGGTGGGGGCAGCCGTGCGGCCGCGTCTCGGGAGCCGAGCGGGGTACCCCGGGGCTCCGCCGTGTCCTTGGGTCAGCGGGGCTCAATCGCGCGCCCCCCCCCCCCCCCCCGCAAAACACATCTCATAAAAAA
>NW_006771655.1:815991-829593 GCF_000442215.2 Lipotes vexillifer
CCCCCCCGTCCAGTAAAACCCTTCTGATAAAATAAGAAGAGGGCGAAACCCCCTGCCCTCAGGGCCCTCTGGGTGCCGTCCGGCCCCTTTGCCGGAGCCCCTGCGGCCCGTGTCATCTGTGCCTTCGCTGGGAGCTCTACTGACCCTGCTCCCCGCTGCGGCTCCCACTGGGGAGCCCGGCACTCACACGTGGGTCGCTGACACACGCGGTCCGGCCGAGGCGGGAGTGGGATGGGTCGGGCCCGGGGCCCCCGCCCACAGCAGCCGGTGTTTCCCTCTCGCCCCCAGTCCCTGTACGTGTGCCTCCCGGCCCTGCTGGAGTGCCCCCCCTTCCCGCTGGAGTGCCGCGAGAGCCGGCGCTCGGCCCCTCAGCTGCCCGAGGAGCTGCGCCGCGTCGTGTCCATCTACCAGGCCACCCTGGACCTCCTGCGGCCGCTGCGCCTGCACCCCGGGATGGCCGCGCAGCTGCTGGCCTACCTTCTCTTCTTCTCGGGCACGCTGCTCTTCAACCAGCTGCTGGACAAGGGTGAGGCCCGGGCGGGCGGCCCGCAGGCCGCTGAGCGCGGCCTCCAGGGGGCCGGCGGGCCTAGCCGTCCCGCCCCGCAGGGCCTGGGCGGGTGCCACCAGGGGAGGATGTGCTGCAGAGCCCGTCCCCGTGGGAGCGGGAGCCGCCCGTCCGCGTCTGCACAGGGCCCGTCCGGCCTCTCCTGGTTCATTTTATCCCCGCGTGGCCTGGGGCCCCTGTGAGCGAGGAGGCAGCAGGCTCAGGGAAGTGACGTGGCCTTTGACCCTGCCTCACTGCCCCCCAGATCCTCCACCGCCCTGCCCAGCGCTCAGGGCCGAGGCAGTGCTGCGGTGCGGGGCAGGGAGGGCGGGGCCAGCCCACGGCACGTGCGAAGCCTGGACAGCGGCCCTCTGCACTTGGAGTCGCGTGGCTGTCACCGCCCCTCCCTGCCCTGCCACCTTCACCTCCCACCTCCATACCCACCCACCCATGCCCAGAGAGGGGTCTGGAAGCAGGTAGTTGTCTTCGAGACTGACGTAAGGTCTTCCGTCTGTCCAGAGGCCTGGTGCGGGGGCGGGGGGGCGCGGGAGGAGGACGGGGCTAGGGCCCAGCCGGGCCTGGCTCCCTCGGGGGAGGGCGGGCAGCATGCCTGCCCTGCGAGGGCTGCCCGACATCACCCTCGTTCCCTCCCTGCATTCCCAGGGCCCTCTCTGAGTTGCTTCCACTGGCCCGGAGGCGTCCAGGCCTGTGCCCGCCTGCAGCAGCTCCTGGAGTGGACACGGAGGGCCGGCTTTGGCGAGGCTGGAGAGTGCTCCTTCCGGAAGCTTTCCTGCTCGCTCAGCCTGCTGGCCACGCCCCGTGCCCAGCTCGTGCAGGTGGGCGGGGTGAAGAGGGCGGGGGGCAGCGGGCGCAGCGAGGATGGGGCGGCACCTTGCACGGTCGCCCTGGGGTCAGCAGCTTGCAGACCAGGAGGGGCTCAGTGGGCTTGCAGTGGCTTAGTCCACAGCTGTTCCCACCTGCAGGCAGGATAACGGCCCCAGGATGTCTGTGTCTAGTCTCTGACCTGCAGCTGTGGCCACAGGGGGCCCTGCTGATGTGGGGAGGTCACCCCGGGGCACCTGGTGGCCCCGTCTAAGCACACGAGTCCTTAAAACTGGGAAAACATTTGCAAACGATGAGACCAACAAGGGCTTAATTTCCAAAATCTACAAACAACTCATACAGCTTGACATCAAAAAACAAACAACACAATAAAAAAATGGGCAAAAGACCTAACAGACATTTCTCCAAAGAAGATATACAGATGGCCAAAAGGCACATGAAAAGATGCTCAGCATTGCTGATTATCAGAGAAATCAGAGAATTGAAACTACAATGAGGTACCACCTCACACCGGTTGGAATGGCCGTCATTAAAAAGCCTACAAACAACAAATGCTGGAGATGGCGTGGACAGAAGGGAACCCTCCTACACTGTTGGTGGGGATGTAAACTGTACAGCCACTATGGAGAACAGTATGGAGGTTCCTCAAAAAACTAAAGATAGAGCTACCATATGATCCAGCAATCCCACTCCTGGGCATATATCCAGAGAAAACTCTAATTTGAAAAGACATATGCACCTCAATGTTCACAGCAGCACTATTTCCAATAGCCAAGACACGGAAGCCACCTAAATGTCCATCAACAGACGACTGGCTTAAGGAGATGCGGTACGCGTATGCGATGGAATACTACTCAGCCATAAAAAGAATGAAATAATGCCATTTGCAGCAACATGGATGGACCTAGAGATTCTCATACTAAGCGAAGTAAGTCGGAAAGAGAAGGAGAAAGACAAATACCATATGATATGACTTCTGTGTGAAATCTAAAAATATGATACAAATGAATTTATTTACAAAACAGACTCACAGGCATAGAAAACAAACTTATGGTTACCAGAGGGGAAAGTGGGGGGGGGGGAGAGATAAATTAGGAATTTGGGATTAACAGATACAAACTACTATACATAAAACAGGTAAACAAGAAGGTCCTACTGTACAGCACAGGGAACTATATCCAATATCCCATGATAAACCATAATGGAAAAGAATCCGAAGCACGATCGTATATATATAAAATCACTTTACTGTAGACCAGTAACTAACAGAATGTTGTAAATCAACTATACTTGAATAAAAGAAAGAGGGAAGCAGAGGAGTGGGTCAGAGAGACAGGAAAGAACAAGGCAGAGGGCTGGCTCTGAAAGTGGAGGACGGGGCCGCGGGGCAAGGGGTACAGCGGCCTCCAGGAGTTGGGAATGGCCCTCGGCTGGAGGCCAGCACAGGAACGGGACCTCAGTCCTACAACCACAGGGAAACGGATCCTGCCCTGGAGCTGCCAGAAGGAGCACAGCCCTGCGACTCTTGATTCTCGCCCGTACGACCTGTGCTGGACGTCCGACCCCCAGAACTGTAAGACTGTGCACATGTTAATCTCACTGCCACCTTCATGGTCGTTTGTTAGAACAGCAGCAGGAAACAAAGACACCAGCTCACCTGCCTCCCTCACCTGCTGTGCGACATGGTCGTCACAGGTAATCAGCGAGACCAAGCCACCCAGGCCCTTTCCTGCCGGGCAGCGACACGGAACCCACCCAGGGGATGGCCAGCGTGTTTGCAGGGCGGCCCCATGGACTCTGCTTCCCACGCCCTGGGGAGCTGCTCCGTGTTTGAACCGCGTAGGGGACCGGCTGCCCCGTCCGCCTCCAGGTGAAGTCCCAGTCGACGTGAGCGCAGCCAGGAAGCCCCACGTGGCAGTGACGGCCACCACGGGCAGTCGCAAGCCACTGCGTGGAGCTCGGACTTGGGCAGAGCACCCGCCTGCGGAGGGGAAGACGAGATGGGGTCCCCCCTGGGGCGCTGCTGTGCACACTGTGCCCTGGGCCTGGCACACAGGCGTGTGCCCTGGTGAACAGTTCCACAGGGGTCCCCAACCCTCAGGCCACGGACCAGTACCAGTCCGTGGCCTGATAGGAACAGGGCCGCACAGCAGGAGGTGAGCGGTGGGTGAGCGAGCGAAGCTCCCTCTGTATTTACAGCCGCTCCCCATTGCTTGTGTTACCACCTGAGCTCCGCCTCCTGTCGGGCCAGCGGCGGCATCAGGTTCTCATAGGAGCGCGAACCCTACTGTGAACCGCGCGTGCGAGGGATCTAGGTGGCACGCTCCTTACGAGAACCTAATGCCTGGTGATCCCAGGTGGTGATGCTGGCACTGGGGAGGGGCCGCAAATGCAGATCATTAGCACAGAGGTTTGACTGTCCAGAGACCGTAATAAATCAGTTGCTTGCAGACTCATATCGAAACCCTGTCAGTGAGCGGCAAGTGAAAATTAGCTCAGGGCTCCCACCGATTCTGCATTATGGGGAGTCGTATAATTATTTCATTATACATTAGTGTAATAATAATAGAAATAAAGTGCACAATAAATGTAACGCGCTTGAATCATCCCAAAACCATCCCCCCTGGCGCCCAGTCCGTGGAAAAATTGTCTTCCACGAAATCGGTCCCTGGTGCCAAACACGTTGGGGACCGCGGAGTTACCAAGCTGGGTGCTTCAGGTTCGCCTGGTTTTCTGTGGTTTTCCGTGGTGTTTGTACTTTAGTACAAAATGCACAGCAAGGAAGGAGCAGCGGTGCACTAGCTGCTCAGCTGCGCCTCTCCCTGCACAGCTGGGAGCTGCCTGCTTCTTACTCTGGCAGAAGACTGGGGTCTATTTCTAGAGCATGTAAGACCGAGCTCGGGTCTCCAGGTTGGGACACGGGATCTCACCCTGAAGGAGGGAGCACCCCGGCGGCAGAGCTCCTGTTGCTGGAGCCCCGCGCTCTCGCCCGCCAGGCCCGGGCCTGCGCCCTCCAAGCAGGGGGCGGCCAACTTGGCAGGGCTGGCGGTCAGCGACAGCCCTGGGCAGGACGGAGGATGCTGACACTGGGCCTCCACAGCCAACCAGCCAGGAGAGGGAGAGGGAGGCAGGAGTGAGGCAAAGAGGCCTCGGGTCGTAGTTTGCCACCCTCAGAACGGACTGTTCAGGGAGGAGAAACTTACTTAAGAAACCATTTGCATCCTCCTAAAGATAAGGGAAGATATAGTATCCATAACATAACAGGATGCTATAAATAAGAGAACAAAAAGAATTCTTGGAAGTTACAACTACGACAGCAGAGATGCAGAGTTCAGTAGCAGGGCTGGAAGATAAAGTCCGGGAAATCACTCGGAAGTAGAGCCAGCGAGATGGAAGAGGCGTTTGCTCCTGCTGGGGGACGGCTCAGCGCCGAAGCGTGGCTTCTAGGATGAAAGTCAAAACCACCTCCGGGCAGACGAGGCCGTCCTGCGCTGGCATGTGTTTGGGGTGGAGGTGTCAGGAAGAGGCCGCTCCTCCCTACTTCCCCACGTAGCTTAGGATGTTGTCTGTCCCTTCAGTGTAGATACTCGACAACCACCGCCCAGGCCTCTTGATGTGGGCAGTAAAATCAAACGTGGGCGAAACAGAGAGGAAGGAAGAAAGAAGGAAATTAAGGGACCAGTCAAGTGAGGCCCCGCATCCGAGCAGCGTGAGGCCAGAGAGGGCAGGGCCAGCAGGGAGTGAAGACAAACCAAGACAGTTGCCCAGCCCGCTCGACCCGAGTGTCCGGGCTGCAGGTGCAGCCGGTGGGTGAAAAGCACAGTGGCCGAAACAGACCTGCACCAAGACGCGCTTGCAGGATTG
This sequence comes from Lipotes vexillifer, assembly GCF_000442215.2. Lineage (NCBI taxonomy): Eukaryota > Metazoa > Chordata > Mammalia > Artiodactyla > Lipotidae > Lipotes > Lipotes vexillifer. Next base: position 821,243 of record NW_006771655.1, read on the forward strand.
CAGAGACGCCGCTGAGCTTCCAGAGGAGAGCAGCTCGGGTCTGGAGGTCAGCGGTCAGGATGGTTTCCGACTTCTCAGGAGCGAATGCAGGCGCTGCCTCCCAAATTCCCTACGAGGCCGACTCGAGCCTGGAGTCCTGATGCCTGATGCCTGATGGCGGGGACAGTGGCCCGAGGACGCTCTCCCACGCCAGGTCCCCAGCGTCCCCCTAGCACGGGCCTCCCTGGGAAGCTCCTCGAGAGAAGGAAGGGGTTCCAGGAAGCAAGACGGACGGGGACGGTAACTCAGTGACCTGAGTGCACCTTCCCCTGCGGCTGCCGTTTGTCTTCTGCCAGGGCGCCTTCCCTGCCCCCGGCTGCCCAGCCAGTCTCGTGCGGCACCTAATGCTGCAGTTGTGCCTCGTGCAGGCCTTTGACCTGCTTGATTCCTTGCGCACGGTACGAGGCAGGGGTCCTATTTCACGGCCCCCTAACCTCCCAGTGGCCTTGCCCCGTTTCTCAGCCCCCCGAGGTGGTGTGACAGGGCTTGTTCAGTGGGCAGGGCACTCAGCGCGGTGCCTGCTGGCCTCTCCTGGGAACGCCCCCCCACCACCACCTGACCCCTCTCTCGCCCTGGACGCCCACAGGCATGGGGTGAGCTGCCCTCTGCACCGGCCTTGACCTCGGCCTCGCTGGCCTTGCTGACCTCGCTGTCCCGCACGGACGCCCCAGGGCGGAGCGGATGCTGGCGCGGGGAGCGCGGGTCCCCTGCCGCCGGCCTTTGACCGGGAGCTCCTTCTCGTCAGCAGATGAGCTGGGCGAACCTGCGGGCCGCGTTCCCTGCCCTGAGCCCCGCACAGCTGCACCGCCTGCTGACCCAGTACCAGCTGGCCTCGGCCATGGGCCCCATGAGCGCCTGGGAGCCGGGTGCCCAGGACAGCCCCGCAGCCTTCAAGTCAGGTGAGGCCTGTCCTCCGGGTGGAGCTCGGAACTCGGGTGTGGCCCGGGGGCTCCTTGACCCCCAGGTCCCTGGGTCCCCAGGTGGGGGGGACAGGGCAGGACACCCGAGGAGGAAGATGGCCCAGGGCGGAGGCTCCCCTTTGCCCCCAGGCTCTCGGCTCAGGTCGGAGGTCCCCACTGCCCCTCATGGGGCCTCGCCGGGTGCACGGCCACCAAGAGGAGAGCAGGGTCTCCACACCGGGTGCCATGGCACAGCCTGTCGGGAAACGGTGCTGAGCACTCTTGCCCTGGGTGTATTACGTGTGGGGACAGACGTACGTACATATGTGTGTATATTTTTATGAGTTAGTTGTGTATCTCATTAGCAGTACGTACATTATAACACAAGCAAAAATGGAAAGTAAAGCTAGAAGTAGGGCTCCCGACGCCTGGTCACCTGGGGCTTGGACCCTGGGCGCCGTCCCCCGCCCCGTTTACTGGTTCACGTCCAAGGCCTCCCGCGGAGGGAGGGAGGGGGCTCTGTGCTGGGCGCCGGGAGCAAGGCGGGGGCTGCCGTCTTCCCTCCGTCTGGAAGGCGCGTGTGTCCTCTTGCGGAGGCCAGGACGCAGGCAGGCTGTGCTCAGCCCGGTGACACGTGTGCGGTGCATGCAGCGTGGCCGCGGGGACCTGGCAGGAGCAGGTGGCGGCCTGGGGTGCCGGCGTTTGGGCTGGGTGAGCTGGACTCCAGGCTGGGGTGTGCGGTGGGCCCGGGGGAGCCGGGGGCCGCAGGCAGGGGGCGTGCCGTGGGGCGCAAGCGCCGAATGGTGGCGCCGGAGCCTCATCCCGGGTGCTCGCTGGGACTCAGGAGGCGTGAGAGCGCCGTACGGGCTTGTGCGGCCCCTCCCGTGTCCCCGGGGTCCCACGGCGTCAGGCGGGGGTGGCCGGGCAGCTGCCTCCTGGCCAGCGGGTCACGCCGCCCTCGCTCCCGCAGAGGAGGTCCTGGAGTCCTATGAAAACCCCCCACCCATCGTTTTGCCGAGCGAGGGCTTCCAGGTGGATCTGGAGGCCGACTGCTTGGATGACAGCCTCCACCGGCACCTCGTCTACATCCGCCACTTCCTGTGGAGCCTGCGGAGCAAGCCCAGCCCGGGCGGCAGGCCCGCGCGGCCAGAGCGGCTCCAGGTACCGGGGTGGACGCAGGAGCGGGGGGCTCCCAAGGCCGCGGAGGCTTGGGGGGCCCCTCTGTCCTCCCAGCACATCGGGCTGCCTGGTGCTGAGTTCTGTCCCCCCTCCCCCAGGGCCCGCACCACACCAGCCCCGGGGTCCACCCTGAGGACCAGAGCCGCCCCCTGGCTTCCAGGGACGCCGGCAGGGGAGCCCGTGAGGCCGGCCCGGAGCGCCCTCCTCCTTCCGCGGGGGACCCCCAGGCACAGGGCCCTCTGGGAAGGCCGCCAGGCCGCGTGAGCCGCGGGGGGCCCCAGGCTGGGGACCCACACGGGGACCCCTCGTGCCTGCTCACGCCCCCCGGCACCCCGCTCAGCCTGGAGCCCGCTGTCCCCGACTGGCCAGAAGCCAGCAGTGCCTGCGCGGAGGTGCTTCTGGAAGGAAGGAGGAACGGGCCGAGCGGCCCGGCGTGCGCAGCCCCGCAAGGTGAGCCCCGAGCCAGGCCTGCGCCCGCACCCCAGTCCTGGCCCTGCTGGCGCCTGGGCAACTGCCTCGGGGTCCTTCCCCTGCGGAGCCCTGGTGTCGCGTCTGGCCCAGGCTGTCAGAGTCGCCCACGAACGCCTGTTGCCCTGGACACAGGACAGGCTCCTGGGGCAGCTGGGGAGGGCACTGCGTGGCTCAGGCTCGGGCAGCTGGGGACTCGGGGAGTCACTCCGCCCGGGGGAGGGGAAGGATGGCCCCCTGGCGTGTGCTGAGCCCCGGAGCCAATGCAAGGTCAGCGAGGTTGGTGTGGGGGCGGGGGGGCCGGAGCCCTGGGCGTGTGTGGGCACTGGGCTGGCTGGGCTGGAGGGCAACGCAGGGCAAGCATCCCCCAGCCCCGCCCGGCCCCCCGGTGAGTTCTCAGTGCTCGTGCCAAGCTTAGAGGGTGCCCTGAGGGCAGGGGTCACTGGGATCGAGCTGGGCCTGAGGCAGGACACCTCTCAGCGACCTGGGTGGTGCCCCGGCAGGGCGCCACGATTGACCTAGTGGGGAGAGAGAGGGCGCAGGACCCTCGGCGTGGGGAGCAGCCGGGCCCAGCTGAAAAGAGCCCCAGCTCCGGAGGGACAGACGTGGGGTCACCACTGAGAAGTGTGGTGGGAGAGGGCAGGGGGAGGGAAAGCAGAGCCCCCTCCTCAACCTTCTGGAAGCACCCGGCCTCTGAGAGGGGCCGGTGTCCCGGGGCAGCACAGGGTGGCCTGACCCCCATCACCCTGATGGTGGTCCAGGTCTGGCTTTTCCCTTCTGGCCAGACGGGCATCTTTCTGGACCTCTGTGAGCACGTGTCCCTTTGGAGCAGCCAAGCCAGGATGTCCCTGGGTCTGGACTCCTGGGCAGGCGCAGGCCCCCGGGGCAGAGTCTGGACAGAGGCCTGAGCCACCGGCCCCTGACCTTACCCTTCTCGCCCGCCCAGGAGACTGTGCGGCCCCGGCGGCCGAGCCCCCTCCGGCCCCCTCCAGCCACAGCTCCAGCACGGACGACTTCTGCTACCTGTTCGTGGTGGAGCTAGAGCGAGGCCCCTCTGGGCTGGGCATGGGCCTGATCGACGGGATGGTGAGTGAGCTGTGCCGCCGCTTCCTGCAGGCCCCCAGGCTCCTCCTCTTTCCCAGAGCCGGGCTCACAGCTGGGGTGGTCACAGGCAGGCGGCGGGCGGAGGCCCGCGGCCCTGGGCACCGGGGGCTGGTGGGGGCATCTCAGCAGCGGCTTCCACCGCCTGCACCCTCAGGCCTCAGGGCGTCTGTCCTGGGCCTGCGGGGACTCTGATGGTGTCCAGCGCTGTCCTTGAAGACACACTGATGACCATACAGTGAGCCCCACCGGGCCAGGCCGGGGGAGGGGCAGAGGTGGCCCAGTCTGGAGACCCCTCTGTGCGAGGGGCCCACGGAGCTCTGAGGCTTCCGCTTCTCCCCCAGCACACGCCCCTGGGCGCCCCAGGGCTCTACATCCAGACCCTGCTCCCGGGGAGCCCCGCAGCGTCCGACGGGCGGCTGTCGCTGGGAGACCGCATCCTGGAGGTGAACGGCAGCAGCCTGGTGGGCGTCAGCTACCTGAGGTACCGCGCCTTGCCCCCCGCGGCCTCCTCTGCCCCCTCCCCCACCCCTCAGCCTGTGGGAGGCCACGTCCACCCTTGGGACGTTGGAGCTGAGTAAATGGAGGCACAGCCGTCCGGCCTGGCTCCAAGTGGCCACCTCCCGCCCTTCCTTCCCCCGCATTGGCCCTCCGATGACACACCAGTCCCCGCAGGGGCTCAGGCACCTTGGGGTGCGGCGGGCTCTGGACCAGGCCGCGAGAGCGCAGGCTCCGTGATCCCGAAGCTCTGTCACAGCACGGGGGGCTCAGGGTTGCTGACTGTAACTGTCCACTTGGGGTGACAGCTGGGGGCTGGGGGGTTGGGTCGCCCCCCAGCAGGAGTCTCTGCCCGCTGGACCGGCAGTGAGTCCTCACCCGGAGGGCTCTTCCACACCGTCCCCATCCCTTCTCTGCTTTCAGGGCCGTGGATCTGATCCGACACGGGGGAAAGAAGGTGCGGTTTCTGGTTGCCAAGTCAGACGTGGAAACGGCCAAGAAGATCTGCTTCCGCACGCCCCCTCCCTAGGCGCCGTGCAGGGGCGGCCTGAGCACCTACACCTGCAGCTCCCAGGTTACGGCCCCTTCTGCCAGGCTGTTCGGTGTGGCTGCGTCACCCACAGGACACTAGCCACAGTCCCTAGTGTACATTTTATTTTATTGATATGACAGATAACACTAAGTTGTGATGCTTGTCACAGAGCCTTTGTGTTTGAAGATTTGAGTGTTATAGATTCAATAAACTATCTTTCGTATTGTAGAGGGTGGCGGGGCGTGGAGTCTGGGTGGGCACCGTGCTGGCCCCTAGAAGGGTTGCTGGAGGTGAGGCGGTGCCCTCCGAGGAACTGCTCCCTCCCTGCCAGCGCAGGAGAGACCCCTGCGGGACACGGGGCTCGCTGGGGCGCCGGAATGGCTCTAACTCGCTCCTCGCCTGCCCTCCACCCTGCCCGCAAACAAGGAACAGCGGGGGAGACGCAGACAGCCCCCGGCCGCCGAGGGAAAGGGCCAGAGCCGCCCCCATCAGAGGGGGCTGCACCCTCGGTGATGCCACACTCAGCACGGTCCCAAAGAAAGGGTCTGGAACCCCCCAGAAGGTTATAAAGTGAGAGTCTTGACCCACTGTGGGTATCCAGGCTTCCTCCCCCAGACTCACACCCCTCCTGATGTCCTCTCTGGTCGCTAAAGCCATGGCTGGGCCCTAATACCAGGCTGGCCTGGCTGACCAGGCTCTCAGTCTGCGGCCCGGCTGGTGTCCACCTGGTGGCCGTTGCTTCACCCTGGTGGGGGGGCCCGCCTCCTGCACCAGCCGCTGACCATGTGCAGGGCCGTGTTGGGTGTCACAGTGGCAGCGGGCGCCTCCCGGCTGGGTGTCGTCGGCAGGCTCAGCAGTGTGCGCCTCCCTGGGCTCTGGGCTGGGCTCCTCCTCTTCGACAGGAACAGAGACTCTGGGGACGAGAGGGTCCCGGCCAGGCAGCTGCAGACACACCCCTTACCTGGAAAGGGGTCTCGTGGAGGGACCAGCGGCCGGAAGGTGTGTCCCAGGCACTGGGCCTCGGGCAGCTGTGGGCGCAGAAGAGGCTGCAGGTGGGGGCCCGGCCCTGCGGGTGCTCAGTACCAGGTGTCCGGATTCCACCTGACCAGAAGCAGTTCCCAAAACGCTGGATGAAATGTACTTTAAGAAGTCAGTTAAAATGTGCAATGGAACCCCCCCCAAAATTCTGATAGCCCGAAACTGAAACAAGGGCACGAGTTCAGGGAGGCTGGCTGCTGACCCAAGGCCTGCCGAGCACCACCCCACCCCCGCCCCCCACGGAGCTGCATGGAGTCGTGGGGGGGGGGGACCCCTTGCATACCGCAGAGTTCCAGCAGGGAAGGGCTGGGGCCCCTGGGAGGGCTGGGGCCCCAGGGAAGGGGGAAGACCTCCGAGCTCCGCTTCTCGCTGGCAGGGAGCGGGTGCTGAGAGCCCTCCGAGCTCTCTGAAGGGAAGGACACACTTCATTCCCGGGATGTTCTTTGAGGTCAGCACTGTGATTATCCCCATTTGCAGACGAGGAAAGTGGAGCACAATGGGACCGTCATTTTCTGCATCAGTCGGCCAGCGCTGTAAGTGCTGTGAGGACAACCCGACAGAACCCAACCTCTGGAAGCAGCCACCCTGGTCCGCCCTCGGCGCGGCTGCAGTGGGCGCCCGGCCCAGGTGAGTGCGCCCTGCTCGCGCGCCATCCTCCGGGCCGCAGCCCAGCCCGTGTCCTCACGGCCTCCGAGGCCCCCGGCGGCTCTGCCGCTGTGGCTGACACGCCTGGGACAGCCCAGCCCCGCCGGATTTGAACTCGCGTCGTTGGACTGGACTCCCAGCCACCACAGAAGTCTACCCTGCAAAGACAATGGTAAGGGAACGTTTCTAGACCGGCCTTGGCTCCGTGTGAAGCAGAGAAAAAAGTCCCCTCAAAATCCGTATTCTCAAACTGGTTCGTAGGCACGTTTGAGACCCAAACTTGCAACATCTGAACGAACGACGTGAAAAAACTGAAAGCTGAGCATTAATTGGCATCCTGGCAAATTGAAAAAAAGCATTTTCTCTAGGTGTCACATCCTCAGCCCTGGCCTCCCTGGACCCAAGTCCGGAGGGCCAGGCAGGGCCGGGTGGGCCGGGCAGCCTGGGCGGGCGAAGGGCGTCGCCGGGGCTCGCAGGGCTGGGTTGGTCCCATCCTGGGAGGGTCAGGTGTCCTTTGGCACGCCCCGCACCAGTGCCCCACGGCTCTGCTCCGCGCACCACCTGTTGCTTCTCGGAAAGCATCCTGGGGCCGGGACGCCAGCCAGAGGCGTCCGCCCCTGCGGTACCCGCCCGGCCCCCATCAGCCTCCTCGGCGGCGGGTGTTTCTTGGGGCGTCTGGGGGGAAAAAAACCGGCGGGGGGCGGAGGCACCCGACCGCAGGAGCGGGGCCGGGGCCAGGGGTAGTCCTGGATGTTGGGCGCGGCGGAGCCGGCGGGCTGGGACTTTCGAAGCAGCAGCACCACCTGGTGGCCGAGCCCCGCCAGGCGCCTGGGGAGCTGGGGCGCAGCCTTGGGGGTTGGTTTATAAGCGGGGCGGGGCCTGACTTGGACGGAACACTGGTAGAAAGCGCTTGAGAGGAGGGGGTATGTGTCTCCCCCACTTGGTGTAAGAACAAAGCGCACCCGGACTTGCTCCCAGTAAGGCTTCTGGCGGCAGGTATCGTGGTCACTGGGAACACTGCTGGGTGCCCTGCCCTTCCCCCTGCTCGTAGGAGGCTGCAGGTCTGCTAAGGTGACCGCACCTCCAGCCCACCCAGCAGGAGCCCCAGCCTTACCGTCTGCGGGAGGAGGTCTAAAAAATGTCACTGACCAAACCCATTGCCCCCGTGGCAGCTGCCACCTCAGGGAGGTCGACATTGCTCCCTTTCTGACTGACCTCGTGCGTGCGTGTGTGTTAGTGAGCTGTGGTTTCTGTACCATCTGGGACATGGGCTGAATGGGGGCTCGGCCCTGACACATGGGGATTAGGTGAGAAGGCAGAGCACCAGGTGAAGGCCCCTCCCAGCTCCACGGCCAGCTCTCCCAGCCCAGCAGCACTGTGTCCCCTGGACTCCGCGGCAGCTACGTGGCTGCCCGTGGGGCTCCCTGCTTCCTGGGTGGAGGGAAAAAGAACAGACCCCGTCTTGTTCACGCAGCCATTTTGTAAAGATTTATTTTCGCCGTATCTGTCTATCTCCTCTTGCCCCCAAACAAACAAGGACCAGCAGGACACAGACCAGGCAGCTTCCACCCCGTCCCAAGAGGAGCTAAAGCCGAGCATCAGTGCTGTGTCACTATACAGCTCAGTGTGGCCACGAGAGCAGGGGGTTAAGAGAGAAAGACACACAGAGGCCAAAGGCTGAGACTGTGACAGCCTCCCTGACCACTGAAGCCATGGCTGGTAATACCAGGCTCTCAACCTGCCGCCCTGCCCGGCGTCCACCTGGTCCCTTCATCCTGGCAGGAGGCCCGCCTCCCTCTCCACCAGCCGGCTGACCATACGCAGGACCAGGGGCAGGGCCGTGTTGGTGTCACGGTGATAGCGGGGCTCGGACGCCTCCACGCTGGGCGTGAACACAAACTGGGCCACGCTGGGCATTTTCAGCAGGTTCAGCAGCTCCGTGGCCCCGACGT
>NW_006771655.1:829603-836163 GCF_000442215.2 Lipotes vexillifer
TCAGCAGCTCGGTGGCCCGCACGTGGATGGCTCCCGCGCCCTCCTCACCGGGCACGGAGCCCGTTGCTGGGCTCTGGGCCAAGGTTCTCATCTTTGACAGGAGCAGGGAGACCCTGAGGAGGAGGGAGTCCCAGCCCGTCAGCTGCAGGCGCACCCCTCACGCGGGCAGGGGCATCGTGGAGGGACCAGCTGCCAGGAGCACCCAGCTAGCGTGGTCTTGGCTGGGAGAGGTGAGGCGGCAGTGCTGACACAGCCCATGCCACCCGCGTCCAACCAGAAGGGCTCTGGGGGACGGGACAACCTCCAAAGCCGTTCCCTTTCCCGACGGGAAGCCTGTAGCTTTCCCTCTACCCCCCGGGAACTGGTACCTGGGAATCAGGTCTTGGCTCCGGGAGGCCAGCTTGGTCAGTGTGGTCATGAGCACGGTGATGACCTGCGGAGGACACTTGGGAAGGGTGGTGGAGGGCCGCGACTGGGTGACCTCGAAGAGCAGGGCCTCCAGGGCTTCGAAAAAGTTGTTGATCTGCTCCACGGTGCAGCGCCGGTCCCAGGACACCGACAGGTACTCGCCGATGGCCCACACCTGGGTGGGGGACAGCACTTCAGCCCTGTGACAGGCCCGTGCGTCAGGTGCAGGCTGGGGCGGGGCAGCGGCTGCCTTACCACGGATGTGAGCACGTGCCCGCCGCTGCGGGGGCCGCCCACAAACTGCAGCAGCTCCTTCGCCTGCTCGACCACCAGTGGAGGATGCAGCTTGCACAAGGCCGGGAACTGGGAGCTCAGCACCCTGCCAGAGAGGACACGCGGGCTGTGCCCGCTCCACACAGACCCCAGCCCCGCGGCCCGTCCCAAGAAGAGCTGGGCGGTGGCGGGAAGCCCCCGAGCACCAGGTGGAGGTAAAGGTAGTCCCGGCCCCGCCAGGAACCTCTTGCCCCATCGGGGAGGAGGCTGGGCTGGAGTGGGGATGAGCCCGCATAAACTGGGCCTTCAGCAAGGGGGACACATGTTCTGGAAGGCTCCGTGGAAGAGGGGCTTGGGTGGGCAGGGAAGGGTCCGTGCAGTGGCCGAGGAAGTGTCGTGGCTGGGCTGGGGTTTGTGGCAGCTGGGGAACCGTAGCCGTGAGGGACGGAGAGCCCGCCAGTGAACCCGTCCAGGGCTAGGCCATGGAGCTGCAGGAGGGGCTGAGCCCACCAGGACGAACCCACCTGTGCACACGGGCTTCATACCCCGGGACCTGGTAAAGCGAGTCGCTTCGTTCCAGAAGCAGCAGTGCCAGCTGGCTGGCCAGGGCCCCGTCAGCAAACTGGGGGGGAGAGAGAGAGAGAGAGAGAGAGAGAGAGCGTCCCACCCCCAGGGAACACCTCTGCTCTGGACCTGGCTGGCTGCTGCCCTGGGGGCTTCTCTCCGCCCCAGTTCTGGGAGGGACAGTAGCCGGGCCGGAGCTGGTGTGAGCCGCCCTGTCTGCTGTGATGGACCAGCCCCTTGGCCACTGAGGAAGCTGGGGCCCTGTGGGTCCTAGCTCTGGCCGGCCTTCTGCTGCAGGGACAGAGGCCCCAGGAAGCGGGCTCACCTGTGTCACCGCCGAGAAGAACGCCCGGAGCAGGGTGGGCACGGCCTCGGCGCACTGGACCACCCGGGCGCAGCCGGCCAGGGGCTGCAGCAGCCGGTAGAGCGGCGTCAACCTGGGGACACACGGCCCGGCCCTGAGCACACGCCTGTTCCCCGTCCGCCTGGGGACCCGGCTCTGGGAGCACCTGCTCTGCCCTCATCAGAGGCCACCCTGTGCATCTCCTAATGCACGGCCTGCTCCCTCCGCGGCCGCCCTGCTCCCGTGGCACACGGGAGGGCTGGAGTGCGGCTGGGGGCAGGAGGCCGTGGTCCAGTCCTGGCCCTCCCGCCCCTAGGATGTGCTAAGCCTCCCTTTCCCCACTTGTGGCAAGGAGTCAGCACAGCACCTGCCCCACAGGGTGACAAGGACGGGATCGGGAAACTGAACAAGCAGACCACAAGCCAGGTGCCCAGGAAGCGCTTGGCCACGTGGCCAGCGCCTGTGGGGTGGGGGGTCACCAGAGCTGTCTCTCCAGGTCAGAAGGCACCAGGCCTGGGGTGGATGCCAGGGCCCAGCCTCAAGGCCTCAGGGGGCTCTCGTGTCCCACGTGGGGCCTGGGACGCCCGGCAGCGAGCCCTACCTCTCTGCGGTCCCGCTGGCCTGGGTACGTAGCAGGTGCTGGAAAAGGCCCTGGACCTGCGAGTCCCGGAAGGCCTCCAGGCAGCCAGGGGCCCTGATGGAGACGTCCCAGGGCGGCCTCTCGGATGCGGCCTGCAGCGACCTGCAAAGCAGGGAGACTCCCAAGGCTGGGCTCGGATGTGGGCTCTGGCCCAGGCCAGAAGAAGCTGGACTCGGCCCCTGCCCTCGCAGTACCCACTGGCCAGGGAGAGACTAGAGCGGACGTCACCGTAACATCACTGTGCCCTGACCCAGCCAGGAGCTGCAGGATGACCCGAAAGGGCCTGGGGGCCGGGCCCCTGGGAGGCCGCGCGGCGGAGTGAAAGACAGGCTGGGCTCTGGGGCTGCGGTCGGGGCGGCGAAGAGGTGCAGAGACACTGCTTGGGAGACAGCAGGAGCGGCCGGGCGCAAGGAGGGGCAGGGACAGGGCGGACACGGTCCGAACAGTGAGCAGCGGGGCCGGGCAGTGGCTCACCTGAGCTGCAGGTCCAAGGCTGCGGTCAGACAGGGCAGGTCCAGCAGCAGGTGGAGCATCTCCACGGCCGTCCCTGCGTCAACCAGCGATGGGAGCAGCGCCACAAAGTCAGAGGTGAGGGGCGGGCTGTTCCAGGCCAGGAACTGCGGGGACAGCAGGGCAGCTCCAGTGCGAGCCCGGAGGGCATGACGCCAGCCCTGCCACCTCCTCATGCTTCACTGTGACCCAGGAGTTGGAAGATATGCCCTTCAACTTTCTTCCCCCCTATTCTTTTTGCTTCTGCACTCACTTTTGTACCAACCATCACATCACTTTCCATTTATCATCGTTTATTTTCCTGATTAAAGAACTCAGTCTCTGATTTTGGAAAGGCCACGCAGCGACACGCCAATCACAAAAGACGCATCAGGGCTTCCCTGGTGGCACAGTGGTTGAGAATCCGCCTGCCAGTTCAAGCCCTGGTCCGGGAAGATGCCACATGCCGCAGAGCAACTAAGCCCGCGTGCCACAACTACTGAGCCTACACGCCTAGAGCCGTGCTCCACAATGAGAAGCCACCACAATGAGAAGCCCGCCCACTGCAACAAAGAATAGCCCCTGCTCGCCACAACTAGAGAAAGCCCACGCACAGCAATCAAGACCCAATGCAGACAAATACAGAAAAAAAAAACCAAACAAACTCATCGAAGACAAAGGTGCCAAATAGCTGAACACACCCGGCAACGCTCCCCAGTGAAGACATGCTAACCTGAACCAACTCTGCGAGCCCAGACACCAAGCCAGGCCCGACCTCGCCTTCCTGAGGGCACGGGCACGGGTGCCCCCACCCCCCGGCCCATGCCAGGACACTGCCCCGGGGGCGCTGCACACCCCAGGCCCCCAAGCCCCTGCTCTGGCTCATGGATGACCAAGCGTGCCTTGAAGAGGTTGGGGAAGCTTGTCCTGAGAACGCCAAGGTTTCTGCCGAACAGAGGCAGGCTGTCCCTGCAGAACTGGACAAACTCGAAGGCCAGCATCGGGCTGTGGAAATGTTCAGCGGGGATCCTGGTGAAGAGGTGCTGGTAGACGGCTTCCGCGTCCACTGCGGCGGCCTCCCCTGAAAGGCAGCGGGCTCCGTCAGGGCAGAAGGCCTCGGATGCTGCCGGGGGCCCCCCGAGCCTTGGGCCAAGCCTCCGGGGCCACCACGTGTCTGCGGGACACGTCCACCCTTCGCAAGCGCGGGAAGAGCCAGCTGAGCCGGATGCAGGTCTTCCCAGGTGTCTCTGGCCACAGACCCACCCTCTGGTTACGCTACGGGGATCGTTCCTTGGAAGGGGCTGGTTTCATGGCACCTTCCAGGAAACTCTCGTGGCAAAGAGAGTTCAAGATCAACACAGACTTGGTAACGTTTTAAGTTGCTACTTAAATCCATCTAAAAGTTCCCACCGTCGAAGTGCTAACCGCTCATCAGATCAGTGCTGCTCTACAGACGAAAGAAGGGGGCGGCGTGCAGGGGCAAGCCGCCCTCCCCGCGAGCGGCTCTGCTCCCACGGGAGGGCGGAGGCTCACCGTGGTGCAGGAAGAACTGGGCGACGGGCAGCATCGCCCGCACCCAGGCTGGGTCCCCGCGCAGGCGCGTGTGCAGGGGCTTCAGGCAGGAGAGGGTGCGGTACAGGAAGGAGGGGTCCTGCCGGCAGAGCACGTCCAGCACCAGCACGGCCTCCACCAGACACTGCGGGGACCCGAGGAGGCCGCTCAGACGGAGCTGGGAGCGCCCGCCCGCCCGCCCGCCCGCCCGCCTGCCGGGCACGCACCGCTTTCTGCAGGTCGGCGTCTGCCTTCTTCAGGGCTCCTGGGGGAGGGAAGAAAGCCACCTGGCCTGTGTGTCCCCATCAGAACAGCCGAACACGAAGGTGCCCCGCCCCGTGTTCTGGAAGCGGAGAGGCCAGGGAGCCCACAGCTGGGAGCGACCCCAGCGCAGATGCGAGGTGGGGACTGAGCGCCACGGGCCGCGGACGGGAAGGGTGGCCCCGGGACTCACGCCGGTTACTCTGCTCCAGCAGGCGCCGGCAGTACTCGAAGGCCTTCTCCCGCAGCCACTGCTGAGGCGGCAGCAGGTGGCCGGCCGTGGAGGTGGCCGAGAGCACGGACAGGGTGGAGCCTTCCAGCTCTGACTTGTCGTCTGGAAGAGAGAACGAGGGCTCAGGACAGAGGACCTCCGCAGGGTGCGAGGAAGGCTGCCGTCGCCGACCGCCGAGGCCTGCGCGCTGTCCCGCCTGCTGCCACCCCAGCTGGACACGGTGGTGTAGATGAGCCCAGACTGTCTAGAACTGCTCGTGGGCTTGCAGAGGAGGGAGAGTTTGGAGAAGCTGTCTGAACAGTCCTGTCGACATCTGGCCTCTCAGCACATCTGGGAAAGGCCTTCTGGAGACCACGAGGCTCAGCCAATGTCGCCCAGGGGCCCACCACGTCCTGCCTGCGTCCTACCTGCATCCGGGGCACTGGAGCCCCCAGGGCCGCTGTCCAGCAGCCAGGCCCGCAGCATGGAGAAGGCCTGCACGTTCAGCCACTGGTCCTCTGTGAAGCGCTGGCCCGTGGACAGCACCGTGAAGAAGTCTGTGGCCACCGCCCCGTCCACCTCGGTGACAGGGCCCAGCTGCAGGAGGCAAGGACGGTCAGCCGGCGCTGCAGGGCCCGGGAAGGGCCGAGAACAGGCGGCACGGTACGCGAGCCACCGCCCTGGCCACCCACGCTCCCCCGGGACCACGGGCACCCTACCCCCACCCAGGGTGCGTGAGTGCAGGCACCGGGGCTGAAAACACAGCCCTCGGTCAAATACGATCCCTGCCCGCGTGTTCCAGGCCTCAACCCACAGAGCGCGTCACAGGCTCGGGGGCTGTGACCCAAGGCGCCCCCGCACGCCCGAGTGGAGCGAGGAGAGAGCGCTCATTCTGGAACCAGGGAGGAGGAGCGGGTGGCGGCCCAGGGGCACGGAGCTCCGAGTGCCCCAGCCTCACCTGCCGGGCTCTAGGCGTGGGGAAGAAGCCCCCGGAGGAGTGGGCGGCCGCCTGCTGGACGCTGGCGTAGCGGAGCCAGTCCCCCAGCCGCTTGCTGAGCGCCCTGGTCTGCTCTGTGCAGGGCGGGGGGGGGGGGGGCCCGCAGGCTTGCACTGCCTGGGCTGCCGCAGGTCTTCCTAGGAACCGGCAGCAGCCCCGGCGGCCCCTCGCCCCTGGTGGCGGGGTGTGTGCAGACCTTCACGGAGAGCGTCCGGGGCCAGGCTGGTGACCTTGGACACGACGGGGAGGAGGTACCTCAGGCTGGGCCCCTCGGGCTGCCGGCTCTCCAGGACCTTGAGGACGCGCTGGCCCAAGCTCCTGACCTGCTGTTGGTCACCCTGCAAACCCCACAGCAGAACGTGTTCCTGCGCGTCACGAACGCCACCCGGTTCGGGCGTCCGGAGCGTCACGAGGGCAGCCCCGGCCCTGCAGCCTGAATCAGCCTCACAGCCCTGGCTCATCCCCCACACCTGGAATGGGGGCGGAGTGGGGAGGGCTGCTGGGTGACAGGGGCCCAGCCGAGCCTGCCCGCCCCACGGGGAGCACGCGGCCTGCTGGTTCACCGAGGCCCCAGGGCCACCAAGGGCAGGGCGGTGGCAGTCACGTTACCTGGGCCAAGAGCACAGAGGCCACGAGGCCCAGCTGCCGCGTGTTCTGGATGTGGTCGCAGGAGAGGCTCAGGCTGTCGCAGGGCGACATCTCTCTCAGGACAGCGGCGCAGAGCAGCTGGAGCTGCTCGGGGCAGGTAGGCGAGCAGAGGGTGGTCTGCAGCAGTGCCATGCAAGGCCTCTCCAGCCTGGGGGGAGGGGACGTGTCACCCCCC
>NW_006771655.1:836298-837082 GCF_000442215.2 Lipotes vexillifer
GGGCCGGGCCAGGCCAGGCACCGCCCCCCGCCCCGTGATGCCCCAGGGACGCATGCGCTCACCTCCTGCTGTATTTCGTGGCCGAGACGATGAGGAAGAGCCTCCGCAGGGCGTCCGAGGCGTCGGGACCCCAGTTCTCCTCTCGCAGTAGCGCACAGACCCGGGCACAGAGCCTCCCCAGCTCCTCGTCCCGGAGCTCCCTGAACAAGGATGACGGCGTCGGCAACCCGGCGACGAGGGACCCGGAAACGCCGCCCTGAGCTGTGACAGGACGGCTCTCGGGCTGGGGACTGTCCCTGCTGAGCAGAGAACAAGCCAGGTGTCGTGGAGGAAGGTGGTTCCAGCACCACCGGGCCTCTTGTGACGAACCCGCTGACTGGGTACCCGGCCTGGGTCCTTGCTCCCCGCCGCGAGGCGGGGGACCCTCACTTCAGCGGTTACTACAGCAAACCTCCACGCATTCGGATTGTTATTCCAGGACCAGAAGCACAAACCGATTGGTTTACGAGTCAAAAGTAAGGGGGGGGTTTAGTCTGAAACCAGTTGCTTTTCAAAAGATTCCTTCAGTGAGCCTTTAACTTCTGGGAACGAGAATCAAAAATGAAAGGTCAAATGTTATGACACATTACGCTAATGCTTAATTTAAAAATTTATCTGTTGAGCATTTATAACAGGTAAGATGCTGAAGCAAGCCTCAAAACGGAAGCCTGGTTCTAGACTTACTCCAGCCCAAAAGGCAAGAAAAAGCAACGTGGCCACAAGTCACCGCGCTGGGAGCTTCGGC
>NW_006771655.1:837850-849332 GCF_000442215.2 Lipotes vexillifer
GGCCCTTACACAGCTGGGCCCCCGCCGCCTGTCCCCGCCCCCAAAAGCCGTGGCTGAAGACCAAGTCCACTCTGCTCGAGCTCGGGGTCTGCAGTTCTGACCTGAGAGAGACGGCGCATCCCCAGGCTGTGGGGCTGAGGAGGATGTCCGAGAACCCCGTGGGCTGGGGGGTCCCGGGCAGCAGCTTGGGTTTCCCGTTCTCACCTGAAGGCTGGCAGACAAATCCCAATGGCTTCCCCACCACGCCTCGCCTCCCACCCCCGTTTCCATTTTTTCACTTAATCTGGCCAGAGTGGGATTCAGCCACCTACAAGCACAAGCAAAGGCGTGTGTGGGACGAGGAGGGGGGAGACTGAGAGGCCGGGTCCAGGTCTGCTGCTTGCGGGGCGACGGCCGAGGGAGAAGCTGCCGCGTGGCCCGCAGTCAGCCGTAACTGAGGCTCCTTCCCAGAACGGTGGTGCCCCTCGCCCGTACCCCAGATTAGTCCCTGCCAATGTATTCTCCAAGTCACAGGACTCTTTCTAAAAGGCAGTCTGCCTACACCGGTCAGTAGCTCTCCACTGCTTTCAGACCCACCCCCCAGGTGCTGGCGCAGCTCACAAGGCCGGCTCGTCCTGTTTCCCCTGCTTCCGCCCCTGGCACGGACGCTCTGCCTGCAACGCTCCCGACTGCTTCCCTCGCTGGCTGACGCGTCGCGCACTCTGAGCTTGTCTAGTTGTCTTGTCCTTCAGGAAACCTGCCCTGTGGCCTTGCTGCTCCGACCCCCCCACCCAAGCCCCACTCTCTCCACTTGTTCCGCAGTTCACAAGTCATGCTTCTGATAACTTTCCCCAGCCTTGCTCTCCATCTCTGAAAACTACAGAGAGAAACTAAAATTTACTCCGAATCCTAACTCCCAAACTTTAGAAGTGCCACCAAGAATCACCGGCTTAATTAAAGAAAAATAGTGAAAACTAGTAGTAAGACTCAACTGATAGTCATTAAGTTTCCTCAAATCCCAACAGAGAGGAATTCCCACCCACCCGAGACAGAAAGACAGAGAAACAGGAATTAAATAGTGAGGGCTATTCCTTCTGCCTTTCAGCCTATACATTTCTGACCTTGAATAGAAGATGAGCTGGATGTTCTGAGTGGGTCTCAGTTCTTACTCGTCCCCTGGCAAGACTTCTAGGCTAACAAGCATGTCACGTGCTGAGTGAGATGCTGGCACTTAGAGAGAATGTTTTCGGGGAGAGGAGAGCAAGGCGGCAGTGGGACACAGAGCTCGCAGCTCACGCCCCACCACGAACACGTGAAAAATACATCCACACTGAAAGCAAACTGGAGACTGGCAGAAAGACTCCTGTGCAACCAATGCTGTGAGAAAGATGCGTACGGACTCAGGAAGGAAGGGAAGAAAAGCGATCACGTCGGGGCTCGTGCCCCTGGGAGGGGACACAGAGGAGGAGGGGGACTGCGTGGGCCTGCAGGTCCTCCCTGGGGAGTGAGTCGTTCAGACCACATATTGGGGCATCCCAGCCTTGAGGATCCACACCAAGAGAATGAGTCACCATGGCCGGTTTGAAAACCAGTGGGACTAACAGCAGGGCTGTAAGAAGCCTAGAGTCCACTCGTGAAGCGTGGGCGCCGGCTTGCTTACTCCTGGAATAAGGCAGAGGAAGCAGATTAAGCCTGCCCGGGGCTCTGGCTGCTTGCCCGTGATCGCCCCAGCACACGCCCCAGCCCCAGCCCCAGCCCCCACCCCAGCCCCAACTGAGCACCTGCTCCGGCCCCGCCACAGCACACGCCCCCGCCCCAGCTGAGCACCTGCTCCGGCCCCTCTTGCTCCAGCACTGCTTCCCCTTTGGGGGCAAAGATGCCGCTGCTGGGAGCGGGGAGAGCGCACAACTGGAACAGAACCAGCTTGGACCCGACCCTCAGGACAGCTGCTCCAGCAAACTGGGACCCGCCCTGACAGGGCATTGATGGCCACTGAACAGACGAGAAGCTCCAGCTCACACCTGGCTCTGGCTCCAGGCCCTTTTCATCTCCAGCCACACCCGCTACCAAGGCGACAGCTGCCAGCACAGCCTGGGGGAAGACATGACTCTTGCTCACTTCAGCTGCAGCTCTCCCAGCAAAGCCAACAGGCACATGCACACCATACAGGGAGACGGAAAAAGCCAAGCAAAAGGAGAAGACAGAGGAATTTGTTTCAAATGAAAGAACAAGGAAAAAAAACTGAAAAAAAAAAAAAAAAAAAAAACACGCAATGGAACAGAGGTAAATAATTTACCAGATAAAGAGTTGAAAGCATTAGTAATAAGAACGCTACTTGAACTAGGAAAAAGAAGAGATAAACATGGGACTTTCCTGGTGGCGCAGTGGTTCAGAATCCGCCTGCCGGTGCAGGGGACACGGGTTCGAGCCCTGGTCCAGAACAGAGCAACTAAGCCCGTGCACCACAACTACTAAGCCTGCACTCTAGAGCCCGCGTGCCACAACTACTGAATCCCGCGCGCCTGGAGCCCATGCTGCACAACAAGAGAAGCCGCCGCAAAGAGAAGCCTGTGCACCGCAACGAAGAGTAGCTCCCCTTGCTGCAACCAGAAAGCCTGCGCGCAGCAACGAAGACCCAATGCAGCCAAAAATAACTAACTAAATAAAAGGATCCACCTGCCAATGCAGGGGACACGGGGTCGAGCCCTGGTCCGGGAATATTCCACATGCCACAGAGCAACTAAGCCCATGCGCCACAACTACTGAGCCTGCGCTCTAGAGCCCGAGCCACAACCACTGAGCCCGCGTGCCACAACCACTGAAGCCCGCGTGCCTAGAGCCGGTGCTCCGCAACAAGAGAAGCCACCGCAATGAGAAGCCCGCGCACCACAACGAAGAGTAGCCCCTGCTCGCCGCAACTAGAGAAAGCCCGTGTGCAGCAGCAAAGACCCAACACAGCCAAAAATAAATAAATAAAAAATTAATTAATTAAAAAAGAACACATTAAAAAAATGAGAACAGTTTAAGACATCTCTGGGACATTGTTAAGTGTACTAACATTCACATATAAGGGTCCCAGCAGGAGAAGAAGAGAGTCAAAAATGTACTTGATGAAATTATGACTGAAAACTTCCTGTGCCTAAAGAAGGAAACAGATATCCAGGTACAGGAAGCAAAGAGAACCCCAAACAAGATGAACCCAAAGAGACCCACACCAAGACACACCATAATTAAAAAATGGCAAAAGTTAAAAAGAGAATTCTAAAGGCAGCAAGAGAAAAACAATCACATACAAGGGAACCCCAATAAGGCTATCAGTGGATTTTTCTGCAGAAACTTTTCAGACAAGAAACGAGTGTCATGAGATATATTTAAAGTGCTGAAAGGAAAAACCTACAATCTAGTTCAGAATTAAAGGAGAGATAAAGAACTTCTCAGACAAGCAAAAACTAAAAGAGTTCATCAATACTACACTGAGCCTAAGCGTTAAAGGATCTCCTCTATGTGGAAAAAGCTAGAACAAGAATTTACAGAAAAGGAAAAAGTCCCACCAGTAAAAGCAAATATATAGTAAAGGCTGTGGGTCAACTAATTAAATAAGCTAGTACAAAGGTCACCATATATGAACCCCATGGTAACCACAAATCAAAATCGATATCGTGAAAATGACTCTACTACCCAAAGCAATCTACAGGTTCAGCGCAATCCCTATCAAGTCACCAATGGGATTTTTCACAGAACTAGAACAAGAAATTTTACAATTTGTATGGAAACACAAAAGACCCCAAATGGCCAAAGCAATCTTGAGAAAGAAAAACGGAGCTGGAGGAATCACACTCACTGAGTTCAGACTATACTACAAAGCTACAGTAATCAAGACAGTATGGCACTGGCACAAAAACAGAAATACAGATCAGTGGAACAGGATAGAAAGCCCAGAGATAAACCCACGCACATATGGTCACCTTATCTTTGACAACGGAGGCAAGAATATACAATGGAGAAAAGGCAGCCTCTTCAATAAGTGGTGCTGGGAAAACTGGACAGCTATATATAAAAGAATGAAATGAGAACACTCCCTAACACCGTACACAAAAATAAACTCAAAGTGGATTAAAGACCTAAACGTAAGGCCAGACACTATAAAACTCTCAGAGGAAAACATAGGCAGAACACCCTATGACAGAAATCACAGCAAGATCCTTTCTGACCCACCTCCTAGAGAAATGGAAATAAAAACAAAAATAAACAAATGGGACCTAATGAAACGTAAAAGCTTTTGCACAGCAAAGGAAACCATAAACAAAACAAAAAGACAACCCTCAGAATGGGAGAAAATATTTGCAAATGAAGGACAAAGGATTAATCTCCAAAATATACAAGCAGCTCATGCAGCTCAATATAAAAAAAACAAACAACCCAATCCAAAAATGGGCAGAAGACCTAAATAGACATTTTTCCAAAGAAGACACATACAGATGGCCAAAAAAGACATAAAAGGATGCTCAACATCACTAATCATTAGAGAAATGCAAATCAAAACCACAATAAGGTATCACCTCACACTGGTCAGAATGGCCATGATCAAAAATCTAGAAACAATAAATGCTGAAGAGGGTGTGGAGAAAAGGGAACCCTCCTGCACTGTTGGTGGGAATGTAAATTGATACAGACACTATGGAGAACAGTATGGAGATTCCTTAAAAAAACTAAATCAGGGCTTCCCTGGTGGCGCAGTGGTTGAGGGTCCGCCTGCCGATGCAGGGGACATGGGTTCGTGCCCCGGTCCGGGAAGATCCCACATGCCACGGAGCGGCTAGGCCCATGAGCCATGGCCACTGAGTCTGCACGTCTGGAGCCTGTGCTCTGCAACGGGAGAGGCCACAACAGTGAGAGGCCCGCGTATCGCAAAAAAAAAAAACAACAACAAAACCCAAAACTAAATCAGAACTACCATGTGACCCAGCAATCCCACTACTGGGCATATGCCCTGAGAAAACCATAATTCAAAAAGAGTCATGTACCACAATGTTCACTGCAGCACTATTTACAATAGCCAGGACATGGAAGCAACCTAGGTGTCCATTGACAGATGAGTGGATAAAGAAGATGTGGCACATGCATACAAGGGAATATTACTCAGCCACAAAAAGAAATGCAATTGAGTTATTTGTAGTGAGGTGGATGGACCTAGAGTCTGTCACACACAGAGAAGTAAGTCAGAAAGAGAAAAACAAATATTGTATGCTAATGCATATACATGGAAACTAAAAAAGCAGTACTGATGAACCTAGTGGCAGGGCAGGAATAAAAACACAGATGTAGGGAATGGACTTGATGACATGGTGGGGAAGGGGATGAAGTGAGACAGTAACACTGACATATATACGCCACCAAATGTAAAATGAACGGCTGGTGGGAAGCAGCCGCATGGCACAGGGAGATCAACTCGATGCTTTGTGACCACCTAGAGGGGTGCGATAGGGAGGGTGGGAGGCAGGCTCAAGAGGGAAGGGATATGGGGATATATGTATACATATGGCTGATTCACTTTGTTGTACACAGACACAACACTGTGAAGCAATTATACTCCAATAAACATGTGAAAAAAAAAACAAAACAAAAAACAAAAAAATCCCTCAAGAAAGACAAAGAAGAACGAAGAAGTACAAAAAACGACTAGAAAACAAGCAACAACATGGCAATAAGTACATACCCATCAATAGTCACCTTAAATATCAATGGACTAAACACTCCAATCAAAAGACATAAGGTGACTGACTGGATAATGAAACAAGACCTATCTATAAGCTGCTTGAAAGAGACTCACTTCAGAACTAAAGACACACACAGACTGAAAGCAAGGGGATGGAAAAAGATATTTCATGTAAATAGAAACAAGAAAGGAGCAGCAATACTCATATTAGACAAAGTAGACTTTGAAACAAAGTCTGTAACAAAAGCCAAAGAAGGGCATTATGTAATGATAAAGATAGTAGGGGACTTTAACACCCCACTTACATCAATGGATAGATCACCCAGACATAAAGTCAGTAAGGAAACAGTAGTCTTAAATGACACATTAGACCAGTTGGACTTAATTCAACTGGGCATCAATATCTACAGGACATTTCATCCAAAAACAGCAGAATACACATGCACATGGAATGTTCTCCAGGATAGATTACATGCTAGACAACAAAACAAGTCTCAACAAATTTAAGAGGATAGAAATTATATCCAGCATTTTTTTTCTGACCACAACCGTACAAAACTAGAACTCAATTACAGGAAGAAAAATGGGGTAAACACTAACATGTAGACACTCAACAACATGGTACTAAAAAACCAACGGGTACATAAAAGAAATTAAAAAGGAAATAAAAAATACCTCAAGACAAATGAAAATAAAAACACATTCCCAAATCTATGGGATGCAACAAAAGAAATTCTAAGAGGGAAGTTTATAGCAATACAGGCATACCTCAAGAAACAAGAAAAATCTCAAACATCCTAACTACCTACCATCTAAAGGAATTAGAAAAAGAAGAAACAAAGCCCGAAGTCAGCAGAAGGAAGGAAATAATAAAGATCAGAGAAGAAACGAAATACAGACCAAAAAAAAAAAAAAAAAAAAAACCCCCAAAAAAAAAAGTCTCAAAAGCAGATAAGAAAGCAATGGTGCCTGCTCGTAAATGAGGGGTCTTAT
Source organism: Lipotes vexillifer (assembly GCF_000442215.2). Taxonomy (NCBI): domain Eukaryota; kingdom Metazoa; phylum Chordata; class Mammalia; order Artiodactyla; family Lipotidae; genus Lipotes; species Lipotes vexillifer. The sequence continues at coordinate 844,539 of NW_006771655.1, forward strand.
CTAGATTTTAATATGGCCGTAAGCAAACTGTGAAGGTTTTTGCAAGTTAGGCAACTTGTATGGGAAAGCAGGCATTTCTAAAGTTTCTAGAATTCTAAGCCAGGCACGATGGTTTGCACACCCATCCGTTGCTGGTGGGGTCATTGTTCTGGATCTTCCCGGACCGGGGCACGAACCCATGTCCCCTGCATCGGCAGGCGGACTCCCAACCACTGCACCGCCAGGGAAGCCCAGAGCTGTTTTTTAAAAATATAAAATTGGTAAGCCTTTAGTCAGGCTGATCAATTAAAAAAAAAAAAAGAGAGGATCCAAATAAAATAAGAAAGAGGAGAAATGAAAAATGATATCACAGAGATACAAACAACCATAAAAAAATACTACCAACAGTTATATGCCAACAAATTTGACAATGCAGAAGAAACTGCTACATTTCTAGAAACATACAAGTCCAAGACTGAATCAGGAAGAAATAGACAATCTGAACAGACCTATCACTAGTAGTGAAATTGAATTAGTAATTTAAAAAACTCCCTGGGCTTCCCTGGTGGCGCAGTGGTTAAGAATCCGCCTGCCAATGCAGGAGACATGGGTTCAAGCCCTGGTCCGGGAAGATACCACATGCCACAGAGCAACTAAGCCTGTGTGCCATAACTGCTGAGCCTGCACTCTGGAGCCTGAGAGCCACAACTACTGAAGCCCGTGTGCCTAGAGCCTGTGCTCTGCAGCAAGAGAAGCCACCACAATGAGAGGCCCACGCACCACAACGAAGAGTAGCCCCCGCTCACCGCAGCTAGAAAGAGCCCGCGCACAGCAATGAAGACCCAACTCAACCACAAATAAATAGAATAAATAAATTTATAAAAAAAAACAAAAAAACAAAACTCCCAGTGAACAAAAGTCCAGGACCGGACAGCTTCATGAGGGAATTCTGCCAGACATATAAAGAAGAGATAATACCCATCCTTCTCAAACTGTTCCAAATAACTGAAGAGGATGGAACACTCCCAGATTCATTCTATGAGGCCACAATTACCTTGATACCAAAACAAGACAAAGACACTACAAAAAAAGAAAATTACAGGCCAATATATTTGATGAATACAGACGCAAAAATCCTCAACAGAACATTAGCAAACCAAATTCAACAATAAAAAAAGATCATAGGGAATTCCCTGGAGGTCCAGTGGTTAGCACTCTGCACTTTCACTGCTGAGGGCGAGGGCTCAATCCCTGGTCAGGGAACTAAGATCCTGCAAGCTGTTCAGCACAGCCAAAAAAACAAAAAAACAAAAAAACATACACATGATCAAGTGGGATTTATTCCAGGGTCACAAGCATGGTTCAATATCTGCGAATCAATCAGTGTAATACACCACATTAACAAAAGAAAGGATAAAATTCACATGATCATCTCAATACATGCAGAAAAAGCATTTGACAAAGTTCAACATCCATTCATGATAAAAACTCTCATCAAACATCTCTCAGAGGGAACATCTCTCAACATAATAAAGGCCATTCATGACAAACCCACAGTTAACATCATACTCAACAGTGAAAAGCTAAAAGCTTTTCCTCTAATACCAGGAACAAGACAAGGATGCCCACTCTCATCACGTCTATTTAACACACTACTGGAAGTCCTAGCCACAGCAATCAGACTAGAAAAATAAATAAAAGGCATAAAACTTGGAAGGGAAGTAAAATTGTCACTATTTGCAGATGACATAATACCATATATAGAAAACCCTAAATTTCCACCAGACAACTATTAGGATAAATAAATTCAGTAAAGTTACAGGATACAAGATTAATATTCAGAAACCTGTTGTTTTTCTATATGTTAGTAAAGAACTATTAGAAAGAAAAAGCAAGAAAACAATCCTGTTAAAATCATGTCAAAAAGAATAAAATACCTAGGAATAAACTTAACAAAAGAGGTGAAAGACCTATACTCTGAAAGCTATAAAACACTGACAGAGGAAACTGAAGATAATACAAAGAAATGGAAAGATATCCTATGTCCATGAATTGGAAGAATTAATATGGTTAAAATCTCCATACTACCCAAAGCAATCTACAGATTTAATGCAATCCCTATCAAAATACCCACGACATTTTTCACAGAACTAGAACAAATAATCCTAAAATTTATATGGAACTACAAAAGACCATGAATAGCCAAAGCAATCTTGAGAAAAAAGGACAAAGCTGGAGAGAGGTATCATGCTCCCTGATTTCAGACTACACTCTACTACAAAACTACAGTCATCAAAACAGTATGGTACCGGCACAAAAACACACAGATCAATGGGACAGAAAAAAGAAGGCCCAGAAATAAACCCACACACTTACAGTCAATTAATCTACGACAAAGGAGGCAAGCGCACGCGCGCGCGCACACACACACACACACACACACACACACACAATGAGGAAAAGACAGTCTCTTCAATGAGTGGTGCTGGTAAAACTGGACAGCTACATGTAAAAGAAAGAAATTGGAACATACTCTAACATCATATACAAAAGTAAGCTCAAAATGGATTAAAGACCTAGATGTAAGATCGGAAACCATAAAACTCCTAGAAGAAAACAGAGGCAGAACACTCTTTGACATAAATCATGGCAATATTTTTTTTGGCTCTATCTCCTAAGGCAAAGGAAGCAAAAGCAAATATAAACAAATAGGACCTAACTAAACTTAAAAGCTTTTGCACAGCAAAGGAACCCTACCGAATGGGAGAAAATTTTTTCAAGTGATATGACTGATAAGGGATTAATATCCAAAATATATAAACAGCTCATACAACTCAACATAGATTAAAAACTCAATTAAAAAATGGGCATAAGACCTGAATAGACATTTTTCCAGAGAAGACATACAGATGGCCAATAGGCATGTTAAGAGATGCTCAACACAGCTAACTGCCGGAGAAATACAAATCAAAACCACAATGAGATAACACCTCACACCTGTCAGAATGGCCATCATCAAAAAGACCACAATAACAAATGTTGGTGAGAATGGGGAGAAAAGACAACCCTAGTTCACTGTTGGTGGGAATGTAAATTGGTGCAGTCACTATGGAAAACTGTGGAAGTTCCTCAAAAAACTAAAAACTGAACTACCATACCATCCAGCAACTCCATTCCTGGGTATATATCCTAAGAAAACAAAAACACTAATTTGAAAAGGTACATACACCCCAATGTTCATAGCATTATTTACAACAGCCAAGATATGGAAGCAACCTAAGCGTCCATCAACAGATGAATGGATAAAGATGTGATTATATATAGATATATATACACAATGAAATATTACTCAGCCATAAAAAAGTGAAATTCTACCATTTGCAACAGCATAGATGAACCTGGATGATATTATGCATAGTGAAATGAGTCAGACAGCAAAAGACAAATACTGTTATGTTATCATCTACAATGCAGAATCTAAAAAATGCAACTAATGAATACAACAAAACAGAAACAGACTTATAGATCTAGAGCACATACTAGTGGTTATCAGTGGAGAGTGGGAATTGGGGAGGGGCAAGATAGGTGTAGGGGGTTAAAAGGTACAAACTATGTATTAAACAAGCCATAGATATATTGTATACCACAGGGAATATAGCCAATATTTTAGAATAATTTTAAATAGAGTATAATCTATAAAAATATTGAATCACTATGTTGTACACCTGAAACTAATACTGTAAATCAACTACACTTCAATTTTTGAAAAAATATCTATTTTTCTTTAATACATCTCTCCTAAATTCAAGTGAACTTGAATCGGAATACTGGAACTTGAATATTGGAATATCCATCCAGGATTGAAAGAAGTACAGACTTTTTTGGACTTGGTGGGGAGACGGTGCTACAAATCCTCAAAACACTTGCTTAACAGACTTTCAGGGGTTATTCTGACCATATCAAACGTTTACCCTGTTTACAGCCTTTTGAAACTAATATGCATTCAAGATCTTGCTTCCCTAAGATCAGAGGAGCCTCAACCAGCCTAATCCTTCCCAGCAACTGGTCCAGCTCCGAATCCAGTTGTTTTTTTTTTTTAAAGCATGGTTCTGGCTGCATTTTCTTCTCTTAAAGTAGCATCAAGTCTTACACTGTCTGATGGACTATGGGGTTTTAGTCCGAGCTTACATCTGCTTTCTCCCATGAGTGGCTAGTTGGTGAGGAAGGGGCTACCGACTTAGTGAGAGTCCAGAGCCAGCTCGGGGTCCTAAGACGCTGGGTAATTTCTCAATACATTCAATGCATCCACAAGAGAGCGGATCTTTCTATATAACAAAATCCTCCATGGCTCCCCAAAGCCCTCGCAAGGTATCGAACTCATGGGCTTTGCACAGGGCTCGCCATGACTCAATCCAGCAGGCTCTCCAGCGTCTTTCTAGCTTTCTTGACCCTGGAGCAACTGACAGCTCTGGACCCCACTACCTGTCAGACGTGGGGTCCGCAGCCGACAAGCCTTTGGCCAAACCGTCAGCGGGGGCCCACCCCACTTCATTTCCACTCATCCTTCAGAGCGCTCTCAGGAGCCACCTCCTCCGGGGGCCAGCTCGACCCTCCCCGGACCTCCTCACCCCGTGCCTGGCCCGCGTGGCCTCCCCGACCTCAGAGTCTCCAAAGTGGGTTCAAAGGGGGCTCTTTCGAGTCGCCGCGCGCAGGCCCGGCTCTGAGACCCACCACCAAGTGCCCAAAGGGAAAAGCTCGGGCCCACCTGGCCTGGCGGAGCAGACTCTCCGCCCCCGTCGTGAACATGCCGCCGCC
>NW_006771655.1:849433-865842 GCF_000442215.2 Lipotes vexillifer
CAAAGCTGCTGGCCCTGGGAGAGCTCCTCGAAGGGATAGCGCTGGGTGCACTTGGTGCAGGCGTACAGGGCCGAGGCCGCCATCCTGCTCCTCAGTCTCCTCCTCCACCGCCGCCCGCTCCGAGGCGGGGCCCTACGGGGAACTCGGGCGCCGCCGCCGCCGCCGCCGCCGCCGCCGCCGCCCGGAGGGCAGCTGACGACTCCGGGAGAAAAGCCCGCAGCAACGCCGGCTTCCGGGTCGTGTCACGTGCAGCGTCCCGCGGAGCATCACGTGATCAGGGCGCACAGGCCGTCGACCAATGGGCTTTGGCGGAGCGTCTCAGCCGGGGGCGGGGCCGTCAGCGCGAGGGCCGCCGGTCGGGGCTAGGTTTGGGTCGCGTTCCGGCACTTTGGACCGCGGGAGTCCGGGACCTCGAGACCCCAGGACCTCCGTACCCCGGAACCATGGCACCCGGCACCCCGGTGCAGCTCCGGGCGCTGGGTGCCCGGGATCCGTTAGGAGCGGCCTGTCACCGCTGGGCCTCAGCCCATCGCCCCAGTTCTAGGTTCTGTTCCATGAACACAGTCCGATCCGCCGCCTGCAGGTCCCGTGTTCAGTGCGGCCTGAATATACTACCCAGACTGCGGTCGTGGGCTGGGTCCGTGTCCTGCAGTTTGCAAGGAACAGCTGCAGCTGTCAGAAGTTCTTTTTTAAAGCTCCCATTTCATTTTGCACCCAACGTAGGCAGTACCTGCTGCATTAAAAAATCTTATTCAATCCCCACCATAATCACGGACTATCAGTGTCTCGTTTTACAGATAAGGCAACATGCTCAGAGAGGGAAGGTCAATTTCTAGTAATTCTGAGAGGTGTGCTGGCCACCGTATTTCCACCCTGCAGACTGCGCGGGGACACAGGGCGGTCCTCTGGGCAGTGACAATCCAGCGTGATAAATGCTGTTACAGCCTAAAACAGGAGGAATACTTCGGGAGGGACAGGTGCCTAAGGTGAGCCCAGCGGGTGTCAGACCAAGGGGTGGGAGGGGATGGCCTAGGCGAAGCTCTCAGGGGAAACCTGCCGTTGGGCAGCAAAGTAGAGAATGGACTGGGGGGCCGTGGGGTGGGTGGGTGGAGAGAAGGGGCTGGTCCGGGAGAGGGAGGGAGGTTACCTGAGCTAGGTAAGGGCCACGTGAATGGAGACGTAGGCTGATTCAGTAACCGTTCAGGGGGAATTTGTAGCACCTGGTAACATGGATTTCGGTGAGAGGAAGAACGGAAGAACCAAGGGCAACAGCAGGTTTCTGCTTATGGGGTGGCGCCATTCACTCGACCTCGGGGCAGGAGGATGAGGAGGTTTGTGGAGTCATTCATTCAAGGAACACGCAATGACTGAGTCCCTGTGCTGTGCTCGTAGTGTTTTAGGTTCTGGGGAGTGGGGACCGCGAGAGGCCAAGTCCCTGCCCTCGTGGAATTTACAGCCAACAAAAACGACCATTATCAAATATACAATCACACACGTAAGCCTAGTAGTGAAATGCTCTGAAGGGGCCATAAAGCCGAGTAAGAGAAGAGGGTTGAGGGAAAGGTGGATGTTCTTTGGATAGGGAGGGTCAGGGAGGCCTTGGAGGGATGAGCAGCGGGGAAGACGCAGAATGGAGGGGCGGGGGCGGGCTCAGCGCTCCTCTGCAGGCGTTCCGGCCTCGGGGCGGGGGCGGGGTGGTGAGATGCTCTTAACAGCGCCCAAGTGGAGATGTTGCGGGTGACTGACTGGTGCTGAGGGTGAGGAGCCGGGAGCCAGTGGCGGCGGGTGAGGTGGTGAGAACGCATCTGCCCCGAGAGCGCATGGAGCGAGGCGGGCGCCCCCGCGAGAGCCCCAGGGTGAAGAGGAAGGGAACTGGCAAAGGAAGCCTGGTTGGTTACAGCCCGTCTTTCTGGTGAAGCCTGCTGAGCACCGCACCTCGGCCGTCTCACCTAACATGGCCGTCTCACCCTGAGGAGAGCGTTATTGTTATCATTTGAAGGATGAGCTGGCTGAAGCTAAAAGACGGGCTGAGGGCCCTCATACGTGTAGGCGGAGGAGGGACCGGAACCAGCACCTGGACTCCAGGTCAACGCCTGCAGCCGCTCTGCCCGCTGCCTGCTGAGCAGTGGCCAGAGAAGCGGGAGTCCCAGGTGCTGCAGGGAGGCCTGAGCGAGGTCAGCACGGACTCCGTGCACCTGGCGTCCGTCGGAGGCCCTTCTGGAGATGCAAAGCAGGTATTTCATTAGAAGATTCAATATAAATAATTGCAGGGGGTGGCGCAGTGGTTGAGAGTCCGCCTGCCGATGCAGGGGACACGGGTTCGTGCCCCGGTCTGGGAGGATCCCACATGCCACGGAGCGGCTGGGCCCGTGAGCCATGGCCGCTGAGCCTGCGCGTCCGGAGCCCGTGCTCCGCAACGGGAGAGGCCACAACAGTGAGAGGCCACAACAGTGAGAGGACCGCGGACCGAAAAAAAAAAAAAAAATTGCAACCAGGTGTGGAAGAACAGAAGGGGCACAGGGAGCAGCAGCTGCTCCTAATGCTGGGGGAACAAGGGGAAGAGGGTGGAACGGTGAAAGCCTAGGGCTGGGCCGAGGGGTCCCGCAGAGCTGAAACTCACCTGAGAGGAGGCCCCCATGGGCTGGGACAACCCACTGCTGTCAGCTGCTGTTGCCAGCACGTTTCCTGGAGGTGAAGAACGCCGCGGAGAACAGGAAGCAGCCTCCGGCCTTCCAGGCCCCGCCAAAGCCCCGCGTCAGGCCGCCCGCCAGGGAGGAGCCGGCACAGTAGAGACGGGCTTGCAGAGGCCCAACCCTGGAATCATGGAACAGCACAGCAAGTTGGGTCTGAAGCTACCAGACAGTCGCTTAATAACGACACGTGGTTTTGGTGGGAATTTGCTGATTTACTTGAGCCGTGGCCTACAAATCAAATCCGAACGTAACTGCCTTTGGACCTACAAAATGTGAGACTCGGAAAGGAGGTCAAATACCGTTTCACAGCCACACACACACACACACACACACACACACACACACACACACACACAGTTTATTAAAGTAAAACATATATAAAGTACACAAATCTTAACTCAATGATGTCTCACACGTCTATAACTCAGTGGTGTGCTGGTAAACCTTTAACTGGCTCTGCTGTGGGTGTGGGGAGGCCGATTTGTAGTGCCTGATAATTTCCGTGGTGTGAACACTCCCACAGTGGCGGATTTCAAGCTGCCAGCGTGCTGTCGCTGGACAGTTGGGAGCAGATACACGGTATGCAGCAACCCCATTGGACAGTCTGTCCACCACGCAGGCCCCATGCACACGAACAACCTCGAGAGCAGCGGTAATAGTAAAATAATAGTGAGCTGTGAATTGAGTATTTATTACCTTGGGTCTTGACGTAATTTTTTACATTATTAAGTTTATGTAAGTAAAATTTTAATAACGGCTTTGGTGAACAGTTAGCTCTCAGAATTCCTGAAAATTGAACATGCAGCTCTCGCAAGCTGGCACCAGCACACGCTGCTGTAAACCTGAGTGGCCACGGCCAGGACTCAGGATTTGGGACGACTCCCCCTCCCCGCTGGCTCCCCTCCCCAGAGGCAGCCGCTAGCCTCGCTCTCATCACCAGAGATCAGGTTTGCCTCTTTTTACGCTTCATACAAATGGAACCCACGGTACTGCATTTTGCCTTCACGGTGATGCCGTGAGGCTCATCTGTGTTGGAGGATGACAGCAGCTCTTACTGCCGTGTACTTAGCAGTGTGTGACTGTATGAGTTTACCACAACTTTTCCATTCTACTCTTGACGAATATTTGGTTTGTTTCCAAATTTCGGCAATAATGATTACAGCTGCGATGCACAACCTGGCTTTTGGTGGGGATATGCACTCACTTGTGTTTGATACTCACCCAGGTTCATAGGGTAGCTTAACTTTTATTGAGAACTATGTGCTCTCACACACTCACACACACACCCCAAGTGATATTACCAAGGGTAATATTTGACTATTTCTTACAAAATGTACATTTGTGTAAAATGCTATTTTAAGGTCTTACTAGTGAGAAATGATTGTCTTAATCAAAAACAAAACTTAAAAAACTTAAACAGTTTAAAAAATGTAAATTAAGGACCTCCCTGGTGGCGGAGTGGTTAAGAATCCGCCTGCCAATGCAGGGGACACGGGTTTGAGCCCTGGTCCGGGAAGATCCCACGTGCCACGGAGCAACTAAGCCCGCGAGCCACAACTACTGAGCCTGTGCTCTAGAGTCCACGAACCACAACTACTGAGCCCACGAGCCACAATTACTGAAGCCCAGGCGCCTAGAGCCCGTGCTCCACAAGAGAAGCCGCTGCAGTGAGAAGCCCGCGCACCGCAATGACAAGTAGCCCCCACTCACTGCAACCAGAGAAAGCCCGCGCGCAGCAACGAAGACCCAGCGCAGCCAAAAATAAATAAATTAATTAATAAATCAAAGAGGAAATTGTTAAAAAAGGATGCTAATTAGCCAATATAACTCCTAAAACTCATTATTCTCACTCTTGCTTGCTCTCTAGCTAAAATCCTAACCTGTGATTAATCTGTCTGTTGTAGGCAGGCTTCAGCTGGAGCAGTGATGGAGCACAAGTGGGAGGAAGAGAAGTGCTCAAACCTTAGTCGGCACCGTGGACCACTGTGAAATCTGAGAAAGGCACGTTATCAGCTGAACGAGGGGATGAGTCCCACGCACAAACACGAGTGAACCTTGAGGATCACGGATTTGTGACAAACCCCAGGTCGGAGCCAGTCTGCGGCACCAACGCCCAAGCGCCCCCTTCCGGTGACTGTCAATCCAGCAGCACCCCGAAAAGAACAGGCGATTCCCCCGCAGCTGAGGGGGCGGAGCTGCCGCTCCCAAGACCACACAGAGCCCGGTGTCGTTTCTTTAATATATAATTTTATTTCTGGTTATAGAAACAAATGCTAAGAGGAGAAACAAAACTTCCCCATCCACATACAACAATTTAATAGATAAAAGAACAGTTAAAATAAATGAGAAACAAAAAGTAGAAATTTTAAACTTTGTTATAGCTTTAAAACATTAACGTCTGGTACAATTAGAAATCACATTCAGATCTCAAACTTTAAAAAAAAAAAGTATGGCTCCTTATTAAAAAAAATACTGTATCCCATTTGAAATGAAAACGCAGGCCGGCCCAGCTGCGGTGGGCCCCACCCCGTCCTCTCGTCCCCATGCCCGGGTTTGTGCCGACCCTCCTGGGTGTCCCACAGGCCCGATCACACTCACAGGTGGTGCAGCTTCCCATCCAACGCTCTGGGACCTAATTCACTGTACAGGATGCCACCACTTTTTAAAGCACTCATGATTAAACATATTGTGAAAAATACTCTAGACAGCCACCATTTAAAAAAAAAACAAAAAACACTCACACAGACACGCCCCTAACAACACCCGCCCCCCCCCCCTCCCCCAAATGATCTTTACAGGAGAATTCTGTCAGATAAGAAGGAACAATCCGTGCTGGGTTTAACCCTCCCCCACGTGCACCAAGCTGCCCAAGGTCAGGGCCTGAGTGTAAGCCACGAGCAGGGACACACTTTCTTCTTTCCTCCAGGATCCCCGTCCTGAGCTAGAAATCGAGCCAGGTCAGTTCTGGGCTACCAGGTATTCAGAAAGCCCTTCCTGAAAGGAAGCTTGGAAGGGAGGAGGTAAGGGCCAAACTTAAAGTGTTGGGAGTTTTAAATCCTATTTTTACTTATTAAAAAAAATTGGGGGGACCAGTTAACCCGGAAATTTAGAGGCTAAGATCTTAAGAGGCCACAAGTGTAGTCCAATCCCCTTTAGGCCAGTTAACTTCATGCACAAAAATTCCATTTCAGAGTCACAGACCTCATTCCAGCTCAGCCAATACATTCAGAATTTGGGGACAGGTCACAGCACTCCTCGTGGCTCTGGGCAACAGCTCAGAGGAGCAAGTCCTATTACTGCAGGTAAGAAAACCTTTACACAGGAAGCACAGAATCTTTTTAAAGTGTCAGACCACTGGAACGTTAACCCCGGGTGGGGGGGTGGGTGCGGTCGCAGGTCTAAATGGCCATGTCCCTCTCGGGTCTGGCCTCCCCTGCACTTTTTACTGTTTCTGACACAGAGTAAACCACCAATAAATATTTGGACGAATCAGATGAGCCAACGATTCCGGAAAAGATTCTCAAATAAAGAATCATGAACTAGAATTCTTTCAATTCTATCTTGACTCTTAAAATAACCGGGTTGGGGCAAAAAGGCGAGAGTAGTTTGGAGACCTCTCACGTCTCCCTTGGACGCAAAAGGGAGGCTAAAACCCAGAGGCATAAACTGAAAGACACCCTGGCTCATCCGGCCGGGGGTGCGGGCCCCGTGCAGCCGGCTTTTGGCACGTCAGCCCAAGTAGAGAAGCGTGTCTGCTTCTCTCGACCTCTTCCCAATCGCTACCAGCATGCTAAGCAGGTACAAGGAATGCATGGAATCCTGAGTGGGGCTCCTCCTTGGAGAGAAAGAAAGACGCCTAGAAACAAAGTGACTGCTGCCTTCACTCTCTTCTAAAACACTGAGCAGCGAAGACCGTTAGGGAAGGAAAAGACACTGAGGGTCCTAAGGCTCGCTCGCTCGAAGGGTTCTTCACTCCAGCCCCGCGTGAGAACACAGCACCAGCGCCCTGCTCCTGGCCAGCGGCCAGTCGGCGGGAGGCCTCCCGTCAGCAGGCGGCAGGGTCACCGTGCTGCTCGGGGCGGGAACAGGCACAGTTTTCCCGACAGATCGGCCCTCCCACAGCGGCTGCTCAGACATCCACTCGGGTGTGATGGGGACACGGGGGTCTTGTCACACCCAGAGGCACGAGTCCTTCCAACCTCTCTCTTCTGCTGAGTCGCCCTGTGCCCCCGGGGCAGGCGCGGGGCGGGGGGCGGCGGCGGGGCGGTGGTGGCACAGCAGGACGCGCGGCCTGATGGCAGGAGGGGACCGTCCCAGCGGAGGCAGGGCTGAGCTGCGGCCTGAGCCCGGCTGGGAGGCCCTCCGCAGAGGCGCCCCCGACAGCCCGGCAGTGCTGGGGGCACGACAACTCGGCAAGTGACCGTCCTTTCTTTGCAGCATATGAGCAAAACCACTTTCCCTAAACACACTCGGCAGACGGGCCCGTTTTCTATTCCCGTTCGGAGGAAATGCTGGCGGTGTGTCACACACCCCGCGCTGCAGAGCAGCTGTGACTCCGGGGCTGGACAGAGCGGACGGCCGCTCTCCGCAGAGACCCTCACAGTCGGACAAGGTCACCCGAGGGGCCGCGCAGTTACCGATGGCCCAGGACACCTGCAGGCGTCGGGCCCAGACCCGTCGCCCTTGGACCCAGAGGGAGCAGTTTCTGGTGGTAAAAGAAAACGCAAGAAGCGGGGCGCCGGCAGGAAGGGCGGGTACACACGCAATGGCGAGAGCTGTGTCCTGAGCATTCTGAACCCTAATGTGGGAAACAAGGCCTCGAGAAAGGAACCTGTGAGATGAGAGTAGTTTCTAAAACATGGGGAAGCAACCTGAGGACCACGGACAGAAACCACTGCTGTGCCCACCGCACCCGAGGCCCGGGCTTCCCTCCGTCCCTCTCGGGCCCTCCCACCTTTACAGCAGCACGTGTGAATGGTTTAAATGATGCTCTTATTAAACACCATATGGTCTCTTGGCGGAGGTATCACGAGGGCGGCTTCGAGCAGCCGTGGAGAAGCCGCTTTCACTGTCAGCCACGCGGGGCCGGGGCCTCGGTTTAGCAACTCTGGCCGTTTCTACTTGCAGAGCCTCACGATCATCTTGGGTAACCTATTCTAGAACAAGCAGCGCACTGTTTGCTCGGCACTGAAGCAAGGGGCGGCCGCCATGGCCTGTGGCGCCCGAAGCCCGTTCCCGGGGGCACGACAGTCCCTCATCCCAGACGAGGCCATCCCAGGGCAGAGCAGAACTTGAGGCTTTTGGAGAAAAACAGCTCATTCCCCTGCATCAACTGTATGTTAAGTCTAAACCCCAAAAGCCCCGCGAACACGCTCTCAGACTTGGTCTGTTCTTTGTCTGCATAAAGGAAGAAACTGACCAAAGTAAAAAGCCAAAAGAAAAGTCTTCCTCCTCCTTCTGAACTCCAAGCGGCCAAAGAAAGGGGTTTCTGTCCACAGAGATCTCACAACACGCCCCAGGAGATGCACAGCTCACTCTGAATGGTCCACGCAGAGCTACCTTTAGAGAAAGTAAGAGCATAGCTGAACGATGTCTGCGACCTTGAACTAGTCTTTCGCCAGGACCAGTGAGGTCCAGAGGAGGGGCCAGGCAGCCCGGTGGCCCCCCACAAACCCATTCCCTTCCAGCTTGAGAATCACCGATGCACGTTTACCAACTCAGAAATCCACTTTCACCAAACTCCCACAAACAGCAAGCCCCAAACATGAACCAACCAGGCCCTGGGAGGGAGACCGAAGGTCCCCCTGCAGCGAGTGAGTCAGAGACGACGGTGTCCGGCCTAGGGGCCCGCCCAGCACGACTCTGATCTCATGGGGAATGCAGGCTGTGTACCCTTTACGGACCTAAGAAGTGAAGCTGGATAGACTGTCTGAGCACTGATCACAGGTTCTGCCCTCGACGGCGCTGTGTGACCGGGAGCTTCACATGGAGAGAAAGCTGCAGGGGGCGGACGAGGGACACTCGGTGTTCACTCCGGGGCAGCTGATGAGCTCCTAGGTGTAGCCCTTCCCACTTCCGATGCTGGACCCAACTGTCTTGGGGGAGACACTCAACTGTTTAAGAGCAGTGATTTTCGTGACTTCCTTCCCGTGCAGAGAGCATGTTTTCCTGTATCTGGCACTGGTAAAGGTGATGACTCGTCAAGCACAGACAGGTGGACCCAGGTACCCGGACAGAGAGGGAGCCGCCGTGACAAGAGGGGCCCAAGTGCCCTGCCCCGAGCCGCACCCGCCTGGCTGATCCTCTGCGCAGATCCCAGCCCCTGGGTGCCCCGAGGCTGCAGTGACACGACCATCAGGCCAGGTCGACTTGCTTGCGCTTCCTGTCCCAGCCTCGGCTGGCTCAGCCCACGCGCCACAGCGCATGCCTGTGGTGGGCCGCGGCGCCGGGCCCTGAGGGCGGCGGCTCCGCTGTCGCTCTGGCCTGCCGCCCTTGCTCCCCTGGATGGGTCTGGCGGGGGGAGGGGGTGTGGAACCACCTGAGGACATCGGCGACCCTTCCGGCCGCGACGTGCGTCTTCCCCGGGGAGCTGGCCACTCCTGGGCCCCCTGGCTACCAGCCCCAGGACAAGTGCTGGCGGGAGCCACGCATGGCCAGGTGACCAAAGGCCCATCGGGAAGCAGACCGTGCGCCTGGAGCGGTGGGTCCCCCGAGGCCGGGCCCCACAGGACCCCTTCTCCTCCTTCCCAGAGACAGCGAAACGGGAACAAGCTTTCCGCGTGGCAGAACGTCACCGAAGGGTACCCTGTCCTGTCTCCCTTCCGGTTCCAGTCACCCCCTCCACTCCCTTCGCCCTGAACCACGGCCAGAACAAACAGTGGGATCGCCGCTGACAACAGACAGAAACCAAAGAACCTCAGAAGTCAGGAAAGCACAGGGTCAGGGCCAGACTGGCCAGACCAAGCAGCGAGGCCCGGGGCTGAGGGCGTCCCGTGGCCTCAGCTGTCCTGGGCGTCTGTCCTCCGTGGGGGGGCGCCAGCTCTCCCGAGGACAGCTCGTGAGCAAAAAAGCCCCTGCGGGAGGCCTGCGCGGCCCCGGGACCGAGCAGCAACGAAGGGGAAGGAAGCGATGGCCACCCCGGAGCCCTGGCCGAGGACCCACGGGGGCCAGGCCACCGGCGTCGGGGCGCCCGCCTCGGCCTCACTCGCTCTCACACTCGCCCACGCACACCAGGCGCGGCCAAAGACACAGGGCCGAGGCGCCACCCCTCCCCGTCTTGGCCGCGTCACAGGAGAGCTCCTTCCCACGTGGGGTTCAGTGCCGCGGACGCCGGACCAGGCGTTTCCCGGGCCGGCCATGCGGGGACAACCGCGACAGCTAGAGCACCTGGCACACCTGGCCCTGCGGTGGCGCTGCTGTCGGGGCCCTGCTGCGGACGGCGCTCCGTGAGGGAGGAACCGTTTCCACCGGGGCCCCTGGAGCTCGTGCGGAAGGTCCGACGCGGGGCGCCAGGCCAAGCTGAAAGCCACTTTTCACAGAGACGTGCGTAACATTTCCTGAGAACGTTCTCCCAGCGAAGCCGAAGGACTGCGGGCTCCTCCTGCTCTGCTCACGTCTCCGGGGGACACAGGGGGTCCCACCGAGCCGGCGCGAGCTGTGGGCCGAGCCCAGGGCCTCTGGCGCCGCGGGCGGCAGACACGGTTCCGATGGGAAACGCCAGGCAGGCTGTCGGGCAGTGAAGACACTGGAACCTGGTGATGAAGCCTGGTGAGCGGCCGCGTGGCAGCCGGCCATCAGAGCCACCGGGAAACGGGGGCCACTCGACGTGACAGTCCTCCTGTCGAGCGGCCACCTCCTTCCCCCAAGGACCAGTGGCCGCATGTCCCCCGTGTGGCCGGGACGCAGGTCAGACGCTGCAGCCGCTGGCTCAGGTGGATCTTTCGTGTGAACAGCTTTCTGCCTTGAGCACCAGTCCGGGAGGCCGTCAGTCTTCCTTGAAGTTAACAGACAGAGCGGCAGGTTTACTCTCCGTGGGATTAATGCCGGTAAGAAGCCCAGACCTACGGCCGCTAAACTGTCTACAGGTGAAAACCGCAAAAACAGATGGTCCCTTCTGTGTCTGTCTCAGGTTGACGATGAAGCCTGAATTCCGTGTTTCAACAAAACCAGAAACACGTGGGGCCCAAAGCCAAACCAGGCCCCTCCCCTCCGTCCCATTAATGCCAATACTTTCTACGTCACTTTTAGGAGAAGAAACCATAGGACAGTCTGAAATCCGGCGGTGCTGCCTTTCTCTCGCCTCTTTCCAATCTCCTACAAACAGGGCTGGATCCCCAGGCCTGTGCTCTCCTTTGGAGGCCCGTCTGCACCAGGCTGCATCTCTGTCCCGTCCTCGGGGCGAAGGCTGCTCTGGGAGCCTGGCTCCTGTGCGCGGTCGGGGCCGCCTGGACGTGGTCCCGGAGACGCTGAGCTACAACCTTCTTCCCACGCCCTTGACGAAAGGCATGGGGAGAAAAGGTGCTGCTGGGGGCGGGAAGAAACGAAAACAAAGAATTCCCAGAACCGTACAATCAGCTGTCTGAACGTTTTTATGGGTTTTTGTTTTAAACCAGAGCGGGGGCAGGAGCTAAGACGCCGGGAGGATGAGTGTGTCCGGGTGCACGTGGACGGAGGCGTCCTGCCCATGTGGCACCGAGCTCGGTCCGCGTGGAGCCCCTCATCTCGGTCCCGAGCGGCGGTGGTGTCGGCCGCCTCGGCCCAGCTCCGGAACTCCTTTTGGCGTGTGTCCCACTCCACCTCCACGCGGGCGACGTCACTCCCCGGTCCCGGGGCCCTGTGGGCCGGCGGCCGCAATCGCCCCGGCCTGCGTGGTCACAGTCCCCATGGGCTCCTCCACTCGGGACCTCTTGAGCTCGGGCTCCCCGGGGGGAGAAGCGGAGGCGCCGGTGGCGGCGGTGCTGGTGGCCGCCGCCGCTGCCGCTGCTGCCGCTGCTGCCGGCTCCTCAGGCCCCACCTCGCGCACACGCGTGACCACCACCGGGGTGGACGAGCTAGCCTGAGCCGCGAGGAGCTGCAGGGGGCTGGCGAGGGCTAGGGCGGAGGAGAAAGAGTCACGTTGGGAGGCCGGCTGGGAGCGGCGCCCGTCTGTCCTGAACACAGGCCAGCGCGGCCACACGAGGGCCGAGGGACGCAGGGGCCCAGCTCCCCGGCACGCTGGGCGCCTCTGGGCAAAGCCAGCAGCAGCGCTTGGCCGCCAGCCCCTCCCGGACCCCGGCCCACTCCCCGCCCCAGGGGCCTCCGTCCCTGTCTCCTCCTCGCGCTGCTGCCTCTGTGTGTGGATCCCTCTAGACACCCCGCTGGCTCCCGCCTCCCCTCCGGCAGGGCCTGCCTGCACCAAGAGCTCTCCCCAGCCCTCCCCACACCCTCCTGCGTGGCGCTCAGGGTGCCAGTGCCTTTTCACTTCTCTCTCTGACCTCTATCCCCCAAGCAGGGCATGAGCCCCGTGACCTGGGGATTTTGCCCGTTCCCTCGGGGCTACCCTGGCATCGTATCCCAGTGCCCGGCACACAGCAGGTGCTCGATAAACTGAATGGATGACTGCCTTAACTGGGAAAGTGTTCTTGCTGCACTGACCCTGGTCAGACCACAGAGCTTAAGGCCAGGAAGTGGACGCCGGGCAGGGCCTCACCGTAAGCGCTGCCGGCTAGACTACTCGTGGGGACGGTGTGCTTGCCGTTCTGAGTGACGGCCCGGACCGGAAGGTGGTGCTGCCCGATGGTCACTGGTGTGGCCGGCTGCAGGATGGTGACCGTGTGTCCGGGGACCCCTGGGGCCATCTGGCTGGCCACCGTCTGGATCACTCGGCTGGCGGCAGGGATGGTGGCAAACGCGATGGTGGGCTTCTCTTCCAAGCCTGCGGGGACAGCGTGCGTCAGAGCCACATTCATGGCACCCGCGGTGGCACTCGCAGGCGTCTCAGCCTGAGCCTGTCCACGTGGGGAAGGGGGCCCTGAAGCAAGGACACTGGGAAAAGACCCTGGTTCTCAATAGAAAACTTCCAGTGATGGAATGTTTGTTTGTTTGTTTGTTTGTTTTTGCGGTACGCGGGCCTCTCACTGTTGTGGCCTCTCCCCTTGCGGAGCACAGGCTCCGGACGCGCAGGCTCAGCGGCCGTGTCTCACGGGCCCAGCCGCTCCGCGGCATGTGGGATCTTCCCGGACCGGGGCATGAAGCCGGGTCCCCTGCATCGGCAGGCGGACTCTCAACCACTGCGCCACCAGGGAAGCCCGATGGAATGTTTTGAAACAAGAGAAAAACAAGTAATAGGGCTTTAGGAAAAAATTTAAATACCTTGCGCTTTAACCAAAGCAAGCTTAATCTAAGAAAAAAAGCGTATTGTTTGGAATGAAAGGATTTGCACTTGGAGCCATAACTTAAGTTTTCTTTCCCCAAAACGCATGTGTCGTTAGGACGGTATTACAGAAGACGTAGCCACTGAGATCAGCCATCAGTGGTCATTAGGATGCTGCCTGATTCAAAAGTGTTCCCTCGAGGGTCTCTGACAGCACTGGTTGCATTTTCAACATTTACCTCATTAATTCCCTGGGATCCAGATTTCTAGCTCAGGACTTTGTTTTTTACTTTGAACGTCTCCTAAGGACCCCTGCTGGGGGTTCTACAGGACTCTTCCTCCGACTCCAAGCTGAGGCCCCGTACCTACTTCAGGGGCACCTGGGGGCGCTGGGCATCTGAGGTGCTGCGCACAGGGAGCAGCGTTTCAGAGGACGATCAGTGCTGCTTTACAGGACGCACTTCCCGAAAAACAGGAGTGGGGCGGAGAGGCCGCAGCCCGGGAGCCACTGTCCCCCAGAGACAGCCTGGGCCCCACGCCTGGGCTCTGCAGCCCCCCTGGCCCAAGCTGACGGCTCCACCTTCTGGAGACCCACGTCCCCGCCAAGGCACTGCGCGGCGACGTTACCTCTCGCCTCGCTGCCCAGGTCCAGCACGGCCGTGCCTGCCGCTTCGTGGGCAGCCCCTGCCGAGGCCTGGCTGGCAAGGATGTATCCGTTGGCAGAGCTGGCGGAGCTGGTGACCACCCTGAGCATGGTGACAGGGGGCGCCTGCTGCACCACGTGGATGGCGTGGCCCGAGGGCTGCTGGGCTGTCACTAGCGAAGCCGGCATGTAGGCGACGGGCTTGGCTACCAGATTGGGCGGTCGGGGCGGCACGGCCATGATCACCGGCTGGGCGCTGACGGGAGAGCCTGCGGGGGAGGATGCGGGTCAGCGGAGACCCCCGTGTGCGCCCTTCCTGTGTGGGGCGCGGCGCCGAGTTCCGCCACATCAACCAGAGGACCAGACCCTTCTTACCGGGTGCGCTTTGGGAATACCGATACTCGGGAACAGAAGCTAACTTTGCCCCAAAGTCAGGGTCATGCGGAATGGGTGAGCCCTCCCGGGACAGGCACTCTGGAGTCTGCAGGCCACTGGAACGCGGGGACATGAGCCCGGGGTGGGTGGGTGAAGCTGGGGCGCTCCTAGGAGGGGGGAGACAGGACCACAGCAGTGAGTACATACGACAAGAAACGAAGACGGCACTTATCAAAACGGGAGATGTCTCAATGCCCGTGCCCTACGTGCTGCCTTTGCCCAACTTTTCCTGATGCTTCTCTGTCCTCGCGAGGGACTTCCGACCCTGGCACTCCGCCCGGTACATGTAACATCACCCAGCGTTTAAAGGCCCAGCGAAGGCCACGATCCAGAGTGTTTACCTCCTGAAGGCCCGGGCCGGCCTCCCAGGAAAGCGGCTTGGGCTTCTGGGTGAAAAACAGCAGCTTTGCTGGGATGGGCACCAACCTCCCCCTGGACAAATCGACACCCGGAGAGCAAAGCACATGCTGGGAGACCAGCCGTTTTGTCTCGCACAGATAATAATCCACAGAACACTTCGCCTGGGTCTAAAATCGAGCATCTTGCCCAGCTCCTGCCCAGAGCACTGCCGGGATGGGCTGGACAGCAAGACTGTCCCCGACCCAGGCCTAGCGGCCTCATCTGACTGGTCTGATGCTCAACCTGGCGGCCGCTGGGTCACTCTCCAGCCCTCCCGCCTGTGGCGGCCCCGACCCCCCATCGGGGCCTGTCTAATCCGGCTTTGCTCCTCCACCCGCAGCACAGGCACCCGTGCCCTCTCTCCCTGAGACGTGGTGCATATGCCAGGCTCTGGCTGAGCTCCCCTCCTGGCCTGGGGGCTCCCTTCCCGAGCCCCACCCATCCCAGTGCAAGTTCCACCAGCACAAGAACAGGCTCCCAACTGCCAGTGTGACCTTGAGGACGGGCCCCCTTACAGACACCCTTTACGCGGGGCTCCCCGGGCAGCGCTGGACACGCAGCGCAGGCCCCGTCACTATCCCCAGCTGGCCGGCGGGCCTGTCTACACGTGACAAGCAGTGTTGGTCACGGGGTTGAACTGCGTCCCCCAAAGACATGCTGGGGTCCTACCCTCCAGGGCCTCAGAAGGGGCCCTTCCTTGGAGACAGGGCCTGTAAGAGGTGGTCGAGTCAGGTGAGCGGGAGGGGGCCCTCGTCCACCTCCGTTCCTCCGTCTCCCCCCATTCCCACCGTGCATCATCCCAGTGTCCGAGAGCCAACGTGGAGGGCCAGCTGCCGTGCCCGCTCACGCCCTATCACAGGGCTGGCCGGGCCTGAGCCGGTCTCTCCAAAATCCAGTGAAGAGGTCTGAGTGGCCATGGCCCCCGGGGTGGAGGGGCGGGGACTTACCTGGACGACAGTGGCCCGAAGGGGGTGCGGAAGCAGGAGGCGCCCCGCTGCCTCCGCTTCCGGAACGCCTGCTCCACGAGCTTGGCCTCGGAGGCAGCGTCTATCCGCCAGAAGGACCCCTTCCCGGGCTCCTCCTGGGAGCGAGGGACCTTAACAAAGTAGCGATTCAGGGAGAGGTTGTGGCGGATGGAATTCTGTGGGCAGAGCAGAGGGGGTCAGCGGCCACGGCGGGTCAGACCTGAGCACAGCAGCCGGGAGAGCGCGGCCCCGGTCCGGGCCGCAGAGGCCTCCTCGGGGGCGGGGGGCGGCTCACTGGGGAAGGACAGGGGTTTCACAGTGGTTTTTCTCGTGGAAATTCAGCACACGCTCACGACCACCCCTTACACAGGAAGCGAACCATAAGGACAAGCCCTGGCCTGGGAGACGCCCAGCTCAGAGCTCGTACTGAACCGTCCAGCCAACGGGACAGAGTGGCCACGGGGGAGACCTGAGCGGCTGTGACGTGCTGGCTGTGGCCAAGGCCGGCAACGGTCTTGTGAACCCACACAAGAAACCGTCCGGAAAGAGCGGGGACGGCGTGTTTCCAAGTTAGCTCAGGAGAAGCTGGCGCACCAAGCGTGGGAACGTTTCCGGACCCAAGGGGGTGCTCACTCTGGACACAACGTGGCCGTCCGGGGAATGAGCCCCCAGCCCCCGGGGGTCGTAAAGTTGGGGCCCGGGCACACCGCACCTGCCAGCCCTTGTCGGCTGTCCGGTAGTACGGGTAATGCTTGGTGATGTGCGCATAGATGCCGCTCAGCGTCAGCTGCCGGTCCTGCGCTGAGGAGATGGCCTGCACGATCAGCTGTGCGTAGGAGTACGGCGGCTTCGACTCGTCCTGAGGACACAGCCAGCGTGGGGTTAGCCCGGAAAGACGTTTATGGTCCGCCCCCGCCCTCCCC
>NW_006771655.1:866112-866971 GCF_000442215.2 Lipotes vexillifer
CCCCCCCCCAGGCCACCTGCTCACGGAGAAAACCCTCCAATGAGTGCGCAGATTTGCAGGGTATCCGCTAAAACCAATCCCCACGACCTCCTCTTGTTTAATCCATGTGGTTTAAGCTAGGAAGAGCTGTGTCTCCCTCATGGGGGGTAAAAATTAGGCTTATTCATAGTTTAATTCTGAAATTTCTCACCTCCTCTGCAAACTGATTTAAAAACAGTTGTCAGATGGGAACGAACTAAGACAAGGCTGTAAGGCGAGAGCCTGACATTCTTCTCAGAGACCGTAATTACGCTCGGAGCCATCCCGTCCCCGTGGACGGGACGAGGGGAGGACGAGGGAGGGAGGGGCAGGGACGCCAGCACCCCACGCCCGGTCACTGGCCAACGCGCCGAGGGCTGAGACCTTGGGGCTGTCCCCTCCGGACGCGTCGGCCTGCTGCTCCGAGGCGGCCTTCGCGGCGAACTCCGCCGCCAGCTGCAGGTCCGAGGTCACGTTCTGGACGAAGCGGTAGCTGGAGGACCCGGCTCCTCGGGGGCTGGCCGGGCAGGAGTTGGGGACACTGCGGAGAGAAAGGACACGTCCTGAGTTCTGACCCTGAGCCGAGGAGGTGGGCCCGGTGCTACAGGATGCCCGGACCCCCGGACGGCGCGGGTGGCCGGAGCTCGTGGCACTGCCCCATCCCCACTGTCCTGACACAGCACCGAGGGCGGCCAGGGGACTTGGGCAGGTGGCGGCCACACGATGGCGCCCGAGGAGAGGCCAGGACGCGGGGAAGCGCAGTGCCCGCCTCCCCCACCGGTTCCCAGGCCCGCGGCGCCCCCGCCCCGCCCCCACGGTCCCGGGCGGGGGCGGGGGGGGG
>NW_006771655.1:867015-872501 GCF_000442215.2 Lipotes vexillifer
GGGGGGAGAGCTCCTCTCCCGTTGGAAGCTGCAAGCCAATCCGTGGGCGGGAAACATCGGGGCTCCCACTCCGAGTCTCAGCCCGCACGGCCCGACCTGTCTGCGGTCTGTCCCCGCAGCTGGCACAGCGGGGGGCCCGCCAGCCACAACCACGGGCGGGGCCCGCCAACCACGGGCGTGGCCCAGTTCCTGCTGCTAACAAGGTGGACTGCGATCTTCAAGCCATGTCGAAAGTTTGATTCTGTAAGTTACAAGTATTCACAAGCTCTGAAAGTGGGTCCCAAACCCAGGTAAAAAGTGTCCCTGCTGAGAGCTGACAGAGCCCGGGGTTGCCCCCCTCCTGCCCGTCCCCGCCTGCCCTCATCCACCAGCACCCCCGGAAGTCGCCCTCCATGCTTCCAACGCGGCCAGGCGTTCCCGCCATTGTCCAGATGACAAGACGCCCCCCAAATCCCCACAAGTCAAGCTCATGTGAAAGCTCTTTGTGCCACTTTCCTGGACACACGAGCACAGCCTCGTCTCCGGCTGGGCTGCCGTCACTGGCTTCCCTGCCCAGCTCCCCAGAGGGGGGAGCTGTCTGTGGCTTTGAAGGAGGGGCTCAGGAGACAAGTTAGTAAACACGGGAAGGGAAGAACGAAAAAATAAAACACTGTGACTGGGGAAAACCTGGCAGCTGATATGAATGGTGAATTCCACTACGGTCAGTAATTACCCCTTTTTGGTCAGGAATCTGCAATCTATGTAGAAATTTGAAGGAATCTTTTTTTTTTTTTTTTTTTTTGAGAATTCTTGTTCTTCTCTCCCCTAGATTCCCCAAACATGGAGACAGTAAGTCCTGTGAGTATAGAAATTTTAACCAACCGTAAGGTAGGATGCAGTAATAAAAGCAGCTCTTTCTGAATTTCATTTTGAACGAAACATACAAAACCCAAGCTTATAAAGTAAGGTAGGAGGGGAGAGAAAGCGTCTTACTAGTAACATGCTCACACACTCAGCATCAGGTCTTCCAAATGCGTCCACCTGGGGACCAAATGCCATGGCACGCAGTGGTTCAATGAAGGTGCAACCCTGATGGGGGCTGGAGGGAGGGGGCTCCCTGAAGACTCTCTGCCCTGCTTCCTCCAACGACGTGGTGCTGCAGGATGTGCCAGCACAGAAGCACCGGTTCGCCAGCTCCAGTCCCAGACATGTTCAGCGCCCCTTCTGGACTTGCACACAAGTGAACCAAAACACCACGCCTGGCCCATGCTCTGACCACAGGGGGGCGAGAACCGTCCCCCGAAACACACTGGCCTCAGCACAGATCAGGAAACGTCCAGGTTGGTGGAAACAGACAGTGCAGGGCTGATCTGGGAAAACCTCACTGACATCTGACCTGTGTGACCCACGGGGCACCCTGACCAGTGCAGACCACAGACAGCGACTTCTGGGCTTGGGCACCGGGGATCCATGGCCTGTCCCAAGTCCATATTTTGTAAAAGATCATAGAAAATTTATATCTAACTCTCAAAAAGCAAAACCCAGAGAAAAGTCTGTCATTCCCCACAGGATGATTTCTAGTGGAAATAATGAACAGCGGGCTCGCAAACGGGAGAAGAGGCCGGGCAGCCTCCATGCCACTTTCTACGACGCGCGCCAGCTTGTGCTGACAAACCCTTCCTGGGGAAGCGTCCGCGGGGACAGGGCACCGCTGATGCCCAGAGGGCCCAGCAGGCCCAGCCTGGAGAACGTGCGTTCGCGCACACCGCCGCACAGACCTCAATAAACCCCATTCAGCCGTCACTGCAGGCTGGCCTCGGCCCAGAGGGCTGTGCCTGGTACCCAGCCACCCTGGCGTCACACGTCCGGAGGGAAGGAGCAGAGGTGGAAGGAGGTGAGCAGGACGTCTCTGGGCTGGGAACATGCGAGTCAAAGGCGGGCCTCATGGGTGGGTGGGTGGGTGTGTGGGCGGGTGTGTCTGGGCGTCTGGGGTGTGTGTCCCACCCTGGGGAAACTGACCAAGACACTGAGTGTCCCCCGAGGGAGTTTCCTAGTCCTCTGCAAAGTCCCTGACAATCAGCAAAATAGGAAAGATTCCTACAGCATAAACACACATTTTCCACCCTGGGACTGACCAAGACACTGAGTGTCCCCCGAGGGAGTTTCCTAGTCCTCTGCAAAGTCCCTGACAATCAGCAAAATAGGAAAGATTCCTACAGCATAAACACACATTTTATCTCTAGAGGGGTAGGGGAGAGGAAATGGCGGACCCCCTGGGACGCCAGGCTTCAGCAAAGAGCCGCCCGCTTCAGGGGCCCCCCAAGTGCCCGGGGTGGGGAAGTCTGATCTGCAGATGGAGTAGAGCAGCAGAGGCCAAGCAGCCTGGAACTACCCGACATCACATGATAAACACCGTTCTTCTCACCTTGAGGTTGAAAGTGGTAACGACGCGGAAGACGCACTTTAGGACGTCAGTCACTGACCCCCCCCAACCCCCCTTTCACATTTCCGTTCAGGCAAGAAGGGCTTCGGGTCAGGAGTGGAGGTGGCTCATGGCTGGCCCGTCCTGCCAGTGGCTGCCCTGCATCTGGGCCACTGTCTCACCAGGACAAACGTGCCGGGCCCTGGGACAGTCCAGGCCCAGAACATGACTCCTGTGACCGCCCAAGACATACCTGGAACCACACTGCACCCTGTATTCACAGCAGCCTGACGGAGAGAGAGCGCCCAGGCTCACTGTGAGGGTGAGAGCCTGAGCTGAGAAAAGCAGATCTGACCAGAGGCCACTGTCCCCAGAGACGCGCTGAGCCTCGTCCGGGCTCATGCCATGCCCACGGCGTAGCCCTTGCTGCCCGGCTCAGACGCCTGGCGGTCCGGCTCCAGCTGGGCCTCAGCAAAGCGCGCAGGCGGGAGGCTCTGGGTCCTGCCCCTCCTGAGCCAGCCTCCTGGGAAGGAAGTCCTGCTGGTCCCGCACCAGAAACATTTTCTTTTGTTGTTACTTGTTTATAAAGTGCTTCAGCCACTTAAAGAAAATCTGCTTATGGCACAATTTGCCTCAAATCGATTCCAAGTTGTAGAAGGGTTTTTCAACAGAAAAAAATTATAATTGAAAGAAAACAAGCAAGTGGGAATGGATCTGAAATGGAGGTGGGAACGTGGGCCGCCCAGGCGCGGGGGCAGCGTGGCCCCTCCACCCTGGCCCTGTGCCTCGTTTGCCTGGATGGAGGGCAGCTGGGCCATACAGGACACGGGGAACACACAGAGGAGGGGCTCGCGGAGGACGCCAGACGGCGGAGCGGGGTTGCCGGGGAGAAGGCAAAACAAAGCAGCAGGATCACAGCCCCGAAGAGGTGAAGAGGCTGCATTCACAACAGCAGGACACAATTAAGAGAACATCTAGAGAACAAGGAAATGCTCTTACAACTTTTAAAAAGAGGAGAAATAAAAGTTCAATAAAGGGTGGAAGGAGAAACTTGAGAAAAGCAGAAAAGAGAAAGGGATGGACACAGGAAGAACAAGGTGGGAAAGGACGACGAGTACGCAGGGGGAGAGAACGTCACAGAAGATAACCTCCTAGAAATGCAGTAAGTGAGTCTTCAGATCCAAAGGGTCCCATTAAACGTCCAGCCCCCTCCTAGGCACCCCGCTGAGACGGGGCCGGTGCTGCGGATGCCGAAGACCCAAGCCCCCCCACCCCCTGCAACGCCCCCAGGGGGACACACTGTGTACAAAAGGGCCAGGATCACAGGAGCATCAGACTTCTTAACAGACACACTCCAAGCTAGAAAGCGACATCAGTTCTGAGCAAAAACGTTTCCAACCTAGAACTCTCTACCCAGGATAAACATCTACCTAGTGTGAATGGAGAATAATGATAATTTTCAGGTGTGGAAGTTTTTATAAAAAAATTTGCCTCTCCTGTCCCCTTCCTCAGGACTAGAAGATGTTGTCCAATAAAAGGAAGGAGCAGATCAGGAAAGGGAAGACTGGGGAGCTGGGAGAGAGGGGATGCCCAGGATGGTGTGGAAGATGATCCCAGGGTCAGAGGCGCCCCCCGCACCTCGGGGCCAGGCGGGAGGAGGCCTGGGCTCCAGGTGATGATGTAAATGGGAAGGATGTGCCAGTCGTCCCAGGTACCAGGAGACCTAACCAAACAGAGAAGGGGGACACTGTAACTCCCGGGAGCGCAGGCCGGGGAGAGGCTGAGCAGTGTAGCCGTCACACAGCCGCACTGAGGCCATCAACCAACACTTCTGATGTGACCTCGCTGGGCTGATGGGGTGGGAGGAAAAGCCAAGTCCTCTATCCCACAGGAAGTCAGTGTATGATGATCTGAAACAGAGACACCAGAAGGTGAGTAGGTGCCGAGGGGCGTGAGGACAGGCTGGGCGTGGCCAGGGGCTGTTCTGTCATCACCAGCCCTGCAGAACCTTCTGCTTTCTTAGATCACCTGCACATATTACTGTGATGTGAATAAACCTTTAAAAAACACAAATGAAATCAGTACCACCTCTCTCCCTGTGGGCACCTCCTGAACGCGCAGCCCCGCCGTTCTACCCGCTCTGCTGGAGAACCTCAGTCTCCCATCTGTAAAGTGGGGACGGCAAGGATGTGACCGCACGGCAATACCACACAGCAACACCGCACAGGACCACCGTGGAGGTGAACGGATATACTGAGCTCCCAGCCCACCGCACAGGTCCGGCGTGTATGTCAGAGCCAGCTCTGTTTTTTTTTTTTTTTGCGGTACGCGGGCCTCTCACTGTTGTGGCCTCTCCCGTTGCGGAGCACAGGCTCCGGACACGCAGGCTCAGCGGCCATGGCTCACGGGCCCAGCCGCTCCGTGGCATGTGGGACCTTCCCGGACCGCGGCACGAACCCGTGTCCGCTGCATCGGCAGGTGGACACTCAACCACTGCGCCACCAGGGAAGCCCACAGCTCTATTTTTATCACCGTTCTTAAAATCTTGTGGCTCACGACCCTAACAAGTGTATTTTAACCAAAATAATCAAACCTGAGGGTTCCATGGCCTCAGCACGGACCGTTTAGACACTTCTGAGAGGCGATTTCAGACCCAGGAGACTAGGAAACTGGAAACAGCTGCCTGGCCCTCGGTGGGGAACTGGTCAATCAAATACAGGACACGTCCAACAGTCCACTGTGCGGCCACGAGCGATGCAGTGACACAGAAAGGAGACACGTCCAACAGTCCACTGTGCGGCCACGAGCGATGCAGTGACACAGAAAGGAGCCCGAGACACAGAGGGGCAGGAGAAAAAACAAGCTGCAGGACATTCTGAGCTCCAAGGGACCTTTCTGGGGAGGGGTCACAAATACTCACCCCCGTCAGACAAGCTCTCGGGCATGTTCAGAGAAGATGCACCTGCAAACATGGACTTCTCTCCAAGAATGTCACTGCACAATTTTTATTTTCTGAAACATTTCAATTTTGTACAGTGCACATATATTGTAATATTTCTGTAATCCGGGGGAAAATAAAGGGAAA
>NW_006771655.1:872511-887156 GCF_000442215.2 Lipotes vexillifer
CCAGTCTCTTAAGAACACCTGTGCTCACTAAGAGACACTCAGTGCTGTGAAATCCTGGGACATTATTTTAAAAGGTTAACTCATTTATGAAACACACCTTGTCCCAGTGAGAACAATAAGCGAACAGGCCTGAGCCCAGAAGTACCAGGTGCGTCTCCCTCTGAGGAGAGGGCAGATCCGGGCGGGGGGCCCATGCCTCCCTCAGGTCCTCCTCCAGGCTCTGCCTGTTTCCGGAAACCCAGAGCCACAATCTGGAAAGGAAGGGCTCTCGGCGGCAGGGCACCAGGCCGGGCCTCGCCCAGAAGGCACACCCAAGAACACATTACACAGCACCCATCCCCCGGAGATGTGCCCGAGAGCAGGGAAACAGCTGCCCCAATGGACACGCGACTAAAGCACAAGCCCAGTCAACCTCCTCGCAACAGTTTAAAGCCAAAAAACACCCTGGCACGGATGTAGGCAGAAGGAAAACTACAAAGGACACGGTGGGCGGCACCTTTCTGTGTAGATGAACCAATTTTTATTTCTCCCAAGTTTTCAGATGGGGAAAGGGACCGGGTGGGTGTGAGTGGGGCTGGGGGGGTGCGGGACCCACTGACGGCGGGTCTCCCAGACCAGCCGGGCAGGGCTCCCCACTGTGCAGGCACCTTCCTCTCTGGGTCACTCGGGGGAACTGAGGAAACGCTGCAGCTGGAAACTTCGCAACAGAATAAATCACTCTCAAGGAAGGATCCAAAGTTTGCCAGAAACACAAAGACCTTCCAACAGCCACAACTCGACAACCTCCCAGCTCAAGGCACTTAACACTGCAAAGTGAGTTAGGGCTGAATCTCGCGCAGCAGTGAAGCAGGACTGGGCTGGAAGGTCATCGTTAAAAGTGGTTTAGGTTCTGAGGTTGGTTGCTTAATTTTTATTTCCTACAGGGTTCCGCTAACCTCGGCCAAATCCCACAAAACAAATTACTTTTGGTTTTGATCTCTATACTACAAATATTAAGAAACGCCTTCCTCAAGAAATAGCTTCTAAAAACTTAGTATAAATTAGCTGCTCTCTTTCTGTGCTGCTCCCTTTCTCTGGTTGAATTTCAACATTTTTCTTAACAAGAGAGCTCATTCATGTTCTGGGTGGAGGACTTCGGAGCAGGGAAAAAACCCCGCAGAACCCGCCCCCGCCCCGCCCCGCCCCGCCCCGCCCCGCCCCGGGGCACTCAGCGTCCTCCCTCCAGGCAGTTCTGACCGAGCTGGAGCCCCTCCCATTCCCCCCTCCTCCTGTTTCCGGGCCCCGCCCTGGCTCCCTCCTAGCCAAGGCCCCACCCAGCAGGCGCGTCCCCAGGGTGGGGCGTGGGCTGGAGCAGACATGCAGGCACTTCCTACCCCGCCACGTGGCTTCCAAGACCATCTCTGTGATCCAGATGAAGAAATAGGCCCTGTGGGCTGGAGGTGGAGGACTGGGCGGCTGCTCCAGTGGGGCTGGCCCCGGGAGGTGTTGCCCTGACGCAGCCGGGAGGCTGACCACAGCCCGGCAGGTGCTTTCCACGTCGTGCTGGGCGGAGGGGACCAGACGGGACAGCAGTGCCCTTGGGGACACCCAGCCCAGCATGGAAGCCGGGGCTGAGACATCGCCTTTGTTCTGCCAGCTCCCAGAGCAGTGTGGAGCCTCCCTGGGCTCAGGTTTCCCGGGACCCACTGCCCTGGGTCTGGGGCTCTTGCACAGAACCGAGGGCTGAGCTGCGGCCCCGTCTGGGGAGCCGCCATGGTGGGAGGAGGGGCGGGTGGAGGCAGTCGGCATGGACACAGGCCAGCAGAGCAGAGGCCGCCCTTCTGGCCTCTGGGCGGCTCTTCCCGTCCTGCCAGCCTGACGCCAGGCCTCCAGCCAGGTCGGCCAGTGGAGGCGGGAGGAGGGAGCACAAGCCTGCCACTGCCCCCGGGTCACCAGGCCTCACCTTGGCTGCGCCCATGGCAGCCTCGGGGCTGCAGTACCACCTTCTCTCTGGGGGCACAGCTGACTGACTCTGGGAGGCCTCTGGGCAATGCCTCAGAGACTCAGGTGTAGCTGTTGGCCAGGGCGCACCACTGGGCCTCTCCCAGACTCCAGGGCTGCACTCCCAGGTGGGGAGTGCAGAGGGGCTGGGGTCGGGGTCAACCCCCGGGGCCGGAGAGGGCGAGCGTAGGGCGTAGGGACGGGTACCCGGACGGGGAGCGGGGCGCGGGCCGCTGCCGGCCGGGGTCTCCCAGCCCGCCCGCTTCCCCGGGGACCTGCTATGGGCGACGGGCGCAGGGAGGGTGCCCGGGCGGGGTGGGCGGAGGCAGCTGTTTGTAAACACGCCGGCCCCGCGCCTGCGCCGGGCGCGCAGGAAAAGGATCTGGGCAGCAAAACCTCAAGGGCCTCTGAGGTTTCCAGCGGGCAATCGGATTCGGCAGCGCCGAGATAAACGGATGTAAACAGAAATCCTTTTCTGTGACACTTAAAGGCCCAAGAGTGAAAGAGTCAGTCTCAAAGTTACTACTTTCCCCGCAAAGCTGTTCTACCGGATGAAGACCAGAGGCGAGTGGCCCAGCGCCCCAACCCCACTCGGGCCCGGGGTCTCCACAGTCACATGGCCGCGACTTCCCAGAACTGCGCAGGGACACCGGCCTCACTCTGCTCAGTGACACCATCTACGCCCCTTTAGAACCGCCGGCGCCTCCTAACACACAGGTGGCCGCAGCACGTGGAGCTGCTGCACTAGCTCAGCCTGCTGGCCACTGTTTTTATTCAAAATGTTACTGGGAATTATATCTATTTTATGAAGACCTCCAGGTACAAACCAAACCAAAACATTTTTCTTTCTTAAAGCGTCGCCAAAAAAAAAAAAAAAAAAAAAAAAAAAAAAAAAAAAAAGCATCGATGTGGCTGGATTATGAACTGATTATTAGCAGCCCCAGGCCAGTCTAAGGCTGACCTCGGGCTCTGGTTTCACCAGGCGTGTAAGGGCTCCAAGGCCCACACGCCTGTCTGGCTCCCAACGGCACGTAAAACACACTTGGCCACTGCTCCTGCAGCCGCTCTGAGGTGCTACTGGATAAAGGTGTCAGTCCATACAAGCTTTTTTATCAGCTTCACTGAGCTATAATTCACACACTACACAATTCACCCGTTACGAGTGTACAATTCAGTGGTTTTTAGTGCATCCAGAGTTGTGTGACCATCACCTCATTCCACAATACTGTCGCCACCCCAGAAAGAAACTCTGTGACAGTGTGCAGCCCACTCCCTTGAACCCCCAGACCCTGGCAGCCTATTTTCTTTCTCTAAGGATTTGCTCATTCTGGACATTTCATATCAACAGAATCACACAATGTGTGGTCTCTGGGGACTGGTTGCTTTCACTCTGCATCATGTTTTCGGGGTCATCCATGTTGTACCAGGTGTCAGCACTTCATTCCTTTTTATGCCGGAATGACCCTCCACCCTGTGGCTGTAACACATTTTTCTCTCCACCCTGTGGCTGTAACACATTTTCTCTCCACTCAGCAGCTGATGGACACGTGAGCTATTTCCACTTTGGGGGCTGCTATGAATAACACTGCCATGAACCCTTGTGGATGAGTTTCCACGGAGACCTCACGACCCAGGGAGCTGCTGGGCGGTTAAGGTAACCCTTTAGCATTTTGAGGACCTGCCAGACTGTATTCCAAAGTGGCTGCTTCATTTTACTACACAAAAGTTTTTATCTGTGCATAAATTATACACATGTAAGTCGTGCAAAAGAGCATTTTCACAGCACACCTTCACCGTTAACTCCGGTGCAGCCCTCATGTTTTAGATTATTCTCAAGGTAGATGTCTGAAAGAACAGTGAGATGACGTGCTAAATTTCGGGTTTGAGAACAGAGCTATTGCTGGAAACCTGAAAAGAACTAAAGAAAAAAAATCTATCTCATAAGTCCCTAAGGACTAAATAAAATAACACACTCCAGCGGCTGAGCGCAGGGCTTGGCATACAGCGGGTCTCCGTCACTCACTGCTCCTCCTTGGCGTCCCAGACGTCTGCGATGTTGGAGGGATTCACTGAGGGAGAAAACGAAGCCCAAGGAGGCTGCAGGGACCTGCCCCCAGTTCTCCCACCAACTGGAGGTGCGGCCAGAACCAGAATTCAGGTCTGTGACATTTCAAAGCCGTCCCTGAACTTTCTCTCCGTGAGAGAAACGCGCCTGCCTGCTCACTGGCTCGGGAGGAAACTGACTCCAAGCAACTCAATGCAAATGACTCCACACATCATGGTAGGAAAACAAAAGGCAAAAGGGAAACCAATGGTGATGCCATGATTAACCCATCTGTGCTTCTAAGCGTAACCCTTACAGGTGCAAAATCAGGGACCACGAGCCTGGCTGGTCAGCCAGAGGAGAGACCTGGTAAGACTCGGACGCAAAGCTCGAGCTCTGCTGAGAAGTGCTTCTCAAGAGTGTGGTTCCCAGAGGCACCCCGGGGCCCCGAGACCATTTCAGGGGGCGTGTGAGGCCGAAACTGGCTTCGGGGCGACACCGAGCACTCTCTGCCTCCTCCATGGGCTGACGTTTGACGATGCCCAGTCCGCGGTGGCGAGCGCAGTGCGTGGCAGGAACCGAGGCACCAGCACCAAATGCACCGGTGCTCGTGGCATCGCCAGGCCCGCACATACCAATAAGGAAAAGGCCAGCTTTGTTTTAAAATGTCCTCAATGAAGCCGTAAACTATTTAAAGTTTATTAAATCTTGATCCTCAAGTCCATGTCTTTCGACATGTTTTACGACAAAAGGGGAAGAAGGCATAGGACCCCTGTTGTCGCAAAAGTACTTGTGCCCCTCAGAGGGGACAGCTCACCAGTCCCCTCCCCAGCCTCTGGCTACACACTTCACCCTCAGACCTGCCCCCAGGGACCCTCTCTGTATAACACGCCAAGGATGAGAAAGTTCGAGGACATCCCTTTCTTCAAAATCTAGATTAATTTCTAAAGCTTTGCAAAGGATTTCTACAAATAAAGTTTAGAAAAACCTAGTCCACCAAATCCTGGTATACGAATACTCCTTTTAAATAGTTTCACTGTCTTTAAAAACTGATACCTAAGCTTGTTTTAAAAGACCCCAAGATATAAAATTTCAACCTGGAAAAGGGACTAATTAAGTAGCGATTCTTCACTTTATAAAAGAATTCTCTAGAGAGTTTAAGTCCTCAGGTCCCCTGATGCACCTAAAATAGTTTCAAAATTTCCATCCATGGGCAATTTTCCAGAACCATACTTGATGTTGTATGAAACACAGAACACCCATATCACTTTCCTCTTTCTTGGCCGCGTTCGAAAGCACAGGGCCGCGGCTTCTGCAGAGGCAACCGTATGAGGGGGCCAGGCCACTCACCTGATGGTGCCAGTCGGGGAGGGGACGGGGCTGACCAGGCTCCGGAGGTCCGGCTCCGGGATGTGGATCTTCAGCGGGGAGATCTGCGGGTAGAGCGGCCGGAGGGGGGACGCCGGGGCCTCCTCCTGATGGTACAGCGACGTGAACTGGATCTTTATCGCCGTGCTGGGGAAGCGGAAGGTGCACCTGCAATGGGAGGGGGGCGGGACGTTAGGTCCAGCGGGGAAGAAGTGTCCCGGCGCGTCTACGCCGCCCCTCACCAGCCAGTGCGCTCTCCGACCACGCCGCGCGCGCACACACGTGCCCAAACCTGCGCCCAAACCACGCCACCTCCGCTTCCCTCGGGACAGGCCGGCGAGGGCACCGGGCTCCCCCCACCACGCATGCGACAGCAAGACCTCCAGCCCGGACAAGCCCCCTGGTGTCCCCTCCCACACGGGCTCCAGATGGCCAGCCGGCTTCCGGTCCGCCACACTTGCCACATGGATCCAGCACCGGGCAGAGAACGCTCCTTGGGAAACCGAAACGCCGCGGTCACCTCCAGGGCAGCTTTTTAACGACAGATGCCCGTCACCCAGAAGATGGAAAGCGAGCGCTGCCTGGGAAAAGCGTCAGCGCTACCTGCAGAGGCGCCGGCGGGGGTCTCGGAGGAAGCGCCTGGAACCCGAGGGAACTGGCTGTCTTCACCGTCCGTTCTGGCCTCACGAGCCCCGAGCCTCGTCTCCTCTACTGGCAGGGGACCGCCCGCCCCAGGCCACTGCAGACCCCAGTCCCTCCCTGTGTGCGCACAGGAACCCAGGGCTCATCTCCCTCCCACAAACTCTGACCTGTAAAGCAGGGCATTACTTGTCAAGCACACCTTCTAATGTCTAAACTGACCAGTTATCCACAAGTTGCTAACTGTGGTTAGCAGACGGCGGGTGCACACCGAAAAGTCCCTGATATTTGGTCCAGCCAATTCAATTCAATTCAATTCACCAAGTAGCCAATTACCTCCCACCTCCCACCCACACAGCAAGCACCGCTTCAATCCAATTCCCTTTTCTCTTATCAAAACAACTTCGGGGCTTCTCTGGTGGCGCAGTGGTTGGGAGTCCGCCTGCTGATGCAGGGGACGCGGGTTCGTGCCCCGGTCCGGGAAGATCCCACATGCCGCGGAGCGGCTGGGCCCGTGAGCCATGGCTGCTGAGCCTGCGCGTCCGGAGCCTGTGCCCCGCAGCGGGAGAGGCCACAACAGTGAGAGGCCCGCGTATCGCAAAAAAACAAAACAAAAAAACTTGGAAGAAACAAGACTGAAGAACAGGCTCTGGGACATGGCAGGTGGTGACCTGGCAGCCCAGCACCCAACGGGGGTGCTCGCGAGCCCTCCGCCGGGGAGACCCACCTCTCAGGAAATGACTCAGCAGTACAAGCGTCTACTCTGAGAGCCCCTGCCTGCATCTCACAGGGAAAATCAGGAACTCCAGCTGGCCTCACTGGCCAGTACAGATTCTTCCAGAGACACCAAGCAGAGAGCGGCTGCATGTGGCTGTCCAGGCAGAGCCCTGCAGCAGGCAGTGAGGCACCAAGACACTGGGACCCACGGCTACCAGGTTTGTATTTCCAAATCTAAAAGCAGAACAAAGGGATCTTGATACTGTTCCAACAGAAGCTGTTTTCCTGTTTGATGCTGTTTTGATTCTGGGAAATTCAGCCTAAACACCAAAATGTCAGGGCTGAGGGTGGGGAGGTCTGGAATGGCGACACCATCCCTCCGGTTCTGCTTATAGGGCCGCCCCAGGCTATTCAAAAATCGCCGGCCATCTCCTTCTTGTAAAGCCAGTTAAAGAAACGTTTGCTGTCCTTTCCACTTTCTTTAGTTTCCCCACCACCCAATGGAAACTTCCTCCGTCAGTATTTTGGCTAGAAAGTGACATCACACATTTGCCTAAGATGCTTTCTGAGGCCGAGGGTCTCTCCAGACCCAGAGGCTGGTCAGCTTTTGTAAGTCAGAGTCAACGTGCATCCCCAAGTCCGAGATGGGCCCAGTGTCCCTGAGCCTGGGAACCGGCTGAGGGCTCCACACAGGTGAGCAGAGTGCGGCTGAGGTGAGCTCCACCTGCGAAGGACAGGACTGGATGAACAGCAGGGGTGCCTGTGCACACACACACATGCACGCACTCACACACGCACGCACACACACACCTGTTCCACCAGTGCTAGGTAGGAAGGCAGTAGTGCTGACAGTTAAAAAAGAGTTTCTACGTCCCTTTACCATTTGTCTCTTCCTTCAACTGCTGCAAATTAACAGAACAAGCTACGTGTTACTCTCTGCCAGAGGCGCGTGGAGTTCCGACTTCCCGCGTAGTGCAAGTCCCCGTGTTAACACGACATCGGTGGAGTTCCGACTTCCCGCGTAGTGCAAGTCCCCGTGTTAACACGACATCCGTGGAGTTCTGACTTCCCGCGTAGTGCAAGTCCCTGTGTTAACATGACATCGGGCTACAACGTCAAGATCATGTTACAACTACAACGTCAATACCAACTAGAAAGAGGTTGTGGCTTCTGGCCTCTGACAGAGGTCACAAGACAGGCGGGGAATCTCAGAAAATGGGGTTCAGGGTGAAGATGAGAAAAGGCACGAGATCCAGAGAGAAGAGCTCTGGGCGGGGGTCAGTGCCTGCCTGGCCCTGGGCTGAGGAGGCAGGTGCCGGGGAGCATCGTCAGGCCCCCTTCCCTCTGCTTCCCAGCATGACTTCTGCTGTGGGACCACCTGCTGTAACCCCTCTGCAGCCCTGGATGCCCTGGGCAGGAGAGATCACCTCCAAGACGCTTTCCGGTTCAAATCCAAGACGCTAGACAGACAGCACATGCACACAGACTGGGGTTTCAGTGAAACAAAGCACAGCGTTTCATAGGTCAGGGATTTGGGCACGTCATCAGTGGCAAAGTCTACTGCCATCCATAACTGATAGCAGCAGGACAGTTTCCTACTGGAACGGTGATTTTCCAACTAAGGTTTAACCATGAACATTTTCACATTAGTTACTGCAACAGCCATTTCAAAAGCATCTCCTGACTCACTCTTCCAAAAATTATCCTGAGGCAGCTGATCTCTTACCCAGGAGGAGGAGAAATTAAGCAGGAAGCTGCTTAATTTTAAACAGATGCCTCCCCAGGGTGCCCACCGAGTTTGCCAGCTGTTACTTCTCTCCCTGGAACATTTTCCTTCTGGTTTAGGGCCCCGGCTGGAGCTTTAATGAGCGCGTTCTGCAGTTAGAGCCACTCTCCTGAAGGTGCTCCACGTCCAGGCTGCACTCAGGCTGGACCCAGGCGCACTCTGCCCGTGCGTCAGGGTTCCTGTCGAAGGTGGGGATGCGCCCTGGAAACCACCGCCCATCGGCCCAAGGGAGGCTCCGCGCAAGCACCCGAGTCCTGCACAGAATTCTCGCCCTGCTTTGCAGAAGCGACAGTAGTCTGGTGGCTGCCCGGCGGAGGTGGGGGTCCTGCAGACGGGCGCGGAGCTTCCTTCCTTTGGAGGCGATGCAAACGCCCAACCATAGGCTGTGGCAGCAGCTGCACGATTCCCTGGGTCTCCTGAAAACCACTGGCCTGGACGATCCGAGTGGGTTCTTTGTGCAGTGTATGAGCTGCACCCAATCGAGCTGTTATTATTTTTTCATATAAATTTATTTATTTAGTTTTGGCTGCGCTGGGTCTTCGTTGCGGCGCGTGGGCTTCTCACTGCGGTGGAATCAGAAGCTGTTTTTTAAAACGCTCTTGCCCTGAAGCTCCTACGCCCGGGCCCACTCTAGTCTGGGAGTGTCCAGAAGCCTGGGCTCCTGGAAACTGGGCCAAACTGGTATTGCCTCGGTTCCCTGTGAAGCTGCCCTGTTCAGCATCAGCTCAGAGATCCCTGCATGAAGGCTGGTCTGGCCCCGCTCGGCCACTAATGAGCCTCGGGGACTCGGGCTGTCACCCACCTTCACTCCCATCTTGTTCTTAGGGAGGAAGCCTCCCACCGGCCTCACCAACAGGAAGTTGTCAGAAAAGAAACATAATTTCCCTGTCGTCATTCAGTCCTCACAGAGAGGACACGGACCACCTGTGTCCCCGGGACGGGAGGGGGCACCACCGTGGCCACCCACGGGCTGCAGCCCCAAAAGGCACCTCCAGGGAAAAACAAGGACCCTGGACAAGTAAATGTGACACAAAAGAAAACTTCACAAGGAAGGCTGGGTGACAGGCTTGAAAACACCTCCCGGAAAAGATGAAGAAAATACAAGAAAACTCTGGAGGCTCAGTCCAGGAGGGAGAGTCACCCTGCAAAGGACGCCCCCCAGGCAGCGACGGGGAGGGCGGCCCGGGACCCCGCTTCGTGGCCGGCACAG
The DNA here is from genome assembly GCF_000442215.2 of Lipotes vexillifer. NCBI lineage: Eukaryota > Metazoa > Chordata > Mammalia > Artiodactyla > Lipotidae > Lipotes > Lipotes vexillifer. Next base: position 882,256 of record NW_006771655.1, read on the forward strand.
AACTGCCGCTGGCCAGGAGTCGCCAGGCGGTCACACAGTTTGAAATACAGGGTGCTGCCTCGTCAGAGGGCAAGGATGGGAGCGCTGCAGGCTAGAAATCTGGTCACCTTCCCTGTGCCGGGTCCAGCGGTCCCCCGAGATACCCGAGAGCGAAGCCTGTGTGCCCAGGATGCCACAAGCTGCAGGGGGACCATGAGGACCGGCGCCCGGGGCAGGAAACGATGCCACTGAGCCTGCAGCCTCAGTGGCCTCAAAGGAGCCACGACTCGGGTGAGACAGGCAGAGAGGCCCCAGCCCAACGGCAGAAAAGACCAGAGCAGGGTTTTCAAGAGTGAAACCCGCCCCCAGAGACCCTTGCTGTGCATCTGACCTGCGGATGTGACAGAGACAACATGCTCGGAGACTCCGGAGCCGGAGCAGCCCCAACCTGGCCTGCGAGGAGGCGTGACCGTCCCTCCCCGACCTGCCCGGCCCGGGGCACCGCCAGGAAGCACGGCAGCCTGGTCTCCGGAGCACCTCGGAGGAGGTCGGTGGACACAGAACCCTCCACGTGCAGACACGGGGGCAGCCGGGCGGGCCCCCCGGAACCTGCCCCTTTGGGGAGTGCCTCTGAGAGCAGGGCGGCTGTGGCCAGTGGGTGTGCGTCGCACTCCTCCGTTTTCCAGCCGGCAGCTGGGACCGCCTTCCTCTGCTTCTCGGCACAGCGCTTCACAGATCCACCACTCGGGGCACCCTGATGCGGGGACGCACACGTAACAGAGACCCTGGACCTCCGCGATGCGGTCACCAGGTGGGACTTGGGCGGCCTCCCTCGACAACGGGGATGAGTGGTTTTTATGTCAGAATAAGGGTCACAACCACGTGGGGGGCTGAACGGGCAGACTGCGACAGAGACGGCACGTCCCCTGGACGTGCACCCTCTTCTGCTTCGACACTGAACTCGTTTCAGCCGGACACACGGCGGCCCGACTAAGGACAACGCTTCTCTGCCTCTTGTGCAACCTTGAGCCTGTGCTGGTTAGCGGATGCGATGGTTCGTGCCCTTAAGAGGAAGAGAGTGCCTTCTTCCCTTCCTATGGCCAGAGTGTGGGTGCGATGGCAGCAGCTGGAGCAGCCGCGGTGGGCCAGAAAACGGACACTGGGTAACAGAGCAGCAGAACAGAAGCGCCTGGAGCTGCCACATCAGATTACACTGGGACTGTTGTACGCAAAAGAAATCCACCTCCCTTGCTATCCTGACCTTCATTACAAAAACCAAACCTCTGCTCTAATTCTAAACAGCTAAAGAGCTCCCATGTGAGGAACAGCTGAATTCCACAGTGCACATTCATGGAGGAGTATCATGCAGCCATTTGAAAGGGCGCCTTGCAGGACTCTTTGTCTCTGGGCAAATCTCTTAACGCACCTGATCTGTACTCCTCCTCAGGAAAACTGGGGTATTTATGGTGTGTACCGTGTAGGGGTCTCGTGTGAGTATCAAATGAAATAAGCAAAGTAGTTAGAAGCTCACACAGTACCTAACAGGTACTAAGCACTCACTAAAACGGGCCCACAGAGGAACATTAAAAATGCTGATGATTGGGCTTCCCTGGTGGCGCAGTGGTTGAGAGTCCGCCTGCCGATGCAGGGGATACGGGTTCGTGCCCCGGTCTGGGAAGATCCCACATGCCGTGGAGCGGCTGGGCCCGTGAGCCATGGCCGCTGAGCCTGCTCGTCCGGAGCCTGTGCTCCACAATGGGAGAGGCCACAACAGTGAGAGGCCCACATACCGCAAAAAAAAAAAAAAAAAATGCTGATGACACAATGACAAGTGAAAACAGCAGAGACTAAACGGTCCAGCATTGCGGCTAACGGCCTGGGATTTGAAATCAGACAGACCTGGTTTGAGAATGGGCCGCTGGGACGCTGTGGGGGACCTGGGGCGAGTGGCTGAATGTAAGGCCCCTCCCTAGTAAACCAGAGACAAGACAGGCAGGCCTGGTGCAGCAGGAGCCCTGGGGCAGGTGAGGCGGGTACAGCAAGCGGCCGATGACACCCGGCTTCAGTCATTCTTGCAAACATCCCTGGGGTAAGAGTGGTATTGCCGGAGACCTCGAGTCTTTCAAAATGTTTTTTAAATGTTGTAACCTTGTCCTTTAAGAAGTGAAAGACTCAAGAATAGGGGGGAAAAGCTGTTACACACTTGATGACCAGTATGTTCAAATTTTGAAAATAACCACAACCTAGTAGTGGAAAAATGGTCAGGCTTGGAGGCCAGCTGACAGCCAGCGGCCCCACCCTTCCCCGCCGGCGTGTTCTAGGCCAGCAGGCAGCTTTTCCGGGTGGGCCCCCGACAACAAGCAACCCTCATTTACAGAAGGTCTACAACTGGCACACCAGAGGCTCTTGAGTTTTGTAGGAACTCCAAAGAACAATAAGACAGTTCAGGAAATGGTTTTGAAAAACCTTTTACATATACAGTCCCCAAATCAAAGGATTCTGATAATCTTAAGTGTTTTTAACCTAAAATATCTATTTCTGTTAAAAACGTAATACATTTTGCTAGAACATCTTTAAAAAACAAAACCCAAAACCAGAACCGAGCAGAGGAGGCTGGAGGCTGCAGAGGCCATAGTTCACTGCTGTGCTGGGAAGCCACGCAGACCCGCGAGGGGCGAGCACGTGATCCAAACACAAGCTCCAGCCAGGAAGAAGGAACAAAGCAAGGAGCCCAGGCCCCGGGAAGGCGGGGCAATGACCGTCCTGACCAGGCAGCAGCTCCGCAGGGTCCCAGACACAACAGCAAAACCTCAAGTCATCCTACTCCAAAAAAACTGACGAGTGCTGGGGAGGCCCGCGTCCCCCCTCCTCGAACCAAGGCTACCTGCAGCCTGGACCTCAGACACAGAGGGTCCCAGCAGAGCCACACAGGGTCAGGCACCCTGGGGAGGAACCCAAGCCATCTGCCCAGGGACAGACACTCTTATCCCTCAGTGGGGAAGCATCTGGTTTAAGACAAGCAAACAAAACATGACTGTGGAAGTCGAGCTCCCAAGCTTTACAGTTTGGAAACTCAAAATGGGGCAGAAACTCCAATATATCTGAAAAAGCAAATACCTTCCAGATTTGCCTGAAAAACATCAAAGGTTATCCAGTTGGGTGAATGGAGGAACTACAAAGATTAGAGTTCCACTTCAAATGTTCTCGCTTCCTAAGGTTCACTGCCAACTGAACGGGCACTGCAGAGGGACATCCTGCACTGGGTGGCTCAAATGTGGACCACAAGGCCGGGCTCTCCAGGGATGGAGCTTCAGACACAGCACCGCCGCTGGGATGGACACGGCGACAGCAGAGCTCGCGGGCGACGGGCTGCCACCAAGCACAGGGCCTGGCCTCGTACCAGCAGACTCACATTCTTCAAGATTCTGTCCCCAGAGGCCACCCCCTGTACGGAGCCCGCCTCAAGGGCCCCTGCTTATCCCCCGCCGGGCTTCCCAGACCACGGGTTCCCAGAGGGAAGTGTCACCTCTGCCGCTGCCTGTCCCCTCCATGCTGCGCACACACACGCTGGTGCACACGGCCAGGAGCTCACCACGCTCCCTGTCTCCGTGTAACTTAAGAGTCTATCGGGAGGTAAAGGTGGGTGTGAGGCAGGAGAGCGATTCCTTCCATATGGGTAAGGCACCCCCGGAGGGTGTCGGCTGAAACCCAGCGGCCAGACCACAGGGGAACGATCAGACTTTTCTGACCCTGGGTTAACCTTGCAAGGACATTGACAACATGCCTTCTCTGTGTTTAGTAGAATCACTCAGCCAGAGAATCAGAGGACAGCTGGCATCCCTCCATCTCACACGGAGGGCGGGGGCCACTGACTTCTCCGCTCAAATCCACGTCCACAGTTTTTACGGAGAGAGACTCGTGTGAAAATGGGAGCGTCTGCTGGCAGCCCGACCACCACCTGCGGGCTGCAGACACTCCGCGTGCAGAGCCCAGCCGTCCACCAGGTCAAGTGCCACTGAAGATGGGTGTGGGGGGGTACTACAGTGGTCTGTGCAGTGATCAACACTGGCCCATTCCGACACTAACCTGATCTGAAGCCAGATGCCAAGATTATCTCCACATTACACATAGCTTCTCCCTCCCGAGGACGGGGTGTCTAAGCACGAACATGAAGACCCAGGAAAGAGCCAGGTGTGACGCAACAAGGACTAGCACGAAATAAGTAATAACTGCATTTCCACTTAAACATTCCACCCAGAGAGCAGCAGTAACGTGCTTCCTCAGGTCAGGGACTGCCCCCTCCTGTGAGAGGATGCGGATGTGGCATTAGGAACCTGAGACTGGTCGGGGGCTGTCAGCCGCCGGGGCGTTAACATGTCCAGTTACCCAATCTGAAAAAACTGAGAGTCTACTGCCTAAACCTTAATCAACGTGAAATTCAATAATGTAACATAATACAACACAATGTAATGATAATAATAATTAAAAAGTAGCACTGGCTATTATTTATTACATGTGCCAGGAAACCATGCACTGAGCAGGTTAAGTATATTGACTAACCAGAATAATTCCACTTCTCTGGACACTTGAGATATATTTAAATACGTGTATTTTAAGGACATTACGGTAAGGGCTCTGAGCTAACACAGCGCCTATAAATTTGAGGGGCAGAAAGAAAAGGCTCCAGGACAGGGCGGCTGTTGCACTGGGGGGTGCGGTGGGGAGAAACAAGAAGACAGCAGAAATCTGCTCTGCACGTTTATTTTCTAGGTCCTGGCAAGGCCCGAGTTCAATTCTGTTAAACTCGGCCAAGGAAACGCTTCACAAGCTGAAGGCAGAGCCCAGGAGGCGCCGCCAGAAAGGTGTGGCCACCACCACTGCCACCGCCCACCGTGAGGGTCGGGGCGGGGGGGGGGGGGGGG
>NW_006771655.1:887259-893894 GCF_000442215.2 Lipotes vexillifer
GGGGGGGGGGGGGAGCGCGTCCTTCCTGATGGACCGCTCCAGGCAAACCCACGAGCCTCCTACCCAGGCATTACCGCCCAAACCAAGACCTTCCTTTCGATACCAGCCTCGGAGATACAGCAAAGCTCCAGCGGGGACCCCAAACACAAACCTCAGCTCCGCCTCCAAAGAGAGCAAACAGCCTTTGCTGTTAAGGAAAAAGAAGGGAACAAAGTTCCATTTGTCGGAACACAACAGGAACCGTGTGTGCAGCCTGGCTCGGCCCCCCTTCCTAATTTGGGAAATCCGACAGGCACCCTCGGAAACCGGACGGAGCGGCCCTGCATAGAGGTTGGGGAGGGCGGGCGGCTCCCCTGCCCCCCACCCCCGATCACCGCACGAGGCGTGCAGCCCATTTCCCTGAAGAACCGAAACCGTGAAAGCTGTGGAAGCGCCCGGGGAGGTATCGCAGTCGACAGAAGTGGAGAAAACCTTGCCGCCTGCCGAGGCCGAGGCCGAGGCCGAGTGGGATGGAAGCCCACCGCCCTCGCCCTCGTTCCCAGGGCAGCCCTGCTGATGCCAACACACAGCTCCCCTCTGTCCTCCCCAACGGGGCAGGGGTCCAAGGGCCTCCCTGCCGGGGAGCTGGGGGTGTTTCCCCAGGGCAGCTCCCATACCCAAAGGAACCCGGGCTTCACGGGGGGAGCCGATCACAGGGCTGCCAGGGGAAGGCTGGTGAGCGGAGTTCCGCCAGGCAAGTTTCCATAACTTCCTTGTAAATCAGGTCTTTGAGGGAGGCCCCTGAAAACCTCCTGTGCTGCAATGAGCGAACCCCAGGCCGTCAGCTGCCCACACGACACTGAGTCTGCCCACGGCCAGCACCGTGGCTCTGCTCTCAGCACGGTCACCACTGGGGTCTCCAGACGTCCCCTGGCCAAAATTTCAGGGAAAACCTACTCACAGAGCACTCCCTTCACGAAGGAAGCACCGCCAGCGAACGTCAGAGGCTACAGTGAGAACCCGGGCACAGCTTCCGAGGGTTTCTAGAACCACACACCTTGGACAGTCCCGGCAGCAGGGACACTGGGAAGGTTAGAGGACACAGACCGCAGCCCCACCTCGTGGGGTTTGTCTTCGGGCAGCAACGGAGGCGACATCAAATGTTCACTCGGACACACACACCCCCGACACGACCAAGCCCCAGGCCCAGGGTCTAACCGGGGTCACCTCTCCCACGAGGTCCCTGTCAGCCAGGATGGGGGCGCAGGCGGCAGGGCGGCCACACCACTCACAGGTAAGCTCAGTTCCCCTGGGGAGGGTCGGCGCAGGTCCCAGCTCCCGCAGGAGAAAGGGCTGTGTTGCTGTTTAAGAAGTCTAATTCTGAAACGAAAACTGAACGGACGGCTCTCATCGTCCTCCTTATTTTTCAGTTGTTCCCCAGTTTTCCTGTGCTCCTTCAGTGGAAATCTAGGGGAGCGTCCGATCCATCTCTTCCGCAAAGTCCAAGGTGAGCTGCGGTACTCACACCTTTTCAAGTCAATTACTTTCATGACGTTGAACGTGGGTCACTACTCAAAGGGAGAAGAAACAGACCACGCAACACAGAGGCCTGATTCTAGGTGTGCCATGGACGCAGCAGCCGAGGACAGCCATCCTGCAAGGACTCCGCGGTAGTCTATTGGTGGGAAGCAAGTCTTTTTCTTTTTTCTAAGGGCCAACTCAGGGAAGATTTAAATATTCAGAGGCTTCTTTACAATTAAAAATTAAAATAACATTAAATTCCGTGCAAAAACCCATACGTTCATCAGATGCTGGGCTGGAGCACACGAGCCCACCTGCGGGTCAGGACTTCCCATCACTAAACTTTTCTGCCCGCATCGCCCATCAGGACAATGTCTTGGCATCACCACCTAATTACGCATACTTGCTTACTTCTTTATGAACTATATTCATGAGGCCGTCTGCTAATACACACTTGATGAAACATGACACATACACTTTAAAAGGAGATTAACAATAACCAAATGGAAGTTCTGACGTTACCTCCTGCACCCTGTGGACTCTGCTCCCGGGTGACAGGTCAGCCCCAAGGGCTTTCTGCCGCTTCCCACCTCTCCCGCCACCAGGCCAGCAGGACAGACTGGGCGAAACCCCACAACAAACCGGGTCCTTGCTCAGCTTAGAAACCGCCCACAGCTCTTGGGAGACAACGCAGACTTCGGGCCCCGCCAGCCTCTCCGATGCCACCCTGCTCCCTCCTGTGCCCCCTCACCAGGTCTCCTGGCACTAGTGGCCTCGCTCAGAGAGGTCGCCTCTGACCTTGACGCACAGAAGGCCTCCGTCCTCCCTCGGGGCACTCGGGCAGCTCCCTCCCAGGACAGGGCCCAGGCTTCCTGCTGGCTGTCATATGCCAGGAGAGGCAAGACGGAGAGACAGGAAAACTGCCTCTGAGCCGCCAGCTGTGGAGACTCGCAGGTCAGGGGCTGGCATTAATCTCACTCTCAAAGTTTAAGAAAATTCTTTATGTGATTTATTTATTGATTTATTGATTTATGGCTACGTTGGGTCTTCGTGGCTGCACGCAGGCTTTCTCTAGTTACAGTGAGCGGGGGCTGCTTTTTGTTGCGGTGCGAGGGCTTCTCACTGCGGTGGCTTCTCTTGTTGCGGAGCACGGGCTCTAGGCGCGTGGGCTTCAGTAGTTGTGGCACAGGGGCTCAGTAGTTGTGGCACATGGGCACAGTTGCTCTGCAGCATGTGGGATCTTCCCAGCCACCGTCTCACCAAGGCTGCTGGAGGGGGTTACACCCTCGTCAGAGGCCATGAAGCCGCAAGCGCCTCCCAGGAAATTCTGGCGGGATTTTCCATCCACTTCAATAGCACACACAATGCAAGGCCTCCAAAGAGCCGAGGACCCCGTGTTAATCTGGGGCGGCTTCATAATAAAGCACAGCTAGATTTCGACAGAGACCTACTTCAAGGCAGCAATAACAGCACCCGGAGTTTCACAGCAGAAAGCTGTTAATTAAATGGAAAACTCTGAAAGCAACAATGATGACAACAGAATAAAAAGTAAGTCTCAGATATGCAACACCTTTATGGAGAAAAATTATAAAACTTAATTAAAGGACAAAAAAAGACCTACCTGAATGGGAAGACAGGTCACACAGCTTATAACAGTTTACAGTAGGTTTGTCTAATCCTGTTGGCAGGGAGGAAGGGCACTGAAATGGGTGGCAGGATGGGATGGCACCATGGCGAGTGAGGCTGGTGATTCACGAGGTCTGGCTCAGCCACCAAGCCACGGTGGAGACCAGCCCCTGCCAATCGCACCATCCCACCGGAGGGCGGGGACACGGTATGTCTCCACCCAGGACAGGGGGCTCACGCCACCCCCACTGAGGACCAGAGAACACATGCCATCCACACCAAGGACAGGGGACACAGGCTGTGCCCACTGAGGGGCTAGGAGACATGTCATTCCCACTGAGGACTCGGGGACACACAGGCCAGTGCAGAGAGCAAGCAGCAAGGGTGGGAGCAACCCGGGTGCACCTGCGCCCGCCCTCAGCATCAGTGGTAGCCACGTGGAAATAATAGGGGGTGTCCCCCCTTCTCCCAGAGCCATGTCAGAGGAGTGCTAATAAAATACTGGATTTAAATAAGATCCAAAGTCTTCAAAGATTATACCCCAAATGTGCAGATTTCAATTATGAGGAAAATCTCAAACAAAATGAGAAAAGGCGTCAACAGACACCAACACAGGATGACACTGGTGTCAGAATTATCTTTCCAGGACTTTAGAGCAGCCATTATAAAAACTCCAATGAGCAATTATAAGAAATAGAAAATCCCCGTAAAGAGAAGATATAAGGAGGAACCAAAGGGAATTTTAGAACTAAAAAAATATATAATAACTGAAACAAATATTCAGTGACTACTAGGCTCAAACAGAATGAAAAGAACAGAGAAAGTAATCAGTGAACTCAAAGCTAGAACAATAAAAATTACCCAACCTGAACCACAAAGAGAAAAGAGACTGAAATAAATGACTGGAGTCTCAGGGGCCCATGGGACTACAACAAAAGGTCTAACCTTCATGTTATCCAAGTCCCAGAAGGAGAAAAGAAACTGGGTGGGGTAAAAAAAAAGAGCTGAAAATTCCCCAAATTTGGCAATAAAGTAAACTTAAAGATTCGAGAAGATGACTGAATCCCAAACAGGATAAACTCAAAGAAATCCACACCAACCATCTGAAAATTGAAGACAAAGAAAATGTCTTAAAAGCAGCCAGAGAGAAATGATATATTATCTATGGGAGGAAAACAATTCAAAATTTAAAAAAAAAGCCACCTAGGGCTTGATGAACGCATGACACCAAAAGCATGATCTATAAAAGAAGAAAAAAATCAAACTGGACTTTGTCAACACTAAAAACTCTTGCTGTACAAAGAGCCCATCAGAGGATGACGACAAGCTTCCGGCTGAGAGAAGGAATGTCAAGCCGCACATCGCACAAAGGACCATCCAGAATGTGTAAAGAACTCTCAAAACCCAACAGTAAAAAACAAACAATTCAGTTAGAAAGTGGACAAAAGGTACGAAGGGACACGTCACTGCAGAGGACACCCAGATGGCAAATAAGCACACGGACAGACGTGCACAGCACCACCAGCCAACTGGGAAGTGCAAAGTGATGGCGACACACCTAGAAGAGTAGCTAAGATAGAAAGCAGCCACACCACCAGATGCCGGCGAGGATGCGGAGAAGCCGGGTCTCCCCTGCCCTGGTGCTGGGAATGGAAAAAACGGCACAGCTGCTGTGGGAGACGAGTTAGCAGCTTCTTAAGCTAAACACACCCTGATGATGCAACTGATCAACTGCACTCCCGGGCATTTATCCCAGAGAAAGGAAGATACGTCTACTCTAAACCTGCCCGTGACTGTTCAAAGCAGCTTTATTTATCCGTAGGAGCCAAACACTGGGATCAGCCACTGTGTCCCTCAGGAAACACAGGTGGAACCCCACACAGTGGGATACTGATTACTCAGCAATAAAAAGGAACGAACTACTGCCCCACACAGCCCGGATGGAAGGCATGATGCCGAGCCTGGAAAAGCCAAGCTCCCATTTATGTCACATCCCAAAATGACAACGTCACAGAGACAGAGAACAGATTCGTGGCTGCCAGGGGTTTCGGGGCGGGGGGCGGTTAGGTGTGACGAGCGCAAGGGAGAACTGGGTGGTGGGGTGAGAGCCATGTGTCTTGGGGGAGGCGGTGACCACAGAGACCTACATGTGCGGTAACATGACAAAGAATGACACACACCTCGTACCAACGTCAGTTTCCTGGCTTTGATACTGTCCTACAGTCACGTGAGCTGTAACTAGTAGGGGGAAGCGGGTGAGGTATACAGGGGACCACTTGGAACGTGCTTAGAACTTCCTGTGAACCTATCAAAGCAACAAGTGCACCTGTGGAGCTGGAGCCCACTGTGGAAAGCCATGTAACGACGGGGTCTCACATGGGCAGCAACCCACACTCCACCCTGCACTGTAACATGTGCGGAGGGCATTCGCTCCCCTTTATGTCAAAACTGAGTTATCATGTAGATAACTACGTGTGGTTCACTCACATAAAACAGTCTCTGCCGACACTCGTGAAGAGAAGGTGAAGGTAAAGATGCTTAATAATCCACTGCGTTTGCGACAGAAGAAACAAAACAAAACCTGACACACCTGAACAAAGCACATTATCAACTCAAGGGCTGCGGTCTTCATATCCTGTAGGAATTTTAATTATTCCACAAGGGAACATGGACTAACATCCTATAACTACAAATGCATTGGCATAATAACGTTTTAGAATCAACAGTACTTAGCCATGTGGCTCAAGCACTTGCTTTTATAGATGAGGAACTGCATTCCAGGAGAGAGGAAGGGGCCGCCCAGGCCCAGCTGGCAGCAGGGGTCAGGGGTGGGCACAGGGCCTCGCCTCTGGGCCAGGGTGCCTGGTCACAGCACGCGGGTCCCATGCGCTGCAAACCTCCCCTCTGGCTGTAGAGGGGCTTCACTAAGAAAATCAGACGTAAACCAATTATGGGCTTTAACTTTTACTTTGGAAAAAAAAAAAGAAAAATCAAGCAATCAGCTTCAAATGATACATAAAATTAAACGCCGTAGGTGTCCTTTCTCCTCAACTTTGTCAGCCAGCGGCGAACCTCTGAGATGGAGATGCCCACGCTCCCGCACACGGGCTGCGGAAGGCGCACACACGCCTGATGGGAGCCTGTGGGTCCAGGACAGGAGGGACAGCCAGCCTGCCCTTGGAGCGCCCCGTCCAAGGACGCAGCGGGCTCCCTTCCTCTCCCTCCCCCTGGGAACTGGACAGACTGGGCTGTGCGTTCTGACCGAGCACATGCCCAGTGCCGCCCAGCCCACCGGGATGTGGGAAGCCTGCTAGCACACGGACTATGGCGGCCCAGGAGCTCTGCAGAGACACGCTATCCTGCGGCCCTCATTTCTGGCCCCTTAATTACAGCTTCCAGACGGTGGGGTCTAGGTTGAAGTCTGGCAATCCCACCCTGGACCAGCCGCTGGAGGCACTGCTTTCGCTCATCGTGTTTTCCCTACCTTTCTCGTCTTCCCGGAACTGGCT
>NW_006771655.1:893996-895772 GCF_000442215.2 Lipotes vexillifer
CATTTCTCGTCTTCCAGGAACTGGCTGTGAATGTGGGCGCTCTCGCTGGTGGAATCTGTGAGCCGCCCCAGGCTCCCAACTTGGTAACGTGCCCTGCTCAGCCACTTGGCAAGACCTGGATCCCGTTGGTCAGTTACAGCGAGAAACAAAGAACTGGCAGTTTCCTGTTTCACAACACCAGAGTATTTCACATCATCCTGTTCATTCATTCTGAACTTGGCTCTGCTCAAGTCAAAAGCTGATAAACAGACGGCTTCTCGTAGGTCAGGCTTCGTAGCCTGTGCCCCCAGCCGGAGGAGGCCCGCGTCCCGGCCAGTGCGCAGGCAGAGCGGGGCCGGCAGGGCACACAGACGTCCCCGGAGCTGGGCCCGTGGCACACGTGGGCCTGACACTAATGGCTTCGCCCTGAGACACACTTTGCCAGCAGACGGAAGCTGTTAGTCGTGATCCCTCCTTGAGATCAAACACCCAGACACACAGCACAATCCCAGCTAAGCTCCCTCTGAGGATTTTCCGCCAGGAGACTCAGCTGACCAGAGAAGCTCCCCGCCCCGCCCGGGGGAAGCCTGACTATCGCTGCGCTTCTGACTGCGTTCTGCTTCCGCGTGCGCTCGCTCCCACCTGCACTTCCGCGCGCGCCCCCGCGGCACACAGACTTCCCGCAGGGCAGGTGAGAACACACGCTCCCCACGGCTGTGTCCGGGGAAACGGAGCCCCTCCCGGGTGAGACACCTGGGCGGGTCTGTGGGACGGAGGCTGCGGTGAGAAGACGAGGAAGCCCGCTGACCGCACACCTGCAGCTCTGAGCTGCGGCCGTGAATCACCTCCTCAAAAAGTACTTACATCAGAACTTAAGATGTGCCTTAGAGACGAGACAAAACAAACAGCACCCCGACTTGTATTAGAACAGAACGTGAGAAGAGCAAGAGGGCAGAGGATACTATTAATCTGCAGAGACGACTCCCCACCGCCCCCGGCCCCCCGGCCCGTCCCAGTGATGAGGTCCGGGAGTCACTCAAAAACAATCCTCTCAGCGACGCTTGAGACGTCAGAGCACAGGGCTCCCAGCACCCTTCTGTTTAGGAAGCCGACCGCTCGTGGGCTTTCCTAGGATGAGCAGCTGCGTGGGCTGCGCGTCTCCTGATTCTTCTCCTGCCTCGGCTTTTCCTGGAGCCCTGACTCCGGGCCAGCCCAAGGCCCCGCACTCAACAGTGCTGAACTAATTATATAAAACATTTCCCACTATTTCAAGTTTACACAGTTAAAGGTTATGAACAGTTATGAACTTTCTCTGTTGACTATTTAAAAATGTAAGCAGCTATCAAATTAATTGGGTAGGAAAAGAATTTTTTAATAAGCTTTTTTTTCTTTAATGTATTTTTGGCTGCGTTGGGTCTTCGTTGCTGCGTGCGGGCTTCCTCTAGTTGCGGCAAGCGGGAGCTACTCTTCATTGCAGTGCACGGGTTTCTCACTGCGGTGGCTTCTCTTGTTGCAGAGCACGGGCTCTAGGTGCGTGGGCTTCAGCAGCTGTGGCTCACGGGCTCTAGAGCGCAGGCTCAGTAGTTGTGGCACGTGGGCTTCAGTAGTTGTGCCTGTCAGGCTCTAGAGCGCTGGCTCAGTAGTTCTGGCTCACGGGCTCTAGAGCGCAGGCTCAGTAGTGGTGGCGCACGGGCTTAGTTGCTCCGCGGCACGTGGGATCTTCCCGGACCAGGGATTGAATCCGTGTCCCCTGCATTGGCAGGCGGATTCTTAACCACTGCACCACCAGGGAAGCCC
>NW_006771655.1:895782-899553 GCF_000442215.2 Lipotes vexillifer
CCAGGGATTGAATCCGTGCCCCCTGCATTGGCAGGCGGATTCTTAACCACTGCACCCCCAGGGAAGCCCCCCCCCCCCCCCCGCCCAGTTTTTGTTTTTTAAGTCACAAATTTACTTGGATAAATCACCTGGGCATCTGATTATGAATCTGGATGTGACGTTTATCAGCCAAAGGGGGCCAGGGAGTTGGCCTGCCCCTCAGAGGTACTGACCATTGTCTGTTTTTTTACCATAATTAAAAAATGAAATCTTGTTTGTGGTTCTGCAGAAGTCGCAGAGCTGTGAGCACAATTTAAAGATAAAGAAAGAAACGCCATCACTTGTCAGCTGAAAATAAAGGAGAGAAATGATGCACAGCCCCGCCCCCCATCCTCACCAGCCCTACTCTGCGTCAATTAATCTCACCCTGAATGTTTGAACAGTGTTTAATCATAAATGGATTCGAACGCACTCAGAAGCATAAACAGAACTAAGTGTCTGTCACCCGTCCAGGAGAGGAGCAGGTTAGCAAGGTTAGAGGACAGAAAACCCCAGCTGTAAAACGAGAAGCCAGGGAGCTGGCACATTTAAATCCAATGCAGACAGGACCATTTTCAAGATTACAAGAATCAACCCAGAATTCACAGAGTGGTAGTTTGATTGTCAACTATCAGTATTCTTTCCCAAGGACGTATGAAAGGCAGAACAAATGGGCTTCACTGTGTCTTAGAAATGCTTATCCCTCGATGGTAAATGATCAGACTGACCTTAACTTGTCCTGTCTGCTGTGGGCGATGCTGCCCTGTACACACAGGGCGAGTGGTGCTGGGAAGCCCTAGCGAAGGCCAGCCCCACTCTCCAGAGGGCGGCTCAGTCCTCAGTCTGTATTATTCAAAACCAGCGCGATCAAAACTACACACAAAGCAGACACTACTCACAACACCCCACACGTTTCTGTCTAAAGTAACCGCACTTGGGACTTCCCTGGTGGCGCAGTGGTTAAGAATCCGCCTGCCAACACACGGGACACGGGTTCAAGCCCTGGTCTGGGAAGATCCTACATGCCACAGAGCAACTAAGCCCGTGTGCCACAACTACTGACCCTGCACTCTAGAGCCCGCGAGCCGCAACTGCTGAAGCCCGCGTGCCTAGAGCCCGTGCTCCACAACAAGAGGAGCCACCGCAATGAGAAGCCTGCGCACCGCAACAAAGAGTAGCCCCTGCTCGGCACAACTAGAGAAAGCCCGCATACAGCGACAAAGACCCAACGCAGCCAAAACTAAATAAATAAACAAATAAATAAAGTAACCACACTTATGAGCAGGCACCAAACGCTGGAGTGACCCGAGTGGGCACCGCAGCCCGCAGGACCACGCACGAGACGCCAAACGCCGGCTCGGACCTCGTCCCCACTCTCCTGGCCTGTCTAACACATGAGGGCAAGTAACAAATAAGCACAAACAATCCACCTCAAATATCTAAGAACCACGTGACTGGCTTCGGCCTCGCTGGGAAAGAATTCCAGAGGCCCGCCCCCCCCAACCCATTGCCACTGTCTCACCTCTGTGCAGCAGCCCTCCGGCTCTAGTCCTGCCCACCTTGACCTCCCTCCAGAAGCACATCTTGATTCCCTGTCACCTGGGTCCCTGCCCCATGCACACCCTGAGTCCACCTTAACCAAAATCAGCTCATTAAGGTCCAGCTCAAGTCTCCAGCCCTGAGCTCTGATGCCTGGCCCCTGTTCCCTGGGGCCACAGCACTCCTCGTCTGCACATCTGGAGGTTTGCTTGCTGGTGATCCAGAGCTGTGTGGCCTCGGGAAGGTCCTTCCTCTCTCTAAACCAGGCCCGTCCTCTGTCAAGTGTGGGAACATACACCACACCTACCTCGTGGGGCCATGGCGATAACCGTGAGACAGTGCGTGTGACGCGCACAGGGCGTGAGCCAAGCGCCAGGAAATACACGCAGTTACCGTTGCCCTCGTGGCTCTCCTACGGGTTTGGTGTTTAGGTCTTTCCTCACAAAGTGTCCCATCTGCAGGCCGGTGCTGACTTGGGTTCCTGAAACACGGGCTAATCGCACCGCTTGCTTACTATGAAACCTCCAAGGGTCCCCCACTGGCCTTGGGACTGAGCATACGTTTCCACCCTCCCACTTGCCAAGCTGTCTGAGGCCCACGGGGGGCACCCCATCTTCCTCTACTCAAGGCCCCCGCCCCTGAAACATCCACAGCACTCCCTCTCGCTACAGTGACTGCCAGCTGCTCGGGGCACAGAGCTAAACATTTCTCAGCATCCCGTGTGGTTCTGTGCATCCCTGACACTTGTTCTCACCAAGGAAATGTCAGCGCGGGATGCCAACCACCCCTGGGCCAAGGCTTGAGGAAGGCCGTGTGCCCGCTCCTGTTCTGGCCCCTGGGAAGGCCTCTCCTCCCTGTGCCACCTGGAAGGGGCTGGCGACTTACCTGCTCCGTGTTCGAGCCGCTGGTACATTTGTTACGACACCCTCGCCTCCCTGACTGATACATCACAATACAGACCACAAGCAGCTTTCACCTCTGCTTTACCAGAGCTGCCCTTTGCAGAGGGGTGGGGACTCACTGCCCTCGTGTTTCTGGTGGTACCTGCAGGACAAATGCCAGCACAATGATTCTTACACTGAACTAGAATAAACTGTCTTAGGCATAACATCTCAAAGAAAGAGGCTGTTTTAGTAGAAAAAGCAATGGTGACTAAGGGTCAGGAGATGCGGGGTCCAGTCCCAGCTTTGCCACCTGTAACTGACTCATGGGTCAGGGTCTTGGTGCCTCTGCTCTGTGTTCTCCAGGGCCCTTCTGAGCTCCGAAACTCCCCGAGGTCCAGGAATCACCACCTGCTCTCCATACACCCCAAGGGTGAGGGCAGTGGCCAACCAGCACCCATCGGTCACATCCACTGATGCACACACACATCCACCACCAAGGAGGAATGACACAGAACAGAAGTGAGAACAGGACAGCGATAAGTAACTACAATGACAGATGGAAGACAACGAAGGGGGAGAAACTTGAGACGTGTAACTCCACGTAGGGGAGAGAAGAGGCTCTGAGTTCAGTTTCTATTAAAAGCAGCCTCGGCCGCGCAGACACATCAGGCCCCTCTTGCCGCAGAGCAGCCAGCCTGGCCCCCGCGTGCTGCCCCCCTCCACGGCCAGGACCAGACAGCCTGCGGTGCCAGAAACAAGGGCCACGGCGATGTTTTCATTACAAGCATCAGACGGTCGTCGACACAGATTCCCAGCACTCCGCCCCTAATCCAAATGCCGATTAAAACCCGGATGGATGCACTGTCCCTGAAGCCAACGTGTGGGTCCTGGAAGGAAACTTCCTTTAAACAGAACGTTCACTGAGGTGGCCGTGATCTCAGAGGGAAGCCGGCATCTGCACTGCTCTGCAGACAGGACGCCATGGCTAAGAGGTACAGGTCACTCCTCCAAAGTCACCAAGTCACCCAGAGAGCAAAGGGCAGCTCCTGTGCAAGCTCTGACCTCCTAACTCCTTAGAAGATGAAACAAAGAAACTGGAGTTTGTGAAACAAAGTTGACAATAAAACCATAAAAAAACTCCTGCTGGGCTTCCCTGGTGGCGCAGTGGTTGAGAGTCCGCCTGCCGATGCAGGGGACACGGGTTTGTGCCCCGGTCCGGGAAGATCCCACATGCCCCGCGGAGCGGCTGGGCCCGTGAGGCATGGCCGCCGAGCCTGCGCGTCCGGAGCCTGTGCTCTGCAACGGGAGAGGCCACAACAGTGAGAGGCCC
>NW_006771655.1:899589-919991 GCF_000442215.2 Lipotes vexillifer
CCAAAAACAAAAAACCCCCTGCTGAATCAACCTACCCCCACAAAATTTATTTTAAAAAGTCATTTCCGTGCTGCCACTGGGCTTCAGAGCAGCTCTGACCGGAGCACGGGCCCTCGCCCCTGCTGTCCCCCGTCCCCACCCACGGACAAGGGGCTGTCATCGCACTGAGGAATCTCACTGCTCAAGCGCTCGGGCCAACGGCCTAACAGGCAACTTGAACTCTATGGTGGCAAAATAAACCAAAGTTCAATTCTGAAACTTTGCCCTCTCATGCCTCGCAGGCCACACGGGCTGTCACAAAAGCAAGAAGTATTCCAGGTGGGGAGGACGCGGGTGAGGCCTGCGCGGTGGCCGAGTCCCCAGGCCCGGGCAGGGCCGTCTGGTCCACCGGGCGTCCGCTCAGCCTTTCACTCACCAACGCAGGTACAGAGCGCTTGTTGACAAGCAAGTGCTGGCCCCGCACGGGCCCCGAGAATGAAAATGATGGACCCTCCGAGGAGATGGGGCCTGCGACCTGGGCAAGGAGGCCCGTGACACAGCAGCAAGGCGGTGGATGCTGCGCAAGAGAATAAAGAGGACGACGGGCCCAGCAAAGGGCCCCCTGAGCCGGCAACCCCCTGTGGGGCGGAGATGGAGGGCGGCTGGCCGGGGGGCTGCACGGGGGCCCGACAGCGCAGACGAGGCTCCAGGTGACACCCAGTGCTCACGCGGAGTCCACATGTCACCAGCCAGGAGCAGCGCTTCACTGCCACCCTCCCCCCTTCCCCCAAACTCCCCAAGACGGGGGAAGCCAGGGGCCGGGGGCCACCCCCAGGAGCCAGGGCTTCACCAAATATCCGGGAGAAAATTCCTTCCCAGGTCGCACTCAAGTTGAGGTTTACATCATTTGGGGCAAACGCCCGTGTTTTTATGACACCATTTGCTATACTTTCGTTACCTCGGTTGTCTTCTGTCACACGGTACTCCACACTAAACCAAGAAAATAACTTTCCATCATTTAAGGTCAAGTTAGACTTTAACCCTCTCAACCTTTTCCAAGGGAGTGGTGTTTCTCTGCTACCCTCTCCGACTGACTGCAGGCCACTGATAAAACAGAAGCTGGATCAGAGAGTCAGGAAGCTAGCCCAGGTTTCCTCAGGGAGACGGCATCCTCTCCGGTAACCGGCTGCGGTTTACGGAGCAGTGGGGCTTGTTTAGAGACCCCTGGGTTTGTCCTGGAGAAAGCACAAGACAAAGCCCAGCGAGCAGCGAGCAGCACAGGCAGGATGTGAAAAGGCCTGTATCTGGCTCAGGACTCAGGCCCTCCCCAGAGCACATTCCTAACATCCCCGGGGCCGGGAGAAAAGGCCGCCACATCTCCCAGCCAATCCCCAGCATCCGTCCAAGCGGTGGGGCCTGGCTCTTCCTCCACTCAACTCAGAACTGGCAGGAGACCTGCAAACGGTGCCGATGGACAATATGCTTCCACACGCGTGGAGCAGAAGACGGGGGAGGCGGAGGGACCACCCCCCCACCCCAGCAAACAGCCGGCCCTCCATGGTGGCTCTTAAAACCACTGGCTCGCTACCGCAGATCCCCACAACTCTGCACGTATTTTAGCACCGTGGAGAAGAAACGATCCATTTGGGGAAAGTGGGTCATAAAACAGATTAATAACACTGAATAAGTGTGCAGGGAGAAGCCTGGTTTCAGCAGCCTGGGGATAAACCAAACTGGTTTAATTGTTATGTAAACTGCAGCCTCAAACTCATCGATTTATCCTTCATGGCCTATTCGTCAGAATGGTTTTCTCTGATATAAAAACTGAGCCAGACACTTTTCAGGGGTACACACCCACCCTCGCGACACAGCCAGCCTCCGGCCTGGATCTCCATGGCGCTTAGTGTCTGAGCAGCATCCGCCTCCACAGGGCCAGGGCACTGGATGGAAAACCCGGCACACAGTCTTCTCTCCCCGAGGCTGGAGGCTGACGCTCCGCCCAGTATCACCGCCCTGCAATCTGCTCGGACGAAGGCAGGAAACCCTTAGGTTTTAATTTTCACTTTTACAAAGAAAATGCAATGGAGTTCAGTTAAGGTATAAACCAGCTAAGTTATACCTTATAACAAGTAACGAGCTCTTGTGTTACCTGTTCAGTTCCAACAAAATGCTTTGTAGACCCTGCAAAAAGTGTTCAGAACAGTGGGACGTCTCTGTGGGCCCCTCGAGAAGGAGCCACATATGGAAGGAGAGGATGTATGGGGTGTGGTACCCAGGCAGGAGAAGGAAGGGCCAACCCTGACCTCAGGGTCGAGCAGGACTCAAGGGCACCTACAGCAAAGGAAATAATCCCTCACGCTTCCAAACACGCCACCCCGTGATAAGTCCCTAACAAGATGCATCTTTTATCTTCCGCATTTCTCCACGCTGAAGACAACCCAGAAAAAATTACAAATCACATATTGGTTTTGGTTACCATGAGCATTATCTGATCCAGTTGGTAGAAATTAGGGCCCACGATGATGGAGCTGGGTGGGGAGGGAAGCGCAGAAGCCAGGTCCTGCCCTGACTCGGCCTGGCCACAGCTGTCAGTGTCCAGTGGCCTCTGCCAGCCGGGCCACACCGCCCACCCGCATTCGAGACCCTGCTGGGGCTCCCAACTCAGGACGGCGCAGGATCCTAACCTACTCAGCCACACAGACATTAACATAAAAAAGGTGCTTTAAAGCCCCTGGCTAGTTGAATTCCGATCCCCCAGCAGGAGTGATTGCAAATATGCAGTTTCAGCAAAGTGCCTGCTCTGGTTTTTTAAAAGGAAACAGGCATGAGGAAGACATGCTGAGTGCCGTAGCGGTCACCTCGGTGAAGAACAGCTGTACACGGCTTTGCTCCTTCCCACATTTCTGTATGTTCCAAATTTTCTGTCAGCGTGTATGTGACACCAAAAAATTTGAAAAAATAAAGGTTGCATAGATATGTAACAGCAAAGCTAAAGTGCACTCTTGTTTTTTTTTTTTTTTTTTTTGCTTTCTTTTAAATACTGGATCCTCCGGAAAGAGCACTGAACAATTTTGACTTTTAAGAAAATTAGAGAATGCAGGCTGATAAAGTAAACTCTCCAAAAAGCTTGAGAATTCAAGACTTTTAACTTTGTGTTAACTACCACGTTAGTAATATGGAATCCTCTGGAAAAAAGTCATTGTGGATAGAAGAGTTCTCCAAAGATACCCTCGTCTGCTCCTTTAAAAAGTTACTGACTTTAGGGCTTCCCTGGTGGCGCAGTGGTTGAGAGTCCGCCTGCCGACGCAGGGGACGCGGGTTCGTGCCCCGCTCCGGGAAGATCCCACACGCCGCGGAGCGGCTGGGCCCTTGAGCCGTGGCCGCTGAGCCTGCGCGTCCGGAGCCTGTGCTCCGCAACGGGGGAGGCCACAGCGGTGAGAGGCCCGCGTACCGCAAAAAAAAAAAAAAAAAGTTACTGACTTTAAAATCTTTACCCCTCCCCCCCTTGTTTTTAGTTATCATGTTAAAAATACGTCAAACTTCCTTGGCTGCTTAAACGACAGCGAACAAATTGAAATTACAATTCTGAAAATTATAAAAGGTGAAGTCTGAAAAGATGAAGAGTACAAGGAGTTAAACAAAGAAACTGGCAGAACTGCTCAGGAAAGGGAAACACGACCACAGGCACCGACCCCCCAAGTATCAGGGTTATGGTTCAATCCCTTACAGGCCAGAGGTGTATCAGAAGAAACTTGAAGGATTAAGTATCCCCAAATACAGGCTGAACGTCTCATCGGGGGCCGGTACTCGCAGATGATAAACAATGAGCGATGCAGGAGCAGAGAGCACGGGAGACGCCAGCCCCGGGGAGAGGGCAGGGCACTGTCCAGGCCAGCATCTGCGTGGGCGGCCTGTCTGACAAGGACTATTCCAAGGGGAGTCCTGAGCCCCTCCGTGTGAGCTGACGGGAGGGCCACGTGTTCAGGAGGGAAGAGGCCCAGATAAACCCTTAGGAACCGCAGCAGAAACACCTCCACACGCGCCCTCGCCCTCAGGGCCTTCTAGATGAATGGGGCAGGAAGTGGGGAGGGGAGGACACACAAATACATCATATAGGACATAAACGATTATAAACTACAGGAACACGTGGGGAAACACAGAGTGCAGACAGTGGTGCCTCAACCCGGCCCCGAGGCAGCGACACTGGGTGGCCCCACGGGAGAAGGCGGACGCGCTGCAGGCAGGGATGCCGGGCAGGCGCTGGGGCCACCGGGCAGGGATGGGTGTGTGACAAACACTGAGGTTGAACGGCTGTATCCGCCTGGACCGACAGCAGCGTGAAAGCGAAGGGAGAACAGGGATACGAGAGGGCTCAGGTCCACAGAGGGCGGGTGCCAGGGGCTGGGGGAGCGGGCTGGGGCGTTGGTGGTCAGAGCTGCAGTTTGGGGAGATGAGAAATTCTGCAGATGGACGGTGGTGATGGCTGCACGACAATGTGAATGCACTGGATGCCCCTGAACTTACACTTAGAAATGGTGAAGATGGTCAGTTTGATGCCACGCATGTTTTACCACAATTAGAAGGGTGGCTGAGGCTCTGGAGTAGCTGACGTGGGAGACAAGCGGCCCGGGGTGTCCTGGCCCGGGGCGGCAGGGACACGGGAGAGGTGGGGGCCTCACAGAGTCTCAGGCGCAGGCAGAGCTCGGGACACCCGCTGAGGAGAAGGAGGCCCAGAGGAGACCGGGGACTGCGCTGCCCCGACGCGCCCTCCCCGCCCGGGGCCCGGGGCCCGGCTGACCGCCTCTCACTGCATCACCGAGAGACCTCCTCGCGGGCCTCGGTGTCACAGCCTGTGCTCTTCCCGCTGCGTACGGCCGCCAGTGATACCACTGCAAATCTCACGGGCATTTAAGAAACAAACAAAAACAATCTGCTTTAGAAAAATTAAATGCGCCGCACGGATACAAGCTCATAGATCAAAATGACATCAGGGAAAGTCTTACAAGTTAGCACAACACAGAGAACAGGAGGGAGAAGCTGTGATGTCTCGCGGTCCATCCTCACGGCCCTTCCCGCCCACCCCAGGACGCCGCACCGGGCCGGGGCTCCTGCGACCCAGCGTGACGGCGGGCTGGAGAGACACCATCTCGGGGCCCGGGAAGAAGACCCCTGCGGGTGGACGCGGCCGGCCCGGTTCCCGGCCCTCGTAGACGGTGACCGGGGCCGAGGACAGACCCTGGCACATAGAAGGCGCTCGGCAGCTAGAGACAAATCCTCTGGGTGTCACTCGGAAGCGGTGGGCAGAGCCCAGGTCTCCGTGGGGCTGGGGAGTCGGCCAGGAGCTGGCCAGGGTGGGACGGGCCCCTCCGTGCTGCCGGGGCTGCGGCTGGGCCACGGTGCACACGCGCGCCTCCCACGAGCGGCCTGGGAGCCGCGCACCTCACAGCCCGGCACGTAGAAGGAAGGGCGCCTAGAACCCGGGCTGAGGGACGACCAAAGGTTCCAGCCACTGCCCCAGCCTTTTCGGTGACATCTGGACAAGCCCACTGTGGGCTGGATCTCAGCCCGCGGGGCTCAGAAATAGGCAGAACGTTTACTCGTAATCCTGTGAGCGAGATGCTTTCAGCGCTGCTGCCATCAAAAAGGCTCCAAGGGCAGGATCTGAAGCCACAGCGTCCACTGTCTGAGTACTTCCCTCCCAGGTTATTTTAATAAGTGAGTAGTAGCCGATTTTCCAAATATTCAGATAGCTACTCTCAAAACAAACAAAAAAACCACACAATTTCTCTAGGATGTCTGGCTTTCTGTCTGGCTACAGAAAGCCAGACTAGCAGGGTTTTCAGACTAGCAGGGTTTTCAGCCTCTGTAACCTTAACCTTGCGTGGCTCTCACAAACCTCCTCTGCAAGTGGAGTCATGGGTCACAGGCAGTTTCCCTCGTTGTCACGGGCTATTCCACAGGGGCTGCATCGCGAAAGATGAGTTGGAAACACTTCCAGATCCTGGAGGGACTTCCCGCAGAGCAGGTACCACTCTGAATGTCATGGAGCCCCAGTCCCCGGGCCGGCACTGCCCCCAAATCATGTGGTTTATCACTGATGCTTTTAGTTTTACCACACAGGATAAAACAACCCTTCCTAACAACGTTCTGGCACGGACGCTCAGATGAATAAAATCCACCCGTCTCCTGGGCTCCGTACATTGTGTGTACACTTCCTTGCCACCCCACGACAAGGTCAGGCAACGCGGGACGAACCTTTGTAGGCTGAGGACCTGAGCTGGAGGCCGCCGGCCGCCCCTGGGGGCTCTGGGGGCCATCCTCCCCCACCCTCCCCCACCCTCAGAGGCAGCCCGTCACCCAGCCCGCGGGCCACGTCCCGAATGGCCTTCAGGGTTATGAGCCTTTGCCACAGCCGCAGCCAGCACTCCGGTCCCCATGCCTGAGCGTGGCCCCCACGGTCCGTCCCACTGGGTGGCCCTGGCGGTGCCCACATCACTTCTCTCCTTTGAACCTGCAGGGGGACCCCGAAGCTCTCCACTCCATCTCTGGCTTCCCCATCAGAGCACATCACCCTGGCCCCTGAGCCTCTGCCCTGACTCTTCCCCGTCACCAGCTCGTAACTCAGACCTCAGTTAAGATGTCGCTTCCCAGGAAGGCCTGCCACCCACCATCTCCCCTGCCTCCTGCGGGGCCTTCCTCACTGCGCCCGCATCCCCCGAAGTCTCACCGTCACTCGCTCTCCGTGGTCACAGTGTCACCCTCCTGCTTCCCGCGAGCAGGGAGGCAGTGTGTCCTGCTCGCCCTGCACACCCATCCCCGCAGCGCCTTACACACAGGAGCGCTCCCAAGGAAAGGAAACCAGAGACCCCAGGAACCTAAAGGCCGCTGGGGTGTGGGCAGGGGTTCCGTCCAGGTCCAGCACGGAGACGCCCAGGGGCCCCCAGATCCGGCAGGGAGCTCAGGGGAGGCGGCTGCGGGTGAGCCCGGGGCCCCGGGGATGGGACAGGAGCCGGAGCCAACGGGTCGAAGGGCGGGCAGGGATGCTCCGTCTCAGGCCCGTGAGTGTGCATGCACACGGGGGCTGAGAGGCTAGAGCGACGAGAACAGGGGAAGGAGGCCACAGGGCCAGGAAGGGCTGTGGTCAGACGGTGGGGCTGCGAAGACACAGTCAGTTATGTGTCTGACAGTCTCACCCACAAAGCAGTCTTTCTGGAGCCGTGGAAAACACACACAGTGTAACAAAGTAGCCTGTATGACACGACTTGTGTAAAATCACCCCCCACCCCCCCGCCACACACACAACTAAACGAAGCGTCACTTGCAGACGTCTCTGGGTGTGGAAGGTACGAGAGAGGCCTAGAATCAAACTCCTACGGGTCTCGGGAACTCAGAGGACCCCAATGTCAACTGTAACGTGTCGTTTTTCTTATTTAAAAAAAATATGACAGGACGTGAACAAGGACACGTTACATTATTCTCTACGCTTTTCTGTATTTTTCAAATGCCTTGCAGTATGTATGAGTTGTTTCATCAGTTCTGGGCATCCATCTCCAAGTCACAGCTTTTCCTTTGCCAGATGCCCTGCATCCCAGCTGGTGGGGGACAAAACACTGCGGTGACGAACAGCGAATCCGAGGCTGGCTTGAGATCAAGGCCCCGGCCCTGCCTGTCTCTCAGTGTCCTGCCCAAGTGTGAGCCAGTCCCCGCACCCTGCAGAGGCTACTCAAGCCGATTCAAGGTAAAATCCCCTGTGCTCTGAGATCCCATCCTCCGTCCGGACAAGCAGCTCAGAGAAACACAAGAACACACACCCTCCTAATTCACTTTGATCGTACAACCTTAGCAGCGGGAAGGCATCCTGGTGGAGCCGAGCCCGTCCCACAGTCCATGCATGAAGGCCGCCCTCTACAGAGCCCCACTAGCAACTGGCACCTTGGTGAGAGAGCTCAGGGCCAGTCCGCCCCAGCACGACCAGCTTGAGGCACGGCAACGGCTTCCCCAGCAACAGGCCAGATCTCACTGCCGACGCCAGACGCCTCACCAAGCAAACACAGTCCCTCTCCTACTTGGTCACAGGGACAGCAGTGACAATGACAACGATGGGGGCTTGCGCCGGATGTATCTAGTGCCAGGCACTGCGGCGAGGGCTGTGAACACACTGCTTCCAGTTCTCAGGACCCAGGAAGTGGGCAGTGTGCCCATCTTACAGATGAGGAAACGGGAGCTTGAGTTAGGTCACCTGTTCAAGGGCACCCAGCTGGGAGGTATGCGGTCAGGTCTTTTAAAAGCTAAGCTACTATATAACCTTCAGCCACTTTCTTTGGCCGGCTCAGTTTTGCAGTCAGACCTCTACTGTTTGTGTATTAATTTTGCCAAGAATTTATGAACTGCCAACTATGTGGCAAACACACGGGTAGGTACCGGGTTTATAGTAACGAATCAGAAGAGCAGCCCTGCTCCCCTGACACTCACACTGTGCCAAATGATCATTAACTACAAACCCGCCAGTAACAACAACGAGACGGCGCCACCCTGGGGCGCTGGGGGGCGCTGCCCGCGGGACCTCACTCAGAGAAGCGTCGGGAAGGCTGCCTTGAGAAAGTGGATTTCAAGGTCCTATTGTACAGCACAGGGCACTGTATTTGGTATCTTGTGATAATCTATAATGAGAAAGAATCTGAAAAAGAATATATATATATATATATATATATATATATATACACACACACACACGTGTGTACATGTATGTATGTATGTGTGTGTGTGTGTGTATATATATATATACACACATATATATAAATAAAAAGCCGAACCACTTTGCTGTACACCTGAAACTAACAGAACATTGTAAATCAACTATATTTCAATTAAAAAAATAAAAACCTAATGAAATCTGGGGAAAAGAAGAAAGTGGATCTCAGCAGCAAAGCTCCATTTGCTCTGAACCAGCTTGTAAGCTCTCCTTGTCAGGCTACAAATGAGAAAGGAGCCCATAATCATGGTATTTATTTAGCAACACCTGGAGGCTATAGCCAACTGAACAAGACAACAAAAGCCAATGAAATATGAAATACTGCAAGAAAGAGAAAAAATAACCATTATGTGCAGATGAAGATTATGACCTAGAAAACACATCTGAAAAGTGAATTTAAAAACTGTTACTAGAAATGGTAAATGTGGCTGGATACGAAATTAACACTTTATTCCAGTACCGCAAAAATTACTTTTTAATTACAAGGAGAAAAACAGTTAACTGTTTGGTGGAGTAGCCTAACAACACCTAAACCAAGTGACCACAAGACCCCATCGAGAAGGCCCCATGTGCCTGGGTGACATGCCCAAAAAGGACGCACGACCCCTTCCTAGCATTTCAGCCAAAGATGCTTCACCAGAACCTGATCAGGATGTTGTCAAATTAGACAAACCTAAATTGAAAGACATCCGATAAGATATAACTCCTGTGGACACGAGCAGGGCTGAGGAGATGGGCACCTGAGCGCAGCCTCCAGCCTGCACCCGGCCTGGACGGCGCAGGAAACCACGAAGGAGGCCGCCAGACGACTGGCAGGAGTGGCATCTGGGCTGAGGATGTGATAAAGCGTCACAGTTACTGTGACGTTTCCTGAACTCACTGCCAGGACTGCGGTTATGGAAGCATCCTTGTTCTGAGGAAATACATACTGTAGTACGAAGGCAAAAGAGGCCCCTCTTTCCTACCCGTGAGCCCTGACCCTTTAGAAAATAACAAGGGAAAAATGATCCCATCATATTAACCATCCCCTAAAGCAATATATAAAATGCCCAGGATTCAGCGTAACAAGAAACACGGGGGCTCTGTGTAAAGGGAACCAGGCACACAAAGGTGCTGGCTGTGACGCTGGTGGCCGTGTACGGTGAACAGCACGCTGTGCAAGCCGCTTTAGGCTCTTGTGCCCTGTGGTAGCCGGTCAATGAGTGGGTGTGGCCGTGCACCGAGAAGACTTGCCCAACGGGAGCCTGGGGGGTTTGGCTACAAGGGAGCGGCTCCAGTCTCCTCGGGGCCAGCCCAAGCCCATCACACGCCCCCGCACAACCTCCCGGCAGGCCTGGTGTAGACACCACTGCTGCCAGAGGCTGCTGAGCTGACCAGGGGGTGGGGACGAGGGGACATGACACCGGACAGTGCCGGCCTGGTTCCCGGCATCGCCACCACTGATCAGAAACCCGTTTTGTACTTTCCACGAGCAAGCTGTTGGAATGGACCCTTCCAGCCGCCTGCAGGCCACACAAGGTCAGGTACATAGGTAAACGCTCAGCCGACGCTTAGCGCCTCCCAAGGGCCAGGTGTGTGCTGGCCCTGGGGACGCAGTGCCACCCTCACAGAACCTCCAGCTCCCCGAGCGGGACAGACCCGGACCAGCGCTCTCACGGTATGGCGGCTGACCCCCGGAAGCCCCGAGGGCTTGACGCGCGGGCCCCGCGCGGGCACATGGGGCAGCACCACCCGGTCCGAGCAGGCGTCCACGTGGACACGCAACAGGCACACGTCCGCCTGCGAAGGAATTAGAAGCCTGCAAGGACAGAAACATAAGCACTAGCGTTGAGGAGTTGGACTCGCAGGGGATCCATCCGTAACCCACACGTACCGTAAACCCAGGGCTATGAAGGGCCAGGGAGAGGGTTTTTTTAAATTTCCCTCAAAGCTGCAAATCTGTCTCCATCTTTACCTGCCATTCACAGGGGTCGTGTCTCAGACCCTCTCACTTTCTTCCTCTGGCGTCAAGAACAAGGGCAACGAAGGGAAAAACGGAACTGTCCATCCGGACTGGGTGCCAACAGGGAAGGGGATCCCTCTGCGGAAGGGCTGCTTGCCCCGCACACAACCTGACCCCATGGCCTGGACCAGGCCTTCCCATCCCTGCACCTCGAAGCGCACGGCAGAAAGCAAGACTCGTGCCTTGGAAGCGAGCGGGTAAACTGAGGCAGCAGCCACACCCCTGGGCCTGGGCACCCACGGACCTACCACGTCCCCAAGAACACCTGGGGTCCGTGGCACATGCAGTCAGTTTAACTTAAATTAACTGAAAAATGAAATAAAAATTAAAATTCAGGGACTTCCCAGGTGGTCCAGTGGTTAAGACTCGGCGCTTCCCCTGTAGGGGGCACAGGTTTGATCCCTGGTCGGGGAACTAAGATCCCATACGGCGTGCGATGCAGCCCAAAAAAAAAAAAATTAAAAAAATTAAAATTCAGTTCTTTGGTCACATTCGCCACATTTCAAGTGTCAACAGCCACGCAGGACCCGGGCTGCCCTGCTGGCTGCTTCTCTCATTGCAGGCCGTTCCAGACTCCAGGAGATCCCTGCCTGGCTAACCAAGGGTGGGCAGGTCTGGAAAATCTGCTCACGCCGCAACGCCAGAGAAAAACAGAATTGCTGAGAAAGTTGAACAATCAGTCGAGTCATGCTGCAGGCCAGGAGCTAACAGGGCAGCAAGCACTCCTGGTCAACACGGAATCAATCAAAGAGCTGGGCACTCTGAGGGGAAGGTGCTTTCCTCCGGCTGCTGCGATGAGTCACTGTTCCCTGGGTCGGGGACGTAACTGCCAAGCAGACCAGAGATTTACACCCCCACGGGTGGAGGTGGAGGTGAGCACGAGCGTCTGCTGTGCAATCTTCCTGTTCAAGTCGCCCCGACGGCTACAGCCTGTCTGCTGTCATCTGCTTTGCCATTAGTATCATCGGATTTCATTCTAACATCCTTTCAAAATCAGCTCCAAAAAGTTACTAAATTTACAAATTATTTTTCACTGAGGAAAGCTCCAGCCAAGACTTCCTGGTAACACATAGGAGGCTCCTTAATTTCCTCAGTAAACTGTATCCAAACCACACTCGGGAGGGAGGATTTCTGGGCAGGCTTTCTACAGACAACAGCCTGGCCCCGGGAACGTGCGTTCATCTGCGGGGACTCATGTCCGGCTCCCGAGGCTGGTCTCCCCGCAGCTCACCCCGAAACCCAGCGTTGCGGGTTCCGCAGCAAAGGTACACCTGCCACATCAGGTCAGCACCACCCACCTTACATGACGATTGGCACAAAATCCCAACTGAAAGATATACAATCACTTTTTGAATCCTATATGCTGCTCCCCAAGCAAACACAATCTGTGAAACAGAGCAATGCAAGTGGGGGGCAGCAAAGGAGGCATCCCAGCATATTTGATGTTACAACCGTCCACCCGGAAAACAGCAAGCCCCGTTGGTTTTCATGATACAAGTCACAAAAGGCAAAGCTTTTTCAGCAGAGACGAAAAATGGGTTTTATCCTATGTGTGATACTGAGTCACTGGAAGGAAGGAAGAAAGAGAGAGAAAAAGACCGGATTGGGAAGGGGTAGAATGAGGTTTACGTTTATCAAAAGGGGGCCGAGTTTTTCACAAGTGTGCTCAGAAAGGTTACACAAAAAAAACCCAAAAAGGAATAATGTCCATAAAAGCCCGTTTTGTCACTGACATCCCTTGAGGGCTGAGTCACTCCATGTCCACCCGCTTCACTCTGCTGTTTCCTGGTGGGTCCACACCCACGGCTGAAGGGAGAAAGCAGGGGTGTCATCCAGGAACCCCAGAGCACCCTACTTGGTTGTGGGGAAATAACAGAAATAATTGACAAGCTGGACAGTTCCACCTGAAATAAGAATTGATTGTAGATACAAAAATACTAAATTTAAGCCAAATTATGCCACCAGATGCTAATAGAGGCCAATGACAAAGTTATGACTTCTTTATTTCTACAAAATGTACTGTCATTCAACTTTTAAAGCAAATTACATCAAAAAGCCTGATCCTTTCATAGATTTCTATTTTCAAAACCATGAGTTGTGGGACTCCCCTGGTAGCGCAGTGGTTAAGAATCCGCCTGCCAGTGCAGGGGACACGGGTTCGAGCCCTGGTCTGGGAAGGTCCCACATGCCGCGGAGCAGCTAAGCCCGGGTGCCAAAACTACTGAGCCTGCGCTCTAGAGCCTGCGAGCCACAACTACTGAAGCCCATGCGCCTAGAGCCCGTGCTCTGCAACAAGAGAAGCCACCGCAATGAGAAGCCCGCGCACCACAACAAAGAGTAGCCCCCGTTCACCAAAACTAGAGAAAGCCTGCACACAGCAACAAAGACCCAACACAGCCAAAAATAAACAAATAAATAAATACATTAAAAAAAATGAGTTGTTGGGTTCAAGGGGATCAGTTTAACTACCAATCGAAGATAAAACATTTGTGTAGTAAGATAGATATATGGACATTAGATCTACACAATTCAATCAATATTTTTCTCAATGACCAATGCAAGAGGTTACAAATTCACACATGGGTAAAAGATTTATTCAAAATGCAAGAGAAAGCAACGGATTTCACGGAGTTTCACCAAAACTCCACCGATGAGGTTTCAGATTCCATCCTGCAATTAATGTTTAAGAAACTACTACTGTCCAGTTCTGGAGAGGCATCAAAGAACGTCCACAATTTCCTGAAAGGCTACTGTAACACTCCTCCCTTTCCCAGCTACATATTTCTGTAAGGCTGGATTTTCTTCATATACTTAACTGAAACAACGTATCACAACAGACTAAAAGCAGAGGCAGCTATAAAATTCAGCTGTCTTCTATCAAGGCAGACATGAAAGATGTACCAAAAAATGAATACCCCTATCCTAACTTCTTTTGTTTGAAATACAAAAGACTGAGCTATTTTTTCATAAAAACTTTTTGAAATAGGCTTATTATTGCTATTTTTGAATAGATTAATATATAGATTTTAACTTCTCAGTTTTAATTTTGAATACAGTAAGTGTAACAGACAAATCCCACATAAACAAAAGCTCTCTGGGTTCCCCAGTAATGTGTGAGGGCCCCAAACCCTGCGAGTTGATGGACTATGTAGAGGTACGGGATGCCCAGAGGCACCGTTACCCAAAGGCAGCCGTGTACCTTGAAACGCTGGTGGCAGGTGAAGGAAAGGCCTGCAGAAACGCTGGGACCTCTGCTAAGGGATGAACGCCAGCAGCCGTGGGCAGCAGGGTGGTCAGAGCTCAGCTCTACACACACACATCAGGGGAAACAAATGGTTAAACACGTCACGGATGACTAAGGGCAAAAGTTCCTTCTTAACCAAGTCATGGACAAAATATCCAGACTGAAAATCGTTCTTAGGAGAGAGAAGCCGCATATTTGCAAGCAGCTCAGGATTTAGCGCTGGAACCGTCAGGTCTAAGGGAGGCAAGCCCCGCACTGGCTCACCCCCATCGCACCCAGGGAAAGAAAGCCTGTGATGTCCACCTAAGGGGTGCAGCCACAGCCCGTCACCACCAAACCAGCCGGGACGCCTAGTGCGCAGCCGCTCTGCAGAGCCCTGGACAACACCCAGCATGCCTCCCTGGCTTCCCTTTACACGGTCATGAAACGCGTGCACACAGGCAGATTACATTTTTCTTTCTTTTTAGATCAACTGGCAACAACTTACCAGAAAACTAGAAACTCGTGAAAAGCGACAGCAGCAATGAAAATTAACTACAAAATCTCCTAACAAGTCACAATGCAAGGGCCTATTTTCCAGGAAATCAAAGTAAAAGCAATTTATAAAATCCTCTCATTTTAATATGAAATCCTTTAAATGTCTGTTAATTATGGAAATGAGGCATCACTGTAATTTGAGTCGTCATTAATTTAGCAAGTTTATCTCCTGACATCCACAAGATGCAAAAACAGCAAATAGTAAATTACTGTATCTCCAAATCAAATGCTTTCCTTTCATTTCAGCACATAATTTTAAACATAGCTGTGTCTTTTTCCAAAGTACTATGAACACCATTAAAACTCTACTCAAGGGCTTCCCTGGTGGCGCAGTGGTTGAGAGTCCGCCTGCCGATGCAGGGGATGCGGGTTCATGCCCCGGTCCGGGAAGATCCCACATGCCGCGGAGCGGCTGGGCCCATGAGCCATGGCCGCTGAGCCTGCGCTTCCGGAGCCTCTCCTGCTTACCGCAGAAAACAAAACAAAAAAAACTCTACTCAATACCCTTTTAGCACCTACCAATTCCATTCCTTCATCAATGACAAAGGCTTTAATAAGTTTATTATAAACTCAACACATACTACACGATAAATACCATCCTTCTCATAGACTGATTTTTTAAATACTATAGAAACTTTCTTATATGGGTGATAAGGCCAAAAAACTCAATGTGAACTCAATACTAGAACACAGATTTAATGTACTAGCTCCCAATTTGCTACACTCCTATAAACCTTTTTTTTAATTAAAAAAATTCTTTTTTATTTTTTAATAGACCTTTATTGTAGTATAATTGCTTCACAATACTGTGTTAGTTTCTGTTGTGCAGCAAAGCGAATCAGCCATATGCGTACACATGTCCCCAGATCCCCTCCCTCTTGCGTCTCCCTCCCACCCTCCCTATCCCACCCCTCTAGGTCATCACAAAGCACCGAGCTGATCTCCCTGTGCTATGCGTCTGCTTCCCACCAGCCAACTATTTTACATTCTGTAGTGTATATACGTCGATGCTACTCTCACTTCACCCCAGCTTCGCCCTCCCACCCAGTGTCCTCAAGTCTGTTCTCTATATCGACCTCTTTATTCCTGCCCTGCAACTAGGTTCATCAGTACCTTTTTTTTTTTTTTTAGATTCCATATATATGCGTTAGCATACAGTATTTGTTTTTCTCTTTCTGACTTACTTCTCTGTGTATGACAGATTCTAGGTCCATCCACCTCACTACAAATAACTCAATTTCATTTCTTTTTATGGCTGAGTAATATTCCATTGTATATATGTGCCACATCTTCTTTACTCATTCATCTGTTGATGGACGCTTAGGTTGCTTCCATGTCCTGGCTGTTGTAAACAGAGCTGCAATGAACACTGTGGTACATGACTCTTTTTGAATTATGGTTTTCTCAGGGTATATGCCCAGTAGTGGGATTGCTGGGTCGTATGGTAGTTCTATTTTTAGTTTTTTAAGGAACCTCCATACTGTTCTCCATAGTGGCTGTATCAATTTACATTCCCACCAACAGTGCAAGAGGGTTCCCTTTTCTATCGGCAGGCGGACTCTCAGCCACTGCGCCACCAGGGAAGCCCCCCCATGACTCTTTTTGAGTTATGGTTTTTTCAGGGTATATGCCCAGTAGTGGGATTGCTGGTCCTATGGTAGTTCTATTTTTAATTTTTTTAAGGAACCTCCATACTGCTCTCCATAGTGGATTTATCAATTTACATTCCCACCAGCAGTGCAGGAGGGTTCCCTTTATACCACACCCTTTCCAGCATTTATTGTTTGTAGATTTTTTGATAATGACCATTCTGACCGTTGTGAGGTGATATACCTCACTGTAGTTTTGACTTGCATTTCTCTAATAATTAGTGATGTTGAGCACATTTTCATGTGCCTCCTGGCCATCTGCACGTCTCCCTTGGTGAAATATAAACCTTTTTAAAGAAAGTCTTTAACAAGACACAGTCTAACTTTGAACAAATAACACGTGGCACACAGTAACCGCCAGCTAGCAAGAAAGGCAGAAGACAGCTTTTATTTAGAGAAAATGCCACATTTCGTATTTTGACCACACCATCCAGATGCGGCCTAAGTCTAAAGCTCCGTTCCCGCCACGGCACGTTCCCCTCACCCCTGACGCCCCAGCTCCACTCTGCGCGCGGTTATCATCCCTCCAGCTTCCAGACGCAAACTGTCTCTTCTACCCCGTCGTCAGATCACAACGTTCTCCCATCAGAAAGTCTTTCAGCTGAATCTCTTCCTCGCCAGTCCCCGGGCCACCCTCCCGCAGGTCCTGCCGGGGCAGGCCTGAATGAGCGGCTGGCTGCGTGGCCCTCCCAGCCCCGCGCAGGCCCACACATGTCCCTGCCCCCGATCACCGCCCTCCTCTCCACGTGGAGACACAGCTGGCACAATCTCAGTCTCTACATCTTCAGCCACTGGCGACAGACTGATCTGATGCCCTCTCTTGCCCCAAGTGCACCCCCAGCTCAGCACACAGATCCACTCCCGAACCAACCACCCAGGAAGAAGGCATTGGGTCACGGAAGGACCCCAGAGCTGCCAGCAGACTGGGGAGGCACAGTGAGGAGGGCGGGGGAGAAAAGGAACACTGCTGCTGTTTCTGGGACGCTGGGCCCTGAGGCATTCGGCAGACACCTGCTGTCTTCACTAAGTCTGGGCATTTTCCAGTTAATTTCAATATAATCTCAATCTGAGAACTACCGTAAGATGGGTAGTAACAAATTCGATATTCTTCACATGACCAGTTGGAATAGCAATGAGAAACTATGTCCCGTATGTTTTCATGGGGCCTAAACAATTATTTATGTAGTAAAATGCCTTGGTGGTTACCGTTAATTACTTTTAATCACAGTGCGTGTGCGGAGGCCGTGATCCGTAACATCTGCCATTCAAAACATGCCTTTCAGAGGGCAGAATGCGTCAGCATGCTGAGATACATGTGCTGGCAGCCAAAATGAGTGACAAGAGTGCAGGTGAGGGCTTCCCTGGTGGCGCAGTGGTTGAGAGTCCGCCTGCCGATGCAGGGGACACGGGTTCGTGCCCCGGTCCGGGAAGATCCCACATGCCGCGGAGCGGCTGGGCCCGTGAGCCGTGGCCGCTGAGCCTGCGCGTCCGGAGCCTGTGCTCCGCAATGGGAGAGGCCACAGCAGTGAGAGGCCTGCGTACTGAAGAAAAAAAAAAAAAGAGTGCCGGTGATAACAGATTTACGGATATACGCAGTGCCCATCAAAAGCTGCCACGGGGACAAACAGACGGGCCTGTTTCCTGACAGACCAACGCACCACTGCCTGTGCGGCAGTTCCAGCAAAACACATCGAACCCGACCGAGTCTGAGCAAATCTCCACGTCCAACAACCAATTTACAGGAACGACAGGGGAGAGGACGCAGTAAATGGACACCACGGGAATCCAATCTGTAAAAAGAGACCATGGGGGCTTCCCTGGTGGCGCAGTGGTTGAGAGTCTGCCTGCTAATGCAGGGGACACGGGTTTGAGCCCCGGTCCGGGAAGATCCCACATGCCGCAGCATGGCTGGGCCCGTGAGCCATGGCTGCTGAGCCTGCGCGTCCGGAGCCTTGCTCTGTAACGGGAGCGGCCACAACAGTGAGAGGCCTGTGTACCAGAAAAAAAAAAAAAAGACCGTGGGAGGAGCTTCCCTGGTGGCACAGTGGTTGAGAGTCTGCCTGCTAATGCAGGGGACACGGGTTTGAGCCCTGGTCTGGGAGGATCCCACATGCCGTGGAGCAACTGGGCCCGTGAGCCACAACTACTGAGCCTGCGCATCTGCAGTCTGTGCTCCCCAGCAAGAGAGGCCGCGACAGTGAGAGGCCCGCGCATCGCGATGAAGAGTGGCCCCGGCTCGCCACAACTAGAGAAAGCCCTCGCACAGAAACGAAGACCCGACAAAGCAAAAATAAATAAATTAATTAATAAACTCCTACCCCCAACATCTTCTAAAAAAAAAAAAAAGTCCTGGTGTAGGTAATGGCCCAAAGAATTCAGAACATGGCAAATTTTAAAAAAAGAAAAAAAAAAAAAAAGAGACCGTGGGAAAGTGTACGGGACAAATGACCCTGTTTCTTCATTGAGAAAAGAAAAAAAAAAGAATGAGATGAAGCCTATAGATTGAGAGACATGTGAGAAATGTGCCAACCAATCATAGTGTCTGGACCTGATTTGGTTCCTGATTAAACAAACACACTGCAAGAAAAGAAAAAAAAAAATTCATGAGATGGTAAGGGAAATCCACATTCATTGGAAGTTTGATGATAGTAAGAAATTGTTATCAATTTTCTAGGTGTGATAAGGACATTGTGGTTAGGTTTTAAAAAGGGAATCTTTACCTTTTACTGAAATATTTACAGATGGAGTGTAGGACATTTGTGATTTTCTTCCAAATACCTGGGGGTCGGGGCGGGGGGGACGAAGATGAAACAAGCTTGGCCACAGCATGGTAATAGCTGTAGAGGCTGGGTGATGGGCACGTGGAACTCACTCCTCTGTTTTCATGCTTGAAACTTTCTGTAATAATTAGCGTTGAAAAGAAAAAAAAGAGCCATGCTCATCCCAGAAAATTTGGGACACAAAGAAAAGTAAAAAGAAGAAAAGAATCCCATACATCTTACCACTCACAGAAACCACCACAAACAGAAGTCTAGTTTTTACTGTAATTATTCATATAGTCCATGCTTATTTTATAACAGTATCAGGAAAGAAGGTTGGAAGAAAGAAAGGAAGAGCAAGTACAAGGCTGTGCATGGGTCTTTTTCCTGTAGTTCACAGATTACATCTAATTCAAACTCCAAATCTGCTGGTATCAAGACCTACAGTCACACACACGAACCATGTCCACCCGCAGACCCAGGAAGGCCTGCTGACCACCCACCTCAGAAACCCACTAAGTTGGTGACACTGCTTTCCCCTGGGGAAGCTGCATATTCACTCATGGATTTTTCATTCAACAAACGTTAACTCCTCTGTGCGCACCTACTGCCAGCCAGCTCCTGTGCTGTGTCTCCACTTAAAGGTAAAAAGTGCCCAGCCCAGCCCTGGGGAAGGAGGGCAGGAGAATCGCACAGGAGGGGCTACACCAGGACCCGCTGCACCTCGCTCTGCATGCACCCACAGTCATGGATCAAGGTCAGCTCTAGGTTGTGTCATGTGGAATTTTTTCCCTACCAGTAATTTCAAAATTATTTCATTTTAGTTTTGGAAAAACTTACTTGTAGTCACAAGTGTGGGTGGACTCTGGGGCTCCTCTCCACCTCGTGCTTCCCTGAGTCGGGGGTGGAAAGGGAGGGGCGGCCTGGGGAGCCGTGCCCTGGGGGCGCTGGAGGGGGGATGCGGCCTCACAGGGCAGGAAAGGGTGAAACGCTACAACACAAGGAAGAGCTTCAAGTCTCAGGCAGCTGTAGCCACAAAATGCAGACAACAAAATTCCAACACGGATAAGAACTCTGAATTTATGGTGGAGAAATTCACAACTTCGAACACTCATGGCAAAACTGTGCACCAAAGCCTGAGAGGAAACAGACGATAACTGCTGCCGTTCTTTGAAAGTCAGCACTGAATTTCCCATTTCGAGGTGACAAGAACGTACACGTCCAACTTCCTTCCTCTGAATTCATTAGCATTTCTTGATTACTCTCCACGTGGTGGGCCAAAGCACCCTGATCTAATTCTAAAAAGCAGCTTCCAACAGCCTGTCCTACAGATGCTACCACCTACAGGTTAAGTTTTCTCAAATAAAAAGAACGTGGGGCTTCCCTGGTGGCGCAGTGGTTGAGAGTCCGCCTGCCGATGCAGGGTACCCGGGTTCGTGCCCCGGTCCGGGAAGATCCCACATGCCGCGGAGCGGCTGGG
>NW_006771655.1:920599-922896 GCF_000442215.2 Lipotes vexillifer
GGGGGGGGGGGGGGCGCAGACACGGACATGCACATGGTGTTTCTCCGCCCAGCATGTTTGTCCTGTTCCTGTAAATTCTCCATCACCGCCTGCGCGGCTGTTGCTCAGAGCACCACTGAACTTGAACCCAGCCAGACGCGCACCGTGGGCAAAGCCCCAGCCAGAGGCCAGGGGACATCTGGGCTGCTGGCTACACGGGCTAGGAAGGCAGCGTGAACACCAACCACGTTTCATAAACAAGGGACTCGGTACTCGCACGTGATCTGAGGACTCCTCGGGCTGAAATGTCCTACCCTTGAGTTAGAGGAAAGACTAGTGCATTCGAAACTCGGTAAGCTGGGGCCTCTTCAGGGCTGCACCCACTCAACAGCTAGCCAGGCAACTCTGAAAACAAGGTTGCTGGATGGACGCCCTTACAGAACCTGAATTATAAAAAGAGGCCTGAGCAGAACGGGCCTCTGAGAGCCACCAGGCAGGGAGGGGAAGGCGCTGTTTACCTGTCACTTTCTCACCGTGAGGGACTGGACCCAGAATGCATTTAAGGGCCCAGAAATGGAGAGAGTGTGTAGGTCAAAGAAAAGGCAGAACAGAGTAGCAGCAACCATGGGATAAAACAACTCTGTCATTCACCAAGTCCTGAT
This sequence comes from Lipotes vexillifer, assembly GCF_000442215.2. Classification (NCBI taxonomy): domain Eukaryota; kingdom Metazoa; phylum Chordata; class Mammalia; order Artiodactyla; family Lipotidae; genus Lipotes; species Lipotes vexillifer. The sequence goes on from NW_006771655.1 coordinate 921,241, forward strand.
TTCACAGAAACACACACACACCTTTCACGTTTGGAAAACAAAGTCTGTATACGAGCCCCCCGCCCCCCCCCGCCACGCCCCGAGCACCAGTGAGTCATCGTTGATGTTGAAAAGTATTCAGTACAATACTTACAACCAAACGTGCCAATACCCTCGAAAGGGGAGATGGTTACAGAAACAGGCAATCACCCCGGCAAAAAACCCCTGGACCCAGGGTGCTTATAAAAGCGAGAGTAATTAGTCAGAGACAACTCTGGAACACAAGCATGCTGGAGAAATATAAACACTGCTGAAGAGTTAGAAGCGACTACTACACAGAAAAAGAAAGTGCCTAAGGACCGCATGAGTAACCAAACAGGCTTTCTCCTGATCAAAAGATCTCCGGAAAGCAAGATCTCCTGGGGCAGAGCAGCTGCCCCGGGAACCGGAAGAGCCCGGGAACACGAGGATGTTACTAAAGCACCGTGGGGCATCCGCGGCCTGTCCCCAAGCGCGCCGGGTCCCCCTCTCCTTGCCCTGCCTCCCCTCCCGGCCTCTTCCCCTCCTGCCCAGGAACCCCAACTGTGCGGTGAACGCCCCCAGCGCTGGCGACCCCTGACCTGCGTCCTCAGGTCCACTGAGGAGAGGGCACTTCCTGTCCCGACCCCAGCCCACTCTCCGGCCGTGCCCTCCCGGCCCAAGTTCACAGCTGGCCCCTATGGCCGGGGTCTCGGGCCTTCCGGGGGCACTGGCGCTGCCCCCGGGGACCCCGCACCTCCCGGAGCGACACCACCTGACGCCAACCCTTCTCCTCGGGAGTGCGTTTGGCGCCGACCCGGGTCCAAACAGGGTGGCGGGGGGAGGGCGACCCTGGTGTCCAGCTCGGGGTGGGGCAAGGGCGACCCTCGGGGTCCGGTCCTCGGGGCTCCCGGGGCCGTCCCCGGGGGTCGGGTTGATCTCGGGCCCAGGCCAGGCGGGGGCCGGGGGCGGGGGTGACCCGGGGCCCGGGCCGGGCGGGGGCCGCGGCACTCACTGTTTGGGCAGCTGCAGGGCAGGCGCGCCGCGACGCTGGAAGGCCCCGTCCACGAAGACGCCGTTCTTGCCGAGGCACCGCAGGTAGAAGTGCGGCTCCTGGAAGCTGAGCTGCAGGTGGCGTCGCGAGATGAAGCTGGACAGGCCCATGCTCAGGTCCACCGAGCCCTGCGACGAGTTGCGACCGATGGTGACGCTGGGCTGCCGCATGAGAAACTCGAACTCGCGGCCCTCCAGGCGCGCCAGCGCGGGCCCGGGGCTCCGGCGCACCGAGGCGGCCGCCGCGGCCACCAGGGCCTCGCCCGCCGCGCCCCCCGCGCCCCCGGCGATCGAGCCCGGCGGCGGCGGCGGCGGGGGCGGGGGCTGGGCGGGCGGCGGCGGCGACGGCGCGGCGGGCCCGGGCGCGGGGACGGCGGCGGCGGGGAAGGCGGCGGCGGCGGCGGCGCAAAGCACGGGGCTGCAGGGCGCCGAGCGCAGCGCCAGCAGGGCGCGGGCCCCGCTGTCCTCGCCGACTTCGGCCATGTTCGCACAGCTCCAAGCGGCCTCCGGCGGCGGCGCGGCGCAGGGGGCGGGGCTCCGCGGGGCGCGGCGGGCGCGGGATCCCGGTCCGGATCGCGGCGGAGCGGAGCCTGCGGGCCGCGCGCC
>NW_006771655.1:922906-948503 GCF_000442215.2 Lipotes vexillifer
CGGGGCTCGCCGGGGCGCGCGGGGCGGGGTGGGGGACGGTGTCCGCGCCCGGCCAGCCCCGCCAGCCGCCGGGTAGCGCCTCGCCCACCGCCCCCGGCCGTGGGCTGTGCTTTCCTCGTCCCGGGACTGGGGCGGGGAACCCCCAAAAAAGTCTCCCTGGAAAGTTTTGATCCTGGGTCACTCACTGGAGAAGGGACAACTGACGTCAGCAGTCTCCGGGGCCCTAGTGGCTCCATCCGCCAACCCTAAAGTGCGATACTTAGGCACCAAGTTTAAGGGGTTTCGAGCTGTAACTGAAGTTTGCCTAAAGATGCTTGCGATCCCTGATGCCCTGTGTTCCTTTTTGGAGGCATACATTCACTCAACAAGTATCTAGACAAGTATCTGGGACCCATACTAGGGCCCGGTGCAGTCGCCTCCGGCTCTTTACACCTCTTACAGTTTCATGGGGGAAGGCAGACGCCTGCAGAGGGGTCTTCTGTGAAAACGCAGAATTGGCCACCTTAGGCATCCTTCAGATCCCGCAGTGATTCATGCATTCCTAACTCAGCCAGGGCCCCCTACAAAAAGGTGGCAGTGTCTGCACACTGCCATCATTTAATAATTATTGAGCGGGAGAAAACAGACCCTCCGTGGTAGGGCTTACGGTGTACTGGGAGATGCGGACAGGAATCAAGTAACATTCTAATAAATACATACAAAATTACAGCTGTCTCAAGTCCCGTGAGGCATTGTTGCCCAGTGACATGTGTAGGGAGTGTGGCCCCCCTAGGGTGAGAAGCTTGTCTGCGTACCCACTGTCCAGCCTGGGGCTGCAACAGATATTAGCCCAACTGTCACATGACTGAATATATAGGTACAAACAGAATTAGTGCTTGGGGGGCAAGTAAGACATTTCTACAAGAAGCTGTAACGGGAGAACCTACTTGAAGGTGGAGGAAGACAAAAACGGGGTCAGGGATCTCTTCCCTAAGGAGTGATACTTGAACTGAAGTCCGGAGATGATTAGGAGAGGGGGTTGGAGTCCAGGGATGGCATTCCAGCCAAGGAACAGCACGTGCTAAGGAACGGAGCATGGTGCCTTCCCAGGATTGACAGGTGGAAAAGAGAGAGTGACCACATCAACTGAACAGCATCAGTCATGTAATTTGGGTCTGATCCCCAAAGCAATGGGAACCACTGAGGGGCTGTAAGCAGAAGGGCAACATGCAGACCCACATATCAGAATTAGGATCACTGGCTGTCGGGCAGAGCCTGAATCCGAAAGGGGTCCGCGTGACCATAGGAGGCCAGCTAGGAAACTCGTAGACCAGGCCAGGGGCTGAATTAGGGAGATGGGGAGAAGTTGAGGGAGTCAAGCAATATTTATCTCAGACAAAGACATTTACAGACACATTGCTGGTGGGAATGGAGAACGCTGCAGCCCCTCTAGAAAGCAGTTTGGTGGAAAACATGCGATCATCTGATTCAGCGATTCCACTTTTCGGTCTATACCCAGGAGAATTGAAAGCAGGGTCTTTATTTGTTTTTAAATAAATTTGTTTATTTATTTTTGGCTGCGTTGGGTTTTCATTGCTGCACGCGGGCTTTCTCTAGTTGCAGCGAGCGGGGGCTACTCTTCGTTTCCATGCATGGGCTTCTCATTGAGGTGGCTTCTCTTGTGGAGCACGGGCTCTTGGCGCGCGGGCTTCAGTAGTTGCAGCACGTGGGCTCAGTAGTTGTGGCTCGCGGACTCAGTAGTTGTGGCTCTGGAGTGCAGGCTCAGTAGTTGTGGTGCATGGGCTTAGTTGCTCTGCGGCACGTGGGATCTTCCCAGACCAGGGCTCGAACCCGTGTCCCCCGCACTGGCAGGCGGATTCCTAACCACTGCACCACCAGAGAAGAAGACATTTTGACAAGTCATAGACTTCAGAAGTACTAGGGGTATATGGAAAATAAAGATAGAAAAACCTGGATAAATAAGAACCCGTGTCCCCCGCACTGGCAGGCGGATTCCTAACCACTGCACCACCAGAGAAGTCCCAAAAGCAGGGTCTTGAAATGACATTTGTACACTCACGTTCATAGCAGCGTTATTCACAATATCCAAAAGATGGAAACAAGGCAAGGGTCCACCAACATGTCCGATGGGACGTTATTTAGCCTTAAAAACAAAGGAAATTCTGACACCTGCTACAACGTGGATGAATCCTGGAGACATGGGGCTAAGAGAAATCAACTGGTCACGAAAAGAGAGATCCTGTATGATTCCGCTTTTGTGGGGTCCCTAGGAGAGTCAAGTTCATAGAGACAAAAAGTAGAAGGGTGGTTACTTCCCAGAGGGGCAGGGAATGAATGGGGAGTGAGTGTTTAATGGGGACAGAGCTTCCGTTTTGCAAGATGAAAAAGTTTTGGAGATGACGATGGTGATGGCTGCACAATAATGTGAATGTACTTGACACTACCGAACTGTACACTTAAAATAGTTAAGATCATAAATTTTGTGTTACGTGTCTTTTACCACAATTTCTTCTTTAAAGAGAGAGATTTACATAAAACCTCCAAAGTTCTTTCCTCTGGCTCATCTGGGGTGACTTCTCTCTTGTTCATGACAGGTCTGTTTGAGAACAAGAGGGATATATGTGCTTCCACGACCCTCAGGCTTGACGATAGTAAAAGTGAAGACTTCTGCGCAGACTGACGGACCTGGACAGTTCTTTTCCTGACCAGCAAGAACCTGTACGTGACAATGGCAGGAGCTCCCAGGGCTGACTCACGATGACCCTGCAATCCTAGACACCCACTGAACCTTGCAATTCCTTTCCTCTTAAACAGCAAGCCTTCGATACACTGACAGCTTCAACAGAGAGGGCCAGAAAATGGGGCAATAAAAAGCCATTATAGAACCAGAATCGGAGAAAGTGAATTCTTCTCACACTCTCTCCGGGTCTAGAGGGCCTGCTAATGCTGCCTCACGATGCATTCGCTCAAAAAAGGAAAAAGAAAAAAATTGCGAGGGAGAACCCAGTCAACTGCTGGGAGCCCACGACACCCAGGCTCTTACCCTGATGCAAGCCTCTGGAGCTTGCCGCAGGAACAAAAAGGAACAGAATTAACTACAAGACACTAAACCGTTTACAAGAAAAACACACCGTATTGGGGGGTGACGATGAAGGCCATGTTAAAAAGAGGCTGTGAAATATCTGGAGAAACAATCCATTAAAAACAAACACACGTGGGACTTCCCTGGTGGCGCAGTGGTTAGGAATCCGCCTGCCAATGCAGGGGACACAGGTTCGAGCCCTGGTGCAGGAAGATCCCACATGCCGCAGAGCAACTAAGCCCGTGCACCACAACTACTGAGCCTGTGCTCTAGAGCCCTCGAACCACAACTATTGAGCCCGTGCTCCGCAGCAAGAGAAGCCACCGCAATGAGAAGCCCGCGCACCACAACGAAGAGTAGCCCCCGCTCGCCGCAACTAGAGAAAGTCCGTGTGCGGCAACAAAGACCCAACACAGCCCCCACCCCCAAAAGATAATTAAAGTCTTAAAAACAAAACAAAACAAAAACACATGAACAGATCCTTCACTAAAGATATAGGCGTGAAAGACAAGCCCAGGAAAAGATGCTCAACATCATTCATTGTTAGGAAGCAGGATAAAACCGCGCTGGGATTTCTGTGAAAATTGATGAGAAGGTCTGGAGTTCTCCCACATGGCTCGCAGAATTCAAGACGGTACTGCCACTTTGGAAAAGTCTGGCAGTTTCTTATACAGTTCAACTGCCTTACCGAATGACCTGCAATCCCATCACTAGCTATTTATCCAAGTGAAATGAAAACTTGTGTGGACACAAAAACTTGTACATGATTATCTGTAGTGGCTTTTTTCCTAAAGACCCCAAACTCGACAACCCAACAATCCAAACGCACCTCACTTGGGGAGTGGAAAACAAACGTAGGCACAACCGTACGACAGAACATCATGCAGCACTGAAAAGGAGCAAAGGACGCATACGTAGAACAACGCGGAGGACCCCAAGTGCATCCTGCATGCTTTCATCTGTAGGACATTCTGGAAAAAAGCAAAACTGTAGAGGCAGAAACAGATGAGTGATTCCAGGGGCTGGAGGTCTGGGGAGAGGCTAGCTACAAAATGACACGTGGGAATCCTGGGTGGGAGGTGATGGTTGTGGTGGTGATTATATGACCCCACGTATTTGTCAAAAGTAGCAGAACTGTACCCAAAAAAGTGAATTTTACTCCATGTACCTTTTACTCTATGTACATTTAAAATTAAAAAATATATATATATATGTATATACATCTCTAGAGAGTTTGTGATTATAGACCCAAAACAAGGATTAAGGGCCATATCGTCCAATTCAGAAGCCGCTAGTCACATCTGGCTATCTACACTTATACTCTAACGAAAATGAAATAAAATGAAACCCTTCCTTGTGAAACGTGGCACGAGCCACATTTCAAGAGCTGGATCTGGAGACCCACGTGGCTAATGGCTGCTGTACTGAACAGCGCAGAGGAAGAAAGTTCCCATAACTGCAGAAAGTTCTGGACTGTGCTGCTCTGGGGGCGGGGTGTGGCTGGGCTGCCTCTGCTCTCTCCTCCCTTCATCCTCCAAAGTCAGGGAATCACGCCAACATGCTCTGGGCAGAGCCGTACAAGACCTCCGCAAAAAGCGCCGATGGGGTCACCCTCCTGGCTTGAGCCGAAGGGGTCCTCGCTTGGCCTGCTGTTCCCCATCACAAGACAGGGGCCCGGTGGAAACCCCTCCACCTAGTTAGTCCTGGCTGGGCCTGAAGGTGGGCAGATGGGGCTGAGAAGCCTCAGAATCTGAAAGCGGCGGGTCCACACTCACAGCTTCGAGGGCCTGAAGCTCGACGCGCATCTGGCAAATGACTGATGAGCCCAGAGCATTCTCTGTGTTTTCAGCGCCCCCTTCCTTTTCCTGTCTGCTGAATGTCACTTCCTGCTGCTTCTATATCCTTCTCAGATCCTCTCTGCATCCCCAGTGCTGCTTCCTGTCTGCTCACTGAGTCCCTGGGGCGTTACGTCACACAGTGATGGGCCTCTGACCACTACCGAGAAGGGCTGCATTTTTGTATCACTACAGAAGACAGAGACAGACAGACAGAATGATCCTCCAAGAAACTTCCTCACCCGTTTGAGGCCCCCCAAACCTGAGAGAGATGGCCCCTGTGTCCTCAGCTCACTTGGAACAGGTGGGCTTGTTTTTCTTTTACAGCCTCCCCTGGCCACCCTGTCATTTAGAACCGATCATATTTCTTAAACGCTAATTCAGGAAAAGACATGTCTGACTTCGACACCACAGGAAACTTGTTCAAACAAAGCCGGGGTGAAAACTACTCTTGACAGAACACTCGGGTGTTGGCGCTCAGGAAAAAAAAAAGATGTTCTGTGCGTTACTCATCCATGGCTGTGTAACAGCAAACGGTTCCAAAACGTAGCAGCTGAAACCAATCAACGTGTACCATCTCACAGTGTCTGTGCGTCAGGAATTTGGGGGTGACCCAGTGGGGTGGTCCTGGCTCGGGGTCTCTCGTGAGACGCTGGCAGGGCTGCGTCTTCCAGACGTTCGCCTGAGCCTGGAGGATTCGCCATGTCAAGACAAAGCGGAATGAAGGTGCAGGGGGAGGGGCGCCAGCCCCACTGTTAACCAGCTCTGTGCCCTCGAACAAGTTACTTGGCCACTGGGCCTCAGTTTCCTCTGCTGTGAAATGGGCTTAGGGCTGTTGGGGGACACTGAGAGAGTCACTCCTGTGACCTCAACAAATGCAGAGTGTTTTGTAAAAATAGGCTTGGAAATAAGGAAAGCAAGACTCTTAGCCCGAGAGCCAGCTCCGCAGAAACCCCCAGAAGCCGCTCAGCCAGGCAAGCCTTACAGAGAATAGAAAGACTGCACGATGCCTGTTTTCCTCCCCTGATGGAAGGAAGCTCAAGGGGATTTTTTTTTTTTCCTGATCTTTACTGTGAAAACCTGGCAGGGCTTCGAGTGGTAAAACTCATGGCAGTGTCAGGGCCCCCAGGATGGGCCCCCAGGAGTGTGTGATCTGTCCACCCAGCCCTGGGTACCCCCCCCCGCCTTCCTCTTCCTGGTGGGGCACCCCTTCCTCAGGGCCGGGTACCCCCCCCCCCCCCCCACCGTTTCCTGTTCTCCGGCTTCGTGCATCGTGACTCTGCATTCGGAATCCGTCTGTCCCAACGACCTAGGGCGGCGGTTTGCCCTGTGACCTCACTGCTCTGGCAGATCTAAGACGAGTTTTGATTCTTCAGCTCATTTAGCTTTTTTCTTGCGTGGCTGGGAGTGGTGTGTTATGGACCAATGTAAGCTCCGTGCGTGCAGGAATGGAAACAGAGGTCATTCCAAGCAGTAATTCAGCAGCTCTGTTTCTGCTTCTCTGCAAAGGTTTTTGTGCTGTTATTTCCACCACAAACAGGCTCAATTCTCTAAGCGCTCAGGGGCCTGCTCTTCTGGAGAGACATCCGATGGGCTGCATAAGTCACCTTTGTACCCGGTGAACAGGTCACGCCAGGTTTTTAAATCAGCGGCCTAAAGTCAGGCCCTCCTAGTGCCCAGTCAGTGGTGTCATCCCAGTGGAGGGTGCCCACTGCAGACAAAACCAGCCCCTGACTGATGAGCCACTGGAGTTGTGCCCTCGGCGGGAGCCTTTGCTACAATCCTGAGGATGCAGCTGGGCAGAAGTGATGGTCCTTCTAAGGCTTCACGATCCAGAATACACACAGAAACCCCAGAGGGATAATTTATAGCCGCTTTATAATTTATAGCTCTTGAGCACTGGAAATGTGACTCAGCCAAAGTGAGATGTGCTGTTCATGTAAAACACACTACACACCGATTTCAAAGACCTAGTTAAAAAAAAAAAAAGGGCAAAAGGTTATTAATAGTATTTTATATATTTATATTGGTTCTAGTTTGAAACGATAATTTTTTGGATATATTGGGTTAAATAAAATGTACCACCCAGATTAATTTCACCTGTTTCTTTTTACCATCTTAATGCAGTTACTAGAAAATAAAAAATTACCTCTGTGTCTCACATTTATGGCTCGTATTATACTTCTATCAGACGGGACTGTTATAGACCAAGGTAACTTTTTTGTCCCAATAGATGTTTCTGTCTCAATCATCACAGTGCTCTGAATTTGTGTTTTAGCAGAGCTCGGGCTGACCCCTATCAATCTGGTGTCTTTGTATCATGTGTATTCCTTCCTCTTTGGTTATCAGAGCACTTTGTGGGAGTTTTCATGTCCAAAGGGTCTGCGTTTGTGGCTGGATCAGACAAGGGAGGTGGAGAGATTTAAAAGTGCACATACCCTGACGCTTCGGACTCCTTCGGTTTTCTGCCACGGAAACCAACTCTGGCCAACTTCAACAGAAAGGGAATGTGTTGGCATGACGCTAGGCTGATCACAGAACTGGAGAAAGCCGAGATCCAGCTTTCAGAAAGGGCTGGAGTCAGAGCAGCCCTGGGGATTTAGCTGCAAAAACCCCAAGGCTGGTCTCCCAGGATGCCCGCGCTGGGATTAACCAGCTCCAAGCTTTCCCCTTTCTTGCATCATTCCATAGGAGATTGGAATACCCAGGAGAGAGCAGCTGACGGGTTTAGGGAGGTTCTGTGCCCAGGCCTGGGCCAAAGGAGGGCAGGCACCAGGCGGGGCCGGCCCTGGAAGGCGTCATGCAGCCCACGCTGTGGTGCTGGCCCGTCCACGAAGCAGTCTGGTTACTGTTAGCAGAAGGGGCGGGGATGCAGAAAAGGCAAACAATAGATGTCCACCTCCTCATTCCAACTGGATTTCGTCAGGGACCAGCCAAGAACTCAGCCAATTCAGCATTTTTTCAAAGACTCTTAAGCTCATCTTTTAAAACTCTTAATTGTGGGAACGTTGAACACATAGACAAAAGAAGACAGAATAATACAACAAACCTCCATGTACCCAAAACCCAGCTCCAGCAGGGATCCGTATACACAGCCTTATTTCATCTATAAGCCGCCCAAATCCTCTCGTATTATTTTGAAGCCAATCTCAGGCATTATATCATTTCCTATAATTCAGTGTGTATCCCTAAAAGATAAGAGTTGGTTTTAAAAAAAATCACCACAATAATCCATGAAAGAATCCTAATCCTGCCTTAACAGTATACAATTTTTGGCCAGTGTTTAGATTTTCATCTTTTAATAACCTTATTGAGGGATAATTTACCTCAATTGAGGTATAATTTACATACCACAAAATTCACACACTGTAACGTACAGCTGGACAAATTTTTGGAGGATTGTACTGTTGTTCAATAATCACCCCAATCCAGTCTCAGAATATTTCTGTCACCCAAAAAGTTCCCTCAGGCCCATTTGCAGTCAATCCTCACTCTGACCTTCAGCCTCAGGCAAACACAGATACGCTTTTTTCTCTATGGTTTTTCCTTTTCTACCAATTTCCCATACACAGAATCACACACTATGTGGTCTTTTGTGTCTGGCTTCTTTCACAAAGCACAAGGTTTGGGGGTTCATCCATGTTGCACGGATCAGCAGTTCATCCCTGTTATTGCTGGCAATGCTCTGTTGTATGAATATACCACCGTTTAAAAAAAGAAATCAGTCCACAAGTTGAGAGACACACGTGTTGTTTCCAGTTTGGGTTTTAGTACAACTTCTGCTATAAACTTTTATGCGCTACTTGTTGACATGTGTTTTCATTTCTCTCCAGTAGATTTATAGGGGTGGAATTGCTGGGTTACACGCCGAATGTATACTTAACTTTTAAAGAAATTACCAGACCGTTTTCCCAAGTGGCTGCAGAATTTTATGTTCCCAACAGCGAGTGAGGATTCTCTTAATCTCTTTTAGCCCATGTTCTCCCTCCACCTCCTTTTTTCCCCCTTTCGATTTATTCTTAAAAACGGGGTCACTTGTTCATTAAAGTTTCCCAGAGTCTGTTTCCCACTTTTGCTGACTGCATCTCATGGAATCTAAGTTCATCTGAGCTAAAACAAACAAACAAAAACAAGATTAAGCCGCACGTACAGTCAGTACACAAAGTGCAAACCTTAAAGTTTAAGAGAGTTGGTAGAGATAAATCTCGGTTTTAATTCTGAGCTTCCTAACAGCCCAAAGAAGGAAGGAGGTTTGCTTACAAGAGTCACTGTCCAAAAGATAAAAACAAACTGATTGCTCTGAGGAAGCTGGCTTTTTCCTGCCAGAAACCAAAGAGAAATTTCCACCATTGTTCCCTCTTTTCCCTCTTTCTTATTAGGGACGTGGTAGGAATTCGTGGGGCAGCGCCCTGACTGGTGACCCAGCCAGTGCACGACAATGTTCTTTGTCGGGGGATGTCAATGATTAAAAAAAAAAAAAAGCCAGTAGGCTCCTTTGGGATCTGATGAGGTAACGTAACAAGTCAGACTCCCAATCCCAGGTCAAAAAAGGCAACTTTTAACCACATAATTCAGGTCCTCACCTGAGTGTCCATCATCCAAGCCCCAGTGCTGTGTTGCTGGGAAGAGAAAGAAACATTCTTATAACATAAAGATAATTCCCAACAAAGTACCTACTATATTAGCTACCCTTTCAGGTCTGTACCAAACCTCCCCACAAAACACAAAAATACACAAACAAAAAAACCCACTGTCAAGTCACCTTTTTTTTTTTTTAATTCACGTAGAGTTGATTTACAATATTGTGTTAGTTTCAGGTGTACAGAATAGTGATTCAATTCTTTTTGATTCTTTTCCATTACAGGTTATTACAAGATATTGAATATAGTTCCCTATGCACTAAAGTAGGTCCTATGTTGTTTATCTATTTTATATACAGTAATGTGTACCTGCTAATCCCGAGCTCCTATTTTATTCTTCCCCCACCCCCCCACCGCTTTCCCCTTTGGTAACCCTAAGTTTGTTTTCTATGTCTGTGAGCCTGTTTCTGCTTTGTAGATAAGTTGATAAGCAGCCTTTAAATGCAGATCATAAGCACAGTCCTCTGTGCCCATTCTCTTACCCTCAAGTGACAAACGGGCAAGTGTCTGAGATGTAGGGGGACAATGCCCAGCAGATGAGTAAGTGGCACCTTCCTGAGGAGGGTGACTTCCTCGGCCAGCTTCCCACGCGGTGGATCTGCCTCTCCCCCCGAGGCCACATTTGGCCAGCTTATCCCGGAGGCCCGAGAAGAGACCCACCCCCACCCCGCCCCAGTAAAGGAGACGTTTGGCCCTGACCTTGCTTGTTGCAAACCTGGCTTAGATAAACTCACGTCCTTTGCATCCTGTTTTTCTTCTAAGTGTCAGCTGTACATCAGGGTCCATCTCAGCAATTTTCTCTCCCTCCTTTCTCACTGCCCACGTCACGCCTTGGGGGTCTCCACGGTGATGAAGGGCACGGGACAAGAGCGACTTTTCACCCCAAGAAACTTGAATATGGAGCTCCTGGCTTACTTGAAGCCTCACTGTTTATTCCAAGTCCGGACTTCCCGGCAGGAGCTAAATAATTTCAACATCTTATATTTTTGTAGCAATTTATAAATGTAAGATGTGAGAGAATGAACTCGAATCCAAGCCCCAGGAGGGCGGGGGGCCGTCTTTTGTTTGCTGTGGCTTCCTAGCACCCATAACAGAGTTCGTGCTCAAACTCTTGTTTGAATGGATGCATGACTATGAATGTACAGCCATTCTACGGGATGTAGGAGATGTCCCTGTGTTTCTACAAAATTTAAAAATAATTCTTTGAGTGCAGAGGGGGTGCAAAACTCATTTTCTCTCTTGCTGGCGTCCTCCCTCTAACCCGGAGGTGTGCAGAGGCCTAGATGTCCTGCAGGAGGGCTCAGGCCTTTAGCCCACACTGAGCTTTGCTGATACGTCCTTTGACCAAGACCAATGTGCTCAAGGACCCCGCAGCTTTGTGGCCAAAGTCAGACACAGCAATTTTTGGCAAGGCTGGAGGCCTGGTTTGTGGGGTCCAACCTTCGCATGTGTGGCCCTGATCCCTTCTTGGGGCTCTCCAAGAGAGTGAGACTTGGGTCCCCGTGGCTCCCAGCACCCCAAAATCTGGCACCTTCCTTGATCTTGGTTTGTGACCCCTCCTCTGGGAGGGGCTGGGAGCCACCGCTTCTGGGAACTTTTCTCTCTCATTCTCCCTCTTTGGAGGCCCTAGTATAACTCCTCATTGAAAACTTAGGCTTATCTAAGACCACAGGAGGGCCGTGCGTCCAGGGCGTGGTGTGCAGCCCAGACGGTAAGCAAGCTCTCCACACGTGCTACTGAGTGTCAGGACGACCCAGATGCAACTGCCATTCAGAACTGGGCAAACGCGGTCCATCGGTGCTCCTTTCACATGGTTCAACCTAAACTTATAATCAAAACTGAAGTTGAGGGTCTTCCCTGGTGGCGCAGTGGTTAAGAATCCGCCTGTCAATGCAGGAGACATGGGTTCGAGCCCTGGTCCGGGAAGATCCCACATGCCGCAGAGCAACTAAGCCCGTGCACCACAACTACTGAGCCCACGTGCCACAACTACTGAAGCCCGCGTGCCTAGAGCCCGTGCTCCACAACAAGAGAAGCCACTGCTATGAGAAGCCCTCACACTGCAACGAAGACCCAACACAGCCAAAAACAAACAAACAAACAAATAAATAAATAAATATATATATATATATATATATATTGGCTGAGTAATATCCTACTGTATATATATATATATATATATATATATATATATATATATTTTAAAGACTTTGCCTTCCAATGCAGGGGGTGCGGGTTCAATCCCTGGTCGGGGGCCTAAGATCCCACATGCGTCGCAGCCAAAAACCAAAACATAAGACAGAAGCAATATTGTAACAAATTCAATAAAGACTTTAAAAAATGGTCCATATCAAAAAAATCTTAAAAACAAAACAAAACAGAAGTTTAAACAAATAGGCCCAAGGGTGGGAGTTGAACTGGAAAATCTTCAGAGCTCCAAACAGGGAAGAGGATGAAATAAAGACAGGGAGAGAAAACGAAATCGGGCTTCGGTGACTTATGCACCGTAGGTAGGAAATGCTCATTTCTCATTCGGCTCTAGGCACATACATTCCTAGTTTTGAAGTCAGAGAAAAGGAAAAAGCAAACGTAGCTTCCCACATCTATGGGGAAACCTGTATCCGAGAGAAGGAAAGGGAATTCAAGAAGCTCTAGCTTTCAGCCCTGCTCCGGCCGTGTGTATGAAGAGCAGTTGTACTAAACACACACGGCGCTAGGGCGAGGGAAAAAGCAGAAGAGACGCGGCCTCCTGTTTCGGGTGGACCTTGCGGATACCTAAGCATCATCTCGTCCCTACGCAGCTTAACCTACCCGTGCTTCAAGGGAAAAAACAAGTTGGCTAAGAGAGTCTTACAAAGTTTAAGTTAATCGAAAGATTAAAACTTCAGGACACGATGTCGCCCCCCCTCTTTTTATGTTTTTTGTTGCCATAAAGAACGGGCAGCGAGCTGTTGAGATCCAAGTGCGTCAGCATACTGACTTACCGCCTTTGAAATCCTCCCTAGCGAGTGTTTTCCTACCAAGCCAAGAGTAGTAAATGCAGGTACCGAAGGATATTTAGAATAAACCTAGGATACGATAATTATCATCTGAGAAAAGCGCCAAATAAGTATAAGATTTATTAAAAAAGAAAAGAAAAGAAATACAGGACCCAAGATTCCTGAACCCCTCTCAAAAGTAAGAACTGAAAACCCCGATTCCCACTCGTATAGAGCCTTATTGGACTGTAAACACAGAAAGGAAAACAGAACTTATGCAAAACTGCCACGTCTCATGTGGTGGGAGGGGTCACTGCCCAGGCCCTCGGCTATAGGATTTAAGTAGCCCCTGAAGATCTGAAACACTGAAGGATGGGCGTGATTCTCCCCTTTGGGCTGCCAGAGGGGAATCACTGTTTGAATGAGGAAAACAGGCAGCATGCCCTAACGGAGACCACCGTCAGAGGACCGGCTTCTCGTCACAACCCCGATGACAGCCCTGTCTCAGGCAATGCCCGCGGGTAGTTAGTGGTTACAGCCTGGAGTTAAAAGGGCAAAACCACCACCAGCCTCCCCTATGGCCATTCGGCCCTTTTCCCTAATTTTCCTGCGATGGTAATGAGCCCAGTTAAAAAACTACATTTCCCATCCTTCCTTGAAGCCAAGTGCGGCCATAAGACATCAGTAGGGTTAATGCATTTGATGAAGACACAGGGTTTAGGACGACCAACTCATTGCCTATACGTTCTGAATTTCAGCCACGAAAACCCTGCGTCCCGGGAGACTCCTCAGCCCTGGACAAACTGGGACGGCTGGTCATCCCAGTCGAAGGCTCTGTGAAAGGCGAGATGCAGGTGGCACGTGCCGGCTCCCGTCTGCCCGTCCCTTCTTGATGCCCGGGGCGTGGACTCAATCCTAGAGGTGACGATGAATCGACAGACGTGAAGACAAGAGCCACCAAGTTATGTTAGCAGCAAGAGCTTGACAGGAAGAACCGTTAACTAGGTCCAAAGCTGTTAACAAGGTAACGGAAACGGTACAAAGAAACTCTGTCTCTTGGAGGTGGGGACTAAACGAGGTGGGTAATTTGGTGGTGGTGATGGGGGCACGACAGGAAGGGCTTGGGATTATGGAGACGTAGGAAGTCAGAGGAGCTGAAACTCTGGTTCCCGAGGGGGGTGCTGGCTGTGCTGGTGGTCCTGAGGGGTCACAGTGAGTCGTTTCCATAGGCGTTCCAAAAGCAGCAGACAAGATGCTGCTGCTACCCAACGGAACTGACGATGCAGCAGCAGAGAGGCTTTGCTAGAACAGAGTTTATGGGAGTAAGGAGCTGGTGCAGACCTAACGTGGAGGAACCCTTCTTTCCTTGCTCTTCCCTGCCTTGCAGGCTTGGTCTAGCGCCACCTATTGGCAGATCCTGCCAGGGAGCCGGCTGGCTAAACAGAAGCATGGTGTGCAGGTCTCAGCCGCAACTCCACAGAGCCCCTGGCTAGGACGATGGGTTTGGGGCTGAGAGGCCGTAACTTAATAACTGGCACACCTTCCCCAGTCACATCACCTTCCCTTGCCCCCAGGAGGAAACCACGGCACCAACTTTTAAGTTGTTTTCTTGCTTTTCCTTAGAGTTTTATCACATACCCATGCTACCCTGAATGACGTGGCTTGATTTTCCTGTTTTTAAACACTGAATGATTGGAATTAAACTGCAAATGATCTATCCTGTCTGGCTTTTTACAGTCGAATTGGCGATGCACCCATATTTTGCAGGTGGCGGTAATTCATTCATTTCCAATGCTCCACCGGATTCCACTGCATGAACAGGCCGCACTTTATTCATTCAACTGTCGATGGACATTTTTAGCTACGACTCTGAGGACAGTTCCTGTACGTGTTTCCTGAAGCCCATGAGCACACGTTTCTCCAGGTGGTTCTCAAAGTGTGGCCCCCAGGTCAGCTGCATCAGCGTCATCTGGGAGGGAACCTGTTAGGGATGTAGATTCTGGAGCCCTACCCCACACCTACTGACTCATTCTGGGAATGGGGCCCAGAAGCCCTCTGGGGGATTGTGATGTCGGCTAACGTTCGAGAACCACTTTCCTAGGTTACACATCCAGAAGTAGATTTGTGAGTCATCGGATATTTTTCTAGACAATGTCAAACTATTTTCCAAAGTCACTGTACCAATCTGCGCTCCCACCTGTGCTTAGAGTCCCCATGGCTGTCTGTCTTTGTGACCACTTGGCTGGATTTTGCCAGTCTGGAAGGTAAAGAGATCTCTCACAGTTTTAACAGGCACTTGGATAACTTTCAGTGAGGGCGAACACCTTTCTCAAAAGTTTCTTGGCCCTTTGGATGGCCCTTCTTGTGAAGTGCCCGTTTTTTCCTATTGGGTTGTGTCTATTTTTCCTTAGCAGTTTGAAGTTCTTTACATATTTGGAAAACTGGTTTTTCTTGGTTATATTTGTTGCAGGTACCTTCTGCCGCTGAGACTGGCCTTCTCACCTCAGTTTTCTCTTTGTTGCCATTCTTTGATGAACAACTTCTTGATTTTAATTATCGCTATTTTTACGATGAATGCTTTTAATGACTTAAGAAATCACTCCCTACCCCCAAATCCTGAAGATGGTCTCCTTTAATGTCTTTTACAAACTTTGTAGCTTTGTCTTTCACATTTAATTCTTTTTTTTAATAAAGTATTTTTTAAAAAAAATTTTATTTATTTTTGGTTGCGTTGGGTCTTCGTTGCTGCACACAGGCTTTTCTCTGGTTGCGGTGAGCGGGGGCTACTCTTCATTGCGGTGCGTGGGCTTCTCATCGTGGTGGCTTCTCTTGTTGCGGAGCACGGGCTCTAGGCGCGTGGGCTTCAGTAGTTGTGGCACACGGGCCCAGCAGTTGTGGCACACGGGCTTAGCTGCTCTGCGGCATGTGGGGTCTTCCCGGACCAGGGCTCGAACCCGTGTCCCCTGCGTTGGCAGGCGGATTCTTGACCACTGCGCCACCAGGGAAGCCCCACATTTAATTCCTGAATCCATCTGCAATTGATTTTTGCATATGATGTGAGGTAGGGGTTCCATTTCGTTCTCTTTTTCCATGTGA
The DNA here is from genome assembly GCF_000442215.2 of Lipotes vexillifer. Taxonomy (NCBI): domain Eukaryota; kingdom Metazoa; phylum Chordata; class Mammalia; order Artiodactyla; family Lipotidae; genus Lipotes; species Lipotes vexillifer. The sequence continues at coordinate 938,538 of NW_006771655.1, forward strand.
ATACCTAATTTTCTTAGCACCATTGATCGAAAACTACGCCTCTGCAGTGCCACTTCTGTCGTCAATTAAGTGTTTATGCACTTAATTATCTGTGTCTGAGTGCTCTGCTGTTTCAATGGTGTATCTGTGTGTACTGGAGTGGATACCGCGCTGTACAGGATACCCTGTCACCTCCTCTGCTGCCACTCTCCGCAGAAGGATCCATCCTCTCAGAGGAGCTTGATGCCCTCGAGTTGAGTTGTTCCTTTGCGCCGATATCATTACAGCCGGATGAGGTTAACAGCGTTGTCTGTAATTTTGCTTTTGGCTCACATGTTTCTGGGGGTGTTTCACGCCCTCTCCCCACACAGCATCCCTGGCTGTTGACACCCTTACCCTTCCTCCAAGGCCCCTGCAAGGCCGACACCGCTGATCACCTGCGGCCAGAAGGGACCCCTTCCTCCTCAGACACACCTGCAGTAGGATGTCTGTGTGAGTTTGCTGGGGCCGCCGTAATAAAGCACCACAAACGGAGCAACTTACGCCACAGAAATATATTATGGCGCAGTTTGGGAGGCCAGAGGTCTGAGATCGAGGTGTCGGCAGGTCTGTGCTTCCGCTGCAGGCTGTAGGAAAGGGTCTGTCCTGGCCTCTCTCCCACCTGCTGGCAGTTCCTTGGCTTGTGGCAGCCTAACTCTAATCTTCCCACAGGGCAACCTCCTGTGTGCCTGTCTGTCTCCATTTTCCCCTTTATATAAGGACACCAATCATATTGGATTTGAGGCCCACCCCAGTCCGATACAGTTTCATTTTAACTAATTACATCTGCGACCACCCTATTCCCAAAGAAGGTCCCATTTCGAGTTACTAGCAGTAGGGTTTCAACAGGTGAATTTTTCAGGGACACAATTCAACTCATAACAACAACTGATCATCTGAAACTGGGACACTCTGGAGAGTGAACCAGGACACTCGTGATAATTATCCCAGGATCACCGGTTAGACCGTGAGTGCTGGGGATGGTCCACGATGCGTGGGTTACCCCACGAAGGGGGAGGCCAGGGGATCCCCATCATGCAAACCTTTAGCATCGGCACTGGCTCACGTGGGAGGCTTTGAATGCAAATAACAGAAAGCCCAGCTTGACATGCCTCCAGCGTGGAGCAGGTTTATGACCTTACAGATGAGAACTCAGGAGAAAGGGCGGCCCTAGGATGACTGACTCAGTGACTCAGGGATGCCATGAAGGACTCAGTTTCTGGCCAGCACTTGGCTCCTTTGTCCTTGATGGATCTACTCTTGTGATTTTGAGGTGGCTGCAGGGGCCTGAGGCTCCTCATCTTCCCAAACCAGGATCTGGAGACCGTCTCTGCTTCGTGCATCTCTTTTCTAGGAACAAACACTTCTCTCAGGACCTCCCTCCCCCAGCCCACTTCCCCTCGTGTCTCATTCGCCAAAAAGACAACACATGCTTGTGTTTAAACCACTTCCAGGCAAGGGGTTTGCGACCCCACCATGCTTTTCTTAGCCCGATCATGGGTTTCTCTTAGGAGCTGGGCCCCAGCTTTCCTGAAGCCGATGAAAAGATGGTACAGGACAATAATCTGGGTTCTCGCAGCAGGAAAAACAGAAGGGTGGAGAGGAGGCTGCTAGGTTGGCAACTACAACGCATTTACTGCAACAGGAGAGAGAGCAGGGTCCCGGAGACCAGCAGCATCTCAGGGACAGGTAGGGGAGGTTTTCACGGCTGGGCATGGCAGCGGAAAGCCAGGAGCCACGGATGTTTAAGGCGTTATTCTTTCTAGTACATTTAATAAATGTAATGTTTGGGGAAGTTGGCAGCAGTACCCACGTCTCCTAAGGTGGAAAGTGGGATAATTGAGGTCAGATCGTTTCGTTTATTGCCCTGGTCTGAAATCATTTCACACCGATTTGCTCTGCAATTCAGCGTCACTACAGAGTACCAATGAGGAAAAGGCAATCAGTAACAATGACTGTTACCAAGCAACAAGCAGCCATAGCAAGAATTAAATAAAAGGAACGTAAATGGACCGGTCACCTCAATCACCAGGGAAAGGTAGCATATGGGAGAAAAAGAATAGGAGAAAGTTTTCCCAGTTTCTGTTAAATTTCATTGAGAAAAACTACACGCCACGATGCAACATACGGTCGCTGCAGAAAATCAGGAAAATATGTACCGGCATGACTTCACCACTGACGCTTTTTAAGAGTTGGGTGCATTTTCTTCAGAACACACACATGCTCAGTTTCCTATCTTGCTTTTTTCCACTTCACTTTATACAGTGTTTCCCCATGTTATTAAAAATCCCTAGTGGACATCATGTTAAGTAACTGCATAGCACAGGCACTGATCAATTACTCTTTGCAAAACACTATAAACTGGTGCTTTGGAAGGACCGCACAGGGGAAAGGAGGTGAGTTGAGAACCTAAGCGCCAGCCCTTCCTCACTGTTCTCCTTGTAAGGCCAACTGGCCCGAGGCAGGGGAACGCAATCAGACTCACAGGTTGAAACTGCCCTGGAGACTTTCCGGACCACCCAGTTCCAGGAACTGACCTGGGGACTTTGCACCCGGCCCAGCCTTCCCGCCTTTCGAGGGGCGGGACTCACGGTCCCCCACGATACCCGAAAAGACCACCAAATAAGGAATACCCTGAGCCCTCCCGGATTCACCACACCCCTTTCCCTTCTTCCCCTATAAATTCTGCCCAAACCCTCGCCCGGGCGCGACTTCTCTGGCCCCTTTCTCTCGGACCGGTGAACCTCGCCCGGGGGGCGCTCCCTAATACAGCTTGTTTAAGCTCTCCTCTGTCTTTGGTGCCGTTCCTTACACTCCTGTGCCGACTTCTGACGTTAGGTCAAAGGTGTGGCATCTTGCTAATCTCCAGTTTGGGAAAAATAAAACCCTGTGCTGGGGATGGGGTGGGAGGGAGGTCTCTGAATTTTTTGGTGGCACCCCGTGCATTGCTTTGTGCTGCAAACCATAAAGCCAGTACACAAAACTTTCCAATTACTAGTGGCATATATATATATTTTTTAAGGTCAGCCATCAAGGGCCTCAGCACTTCCTGGAATCACAGTGAGTGGGCCTTCATCTGTGCCTTAAATTTCCTACCTTCACTGGTGTGATGGCTCCTTCGGAAGCTCTGTAGAGCTATTATTATAATCATCTCTCCTGTTAGAGGGTCATTTTTATTTAATTAAAAAAAAAAAAAAAACCCTCACAATAGCGAAGCTCCAGAAGTAATTTTTAACTGCCGTGCTAGCAATTTCCCCCACCACGTGATTGCAGCGCGTGCCAGGCAAGGTCGTCCGTCCATATTTTTTAGTCATTTAACTCCGTTAACCTCTGAGGAATGAGCGGGCATCACCGATCGCAAATCAAGTCGCAGAATCTGCCTCTCAGGTTTTTCTTTCTGAGAAGGGCGCTGCTAACCCTCTTGGGTTGGAGCAGTGCATTGGTGGTGTCATGTGAGACTGTGCTCCCCTGGTCTCCTGGGCGGCAGCACGTGAGAAGCCCCCCCCCCCCCAAAGTGTGTTCTCATAAATGATTCAAGAGGCCAAGTTCAGGGGAAGGAGCGTGGACTCTGGAGCAAGACAGACCTGGGTTTAAATCCTAGGTTTACGCTAAGTGGCCTGTTCTCGTGACTAGACCAGGGCAGCTGCTTGGCCCCTGGGAGCCCTGGTGTTCTCATCTGTAAAACAGGAAAATAATACCTGCTCCACGGAACCCAGAACTCAGCAAGGGCTCAGGACTGGATGAAAATGGCTAGTGGGAGGCTTCTGTGCTCAGAGCCCAAGGTCGTGTTCAAGGTGAGACTGGCATGCATAGGGAGGCCGTATCCCTGGCAGGCCAAAATCTGTACCGTGAATCACACCCCTGCCTTGCGAGGCCAAGGATGATGCTTTTTCAATAAACTGCCGTCTCTTTATTCATCTGATTTTCCAAGTTCATGCTCTGCGTTGCTTTTGGACGGAATTCTGCCCTCAAATCTAAATGGATGACATGCCGATGCTCTCTGAGCCAGCTTTTTTTCTCTCCTTTTTTTCCTTCAAATTAAATTTTAACGGAGAGAACTTGCCTGCACTCAGAGGCATAAATGTCTAGGACTGTTGCTCCTGCTGTCTGATAGGGGCCCAGCACCTGGGTAAAAAGGCCATTTCTCTCTGTAACAGGACAATTCAGACACAGACACGGGACCAGGGATAACATGCCCCCTGGTCCCTGGGGGGATGAGGGCTTGCTGGGGAAATGCCTGCCTGGTGTTCTGGCCTGGGCCTTCTGTTTAAAAAGAGAAGCCAGGGCTTCCCTGGTGGCGCAGTGGTTGGGAGTCCGCCTGCCGATGCAGGGGACACGGGTTCGTGTCCCGGTCTGGGAAGATCCCACATGCCGCGGAGCGGCTGGGCCCGTGAGCCGTGGCCGCTGAGCCTGCGCGTCCGGAGCCTGTGCTCCGCAACAGGAGAGGTCACAACAGTGACCCGCATACTGCAAAAAAAAAAAAAAAGAAGCCAAACTTCCTATTTATAGATGAACGAGTAATGCAGTATCAGTTATTGGTTAAGGCAGGACAACAACATGGGGAAAAAACAGACAAAGGGGTTGAGGTTCAAGGTTATGTCGGAGAAAGAAAGCAGATGGGATTTTTGTTTCATCTCTCCCATCCTCCTAGTATGTGTCTACTTTTAAAAAAATACCATTTAATTGGGTCTTGTTGATTTCTAACATAAAACAAGGCAGGGGCTGCGTGCAGGTGAAACCCCTCGCTGGCCATCCCTGCACAGCCTTTTGGGGGCACAGGTGCAACCGGTTGAGGTTCAGCCCCCCTCTCCAGGCGGGCGGGCGGGCGGGCGGGCGTGCGTGCGTGCGTGTGTGCGTGTGTGTGTGTGTCTGGGAGGCCCCAGAAGGCGTCTTGTTAGTGTTACGTTGGTGAGAGGGGCTGGGGACTCTCTCTGATCAGCTCTTTCTCTCTCCCTACAAAGCTCTTCCTGCTTAGAAAAGAGGTTTTGTTCAACTCCTTTTTTGGCCTCGGAGGCACCAAAGGGAGTGATTAATAGGGAACCACCTCGAGGTTTCGATAGGCCACAGCTAGAGCTCCAGGGCCTCGGGGCCTTTGTTCACTGGGCTGCGGCCGCCCGGGGGTGCGGCCTTGCGCTTCGGCTTCGGGTGGGCCCAGGGGGCGGTGGCTGGGCCTCGCCAAGCGCTAGGGCCCGCTGGGGACTGGAGACCGGGTTTCTCTTGTGAAATCCAGCAGACGGGAGGCAGGGCTGGAGACGGACATACCGATTCCCGGGGACAGGGTGCAAGGAGGGTTCCTCGGTGGAGGCGGCATGGCGGTCTGGCCTCCAGGCCTGGGGACAGGGACGTGGCACTGGGCCAGGTTCGGCTAAGCTGTGGGCAGGCTGAAAGGGGCTCCTGTGACCACACAAAAGCAAGGCAGGCTTGGGACGCAAGCGGAAGGTGACCAGGCACAGGGCAGGGAGTGAGGGGACGGGTTAAACAGAAAGGAAAGCAGCCTGGCCTGCCCAGGCCTAGAAACCATTGTCCCTGCGGCGGGGGGTGGGGGGGCACATGGCTGGATGCTTCCTGGGGTTGCATTTGTCCCCGCGGTGGAGTAAGGGGATTAGAAAGTTCTCCTGTGGAGGTTTGCCTTCCTCAGGCCCCAGGCCCCTTCCCTTCATTCATTTGACAACTGCCAGGCCCCCGTTAGGATGGGAGCATCCTTGCAAACTCAAGCCGGGCGCCTGGCAGCATCTGTGGAGACTGTGCCCGGCCCTGACCACGTTCGCAGGCGCAACGCAGAGGCGAAACAATGACACGGCTGACGGCGACCTCCCTGTAGCACGGAAGTGTTTCACAGCATGTTTTCAGAGGAGATAGAGCATGGTTGATGCAGGAGTATCTGAGTCAGCTCGGCTGCTGTAACAAAGACACCACGGACTGGGCAGCTTAAGCAACAGACATTTATTTCTGACAGTCTGGAGGCTGGGAAGCTCAAGACCAAGGTGTCAGCTGATTAGATGTCTGGTGAGAGCTTGCCTTCTCTCTGTGTCCTCATGTTGCGGGGGGGAGGGCGGAGAATGAGAAAAATTGCTCTTGTGTCTTTTCTTATAAGGGCACTAACCCCATCCACGAGGACTCCACCCTCATGATCTGGTTACCTCCCAAAGACCCCATCACACAGGGGATTAGTGTTTCAACAAATGAATGGTGGTGGGGGGGTGGATAAACATTCAGTCCACAGCAGGGAGTAAGGCTACCTGGGTGTGAGCCCTGGCCCTGCTCCTTATAAGTCACGTGGCCTCGTACAAGAGGCATGGCCTCTATTTCAGCATCCTCAGCTGTAAAGTGGGGGTTTGTTGTGGCTGAACTGCATTTCCTCCAAATTCATATGTTGATGGCCTGAGCCCCAGTGCCTCAGAGCGTGACCTTATCTGCAGACTGGACTTTACAGAGGTAAGGCAAAGTGAGGGCACAACGTGGACCCTAATCCCATGGGACTGGTGCCCTTATAAGAAGAGGTCAGGACACCGACACGCACAGAGGGACGACCATGTAGAGACACAGGGAGAAGACAGCCGTCCCCCAGCCAAGGAGAGAGGCCTCAGAGGAAACCAATATGTATATATATTTTTTGCGGTACGCGGGCCTCTCACTGTTGCGGCCTCTCCCGTTGCGGAGCACAGGCTCTGGACGCGCAGGCTCAGCGGCCATGGCGCATGGGCCCTGCCACTCCGCGGCATGTGGGATCTTCCCGGACCGGGGCACGAACCCGTGTCCCCTGCATCGGCAGGCGGACTCTCAACCACTGAGCCACCAGGGAAGCCCAAGGAAACCAATATTGATCTCAAACTTGCAGCCTCCAGAATTGTGAGAAAATAAGTGTCTGTTGTCTAAGCCGCCCCATCTGTGGCATTTATTATAGCCGCCTGAACTAAAATGGGGTGATTAACAGTACCTGCCTCCCCGCAAGGCCGTTCTGAGCATGAAGTGATGGAACACCTGGGGAGCAGCTGCAGGCGGCATGTCGCACTCCACAAAGGGCTTCAGCCCTGAAAACATGCCACCCCTGTGCCACGCCCACCCATGTCTAGGCGGAGCTGCAGACACACCATCCAATGGCCACTGTCCCTCGTCCCCATCCCCGTGTATGGACCTGGTTAATGGCTTTACATGGCAAACGAATCAGGATGCGGGTTCAGCCCATCAGGCACCAGAAAACCCAACTCAGAATGGTCTAAACAATGCCGAAGCGTGTCAGTCACATACCTGGGATCTGGGTGCAGATGGAATTTCGGTGTGGCTTGACCCAGGGCTCCAGCTTCCTCGGTTGATGATGATGACGGAAGCCCGATGGTTGCAGCGTCCCAGGCTGCGCACTGCTCATCCTCTGTCACCGCCCCTGGAGGAGAAAGGCCATTTCTTCTCACGGCTGCCTCGTAGAAGGTGGGAACCCTTCTCTGGAAACTCCTACCAAATGCCTGTTTCAATTGGACGCCTGATCTTTCCTGAATGGCTCAGGGAATGGCAGACTCAGAATGACTCAGAATCATTTGCTGGCGGGTCACCCTGTGTGGTGTAGACTCAACCGGACCCACCCCAGAGCTGGGGTCAGTACCTCTTGCCCCTTGATGGCTCTGTAACGGGTGAGGGCTACAGGAACGCTGGCCACTTAACGATGTGGTCCACTGAAAGGGGCCATCTCACCACATCCTGACGCTGTCCCACAAGGCAGGGACCACTGTCATCTCCAATTTAAAGGTGAGGAAACAGAGGCTCGTGGACACAGGTAGGCAGGAGGTAAAAACTCAGGCACTGGAATCCAGCTCTCAACCTCATACCCTCTCTGCAGTGTAGACAGGCCACAGAGTCAGGACAGTGAGATCACAGGGGCAAACAAACCCACTAAACCCCACTGCCAACCTTCCTCAGAGTCAGACTACCCGAGAGCATTCTGGTGCACTTATTTCCTGCTGTTTTTATTGTACTTACATTTCCTCCCCAACCTTTACAAATTGAGAAATGTAACTCACATACAAAAAGACGCATACGTGCAGTGCTACAAAACAAAGGACCACAAGTTTAGCAGCTAAAACGTACACACATTTCCAACCTCGGTGTCTGTGGGGCAGGAGTCCCGGTATACGGCTCAGCTGGTCCTCTGCTCAGGGTCCCACGTGGCCACGATTGAGGTGCTGGCCCAGCTTCTTCTGGGCTGCTGGCTGCCCTCAGGTCCCAGAAGCTCCATGGTCCCCTGCCAAGCGTCCCTCTCTGGGGCCGTTCACAACATGGCTGTTTGCTCCTGAGAAGCCAGCGGGAGAGTCTGTCTCCAGTTGTCATGGGGTCCTGGGAGTGATGGGCGTGACATCCAACTCCCTTTACATACGATGCGACCCAAAGGGAAGGGATGACATCACAGCCCTTTCACCAAATTCTACTGGTTAGAAGCACATTGCAGGCCCCGCCTACACTCATGAGGAGGTGATGATACAGGGCATTGACTCACTGGGGGGCGGCAGGGGTGTTTCACCTTCCCGTGTGTCTAAGTTTAACCCAGAAACAGAACATCGCCTACCCTCCCAGAAGCCTGGCTCACCCACCCCCAGGTCCACTTAGAGGTAAAACCAGTGTGGAGTTAGAGCCAGTTAGAGATGATTGTTAAATATTCAGGAATTCCATGAGCTAGCTATTAAACACAGATGTTATAAAAAATTGAATTATATAAACTTAGAGTGAAATCAATTCTATCAAAAACAAGGTCTCAAAACTCACCACTTCATGATTACTTTACTAAAACCCGTGCTTTTGAGGTTACTTACATCTCTTGTACCTGTATGGTGAAAATACTTTCCCTAACTCTGCATTCAAGGTATTTCAAGTTGGTTCAGATACTCCCAAGTTGGCCATTAGAGAAATAGTTACGCTGTGGAACTCTGAAAATGCTACAATTCAGAGCTTGAAGGCCAAACGAGGCCCTTGCTTAAGCTAAGAATGGCTTTTACATTTTTAAAGGTTCGTAAAAAATAAAACAAAGAATATACGCCAGAGACCATTGGTGTCCGGCAGATATGTATCTGGCCCTTCGTAGAAAACATTTCCCAACCCCTAGCCTAGTAATGGAGAAAATTAACAGTGCAGCTAAACTTAAAATTGTGTCCAGTTTTGAGCCATTATATTATGACTGGCACAAAACATTCGTCCAGTACTGGAAAATGATCCAATACAGCAAAGAAGGTGCTCACGTCACTGATGAATAAAGATCTATATCTTTTTGGTTCATTTCTGTCTTATTCATTGATGTGATTAAATCAACCGAAGTTCGTATCACATATTACACTTAATGACAATAAATTTATTGGAAAAACAGTGAGTTGGGAGACAACTCAATTTGATAGATTATGATTGAATTTTAACCATAGGTTGGCCATGGATACAAGAGCTCAGCAAAAATAAGCAATACCAACATCTGAGAATCAAATGGCTCCAGAGAATTTACAAGAAAGAGTACTGTGTGTTTTATCATTTTTGGTAGGCTGTGTACTGCACATGCTTTATACTAGTTAAAATTCATAATAAATGTATGTGTCTACATATGCACTCCTCCCCCTGCCAGCTGTTAAACATGTACCATCAGCCTGAACTTTGGGCAAAATACTTCCTGATTTCCTTTATAATTTAACCACTTTTAGGTTTCCTCTTACCTAGGTGTGGCCCATCTTCCTTAGGACCTGTGGCAACGTCTGGTACATACTAGGTATTTTAAAAATACGGAAGTGGGTAAACTTCTGAGAAACACTAATTTTACAGAGCAACAAGCAGTGGAAATGCAACTGTGAGCCTTTAAGATAAAACGGCAGAAAAAAAGGGATAAAGTTTCTTTGCTTTTCAATCTCTATAAGGCCCTGCTCAAATCTTTTTATACTTAACGGAATAAAATCAAAGGACAAAAAAAAAAAAAAAAAAAAGGCA
>NW_006771655.1:948513-948922 GCF_000442215.2 Lipotes vexillifer
CAGCCATAACAGTAACTACCACAGACTCCTTGCTTACTACGGGCCCAACGGTGTTTCTCACGTCGAATCTCATAATTCACCCTCCGTTCACTTATTTTACTAAGCATTTTACAGCGCGCCTACAGGAATGCAGCGGTGTCGGCCCTCCGGGAACTTAAACTCAGGCTGGGGAGGAGCAGCCGGCCTGCAGCTCCTCCGGCCCGCGCGGATGCCCAAAACGCGCATCACAGCCCGGCTGCCGTGCACGTCCGGCCGCGGGCCCCACTTGCGCGGGGCACGGTCTCAAGCCTCCGCCAGCCCCGCACGTGCGCCGCCGGAGGCTCGGCTCGCCTCGCCCCGCCCCCTTGGGGACCGGGGCGCCGCGGACCCGCAGCCGTCACGAGGACGCAACGGACCTACGCCCCGCTCC
>NW_006771655.1:948932-952781 GCF_000442215.2 Lipotes vexillifer
CCGGCCCCCGCGCAGAACGGAAGGAGCGCCGTGACGCGTTGTGCGCAGGCGCGACGTGCAGCGCAGAGCACCTGGCCGCCGCTAGGGGGCGCTGGGGCCGCCAGTGCCTTGGGGGAGGGGAGGCCGCCGCCGCGCCGGGACCGGACCACGTGCGCACCACGTGGCGCCCCCTGCAGCCCCGGACCGCGGTAGGGTCGCCGGACCGGCCACGCCGCGCAGCCAGCAGCCCGCAATGGCGAAGGGCTGGGTCTCCCCGCCGGCGCCCCCGTTGACCTCTGACCTCTAACCCCACTACCGTTAGGGTCACCCCTTGCCGGTGGCGGCGCGGTGTGTTTATAAACAGAACTCCCGGCGGGGCCAAAACCCCGGATCGCGGATTCACGCCCGGGGGAACGGAGCTGTCCATGCCGTGCGCCTTCTGCGCATGCGTCCTGCGGGGCGCCGGCCGGTTCCTCCTGCTCTTGCGCACTGGCGGGCGGGGCGGGCCTCCGCGCCGGGCGGGGTCGCGCTGCCGGGAAGGGGCTGGCGGCGGCCGGGAAGAGCTGGAGGAGGCGGCTGCGGCCCTGCCCCCGGCCCTGCCCGGTCCTTCCCCACCCTTCCTGGCTGTGTGACCTGGGCAGGCCGCCTGCCTGCTCTGAGCCGGGTCCTCGCCTGAACGGCGGGGCACAGATGGGTGGTCGCGCAAGTGAAATACTGACCTTCCCTGGCTGTGTCCTTGGCCCGTGTTGACCCCTCGGGGCAGTGTCGCCTGGCCCTGAAGCGAGCCTTAAACATTTCCGTCCACCCGTGTTGACGAGTGGGTTACCAAAATGTGGTATCTACCCGCAGTGGAATACTATTCAGCCTTAAAAAGCAACGGAGTAAAATTTGTGTTATGCATATTTTAATCACAGTATGACATGTGCTGTATAACATGGGTGGATCTGGAAGAATACTCCAGACACAGAATGACACGTGCTGTATGATTCCACTTACAGACATCTCTGGAATAGGCAGATTCACAAGTAGCCAGGGGCTGGGGAGGGGACCGGCGAGTATTGAGAGGGACAGAGTCTCAGTTTGGGAGGATGAAAAAGTTCTGGAGAGGGATACTGGTGATGGTTGTACAACAATGTGAATGTAATTAATGCCCCTGAATCTACACTTAAAACCGGTTAAAGCGGTAAATTGCATGTTATGTGTATATTAAGCCCCGCCCCCCATCAGTTCACGTTGTGCCTGAAAATATCCTTCCCATGTTTTAAAAGGCCTGGACCTCTCTCACCCTGCCTGTGTCATTTTGAACCCCTCTAGCCTCAACCTGGCGCTTTTCTTACCTGGAACACACCACCCTCCTCACTTCTTCTTGCGGTTCTCTCTGACAGAAATGTTTGTCCCTCTCATCTTTTCATGGCTGTGTCCTTCTTTGTATATTCATTCGTTTAATCAACATGTATCCATGCTTACCTTGTGCGAGGCTTTATACAAGGAGCAGGGGACACACAGGTGATCAGAGCAGGGAAGGGCTTTCCTCTCACAGACTTTGTATCTGGCAGAGGGCATAGTCAATAAACGCAAACAGAAAAGTATCAGATGGTTGGTTAAGTGCTTAAGAACCCCCTGGCGATGTGATAGCAGCTGGGGATCGGAGATCTAATCTAGATCAGGTGGTCCTGAGGGGCTCTCTGAGGGCTGACTGTTTGAACTGAGACCTTACAAGATAAGGAGGCGGCCATGGAAGATGCGGGGAGGGAGGGGAATTTCCAGGGAGAGAGAGGAAGCTAGTGGAAAAAACCCTGAGGCCAGAACCATTTCAGTGTGTTTTAGGAACTGAAAAAAGGGCAGGTGGTAGGAGCCCGTGAGCAAGGGAGAGGTTTAAGGAGTGAGGGCAGGGGCTTCCCTGGTGGCACGGTGGTTGAGAGTCTGCCTGCCGATGCAGTGTACATGGGTTCGCGCCCCGGTCCGGGAGAATCCTACATGCCACGGAGCGGCTGGGCCCGTGAGCCATGGCCGCTGAGCCTGCGCGTCTGGAGCCTGTGCTCCGTCCGCAACGGGAGAGACCGCAGCGGTGTAGAGGCCCGCGTACCGCAAAAACAAAAAAAAGAAGAAGTGAGGTCAGAGAGATAGGTGCTTCCATTAGTAAAACCATGGAACAAATTACCATCAAACTTGTAGTGTAAAACAACCAACTTATCTGACTCATGATTTGATGGCTCAGCAGTTCGTTTAGGGCTCAGCCAGGCAGTTCTCACTTGGGGGGGGGGCGGGGATGGTCTATGCGGTGACTTTGAGACAGTGGTGGGGCTGTGGGCAGCTGAAGGCTGGACGGGGCTGGATGTCCAGGTTGGCAGGCGACACTGGCCGTCAGCTGGGAGCTCAGATGGGGCTGCCCGTCTGTGGCTGCCTCCACGTGGTGATCTGAGATGAAGTGCTCTTTTCTTGCAAAGCAAGTTTCCCAGGGGAACCAGGTGGGAAGGACGCCGACTTTTTTTGTTGTTGTTGCGGAGCACAGGCTCTGGACGCGCAGGCTCAGCGGCCATGGCTCACGGGCCCAGCCGCTCCGCGGCATGTGGGATCCTCCCGGACCGGGGCACGAACCCGTATCCCCCGCATCGGCAGGCGGACTCTCAACCACTGCGCCACCAGGGAGGCCCCTAGGACACCGACTTTTAAGACGTATCCTTGAAAGTCACGTAGTCTCATTTTTGTCATACTTGGTTGGTCGGAGCAATCAGAAACCCGCACAGATTCAAGGAGAGGGGGGAAAAAGAAAAGATGACATGAATGCATTTCTACCCTAGATTCCTAGATTCTCAAACCAGTCCATAAGCACCCTCTGGGAAATGTACGGACTGATCGTCCTCAAAAATAGTTAAACACAGCTGTACCCAATCTAGCATTATGTATTTACTCTTTTAGACTATAACTAATTTAGTGTTACTTTAGTATTGCTTCAAGAATAGCTCACTGTAATGTTGCTGGAGATAGGGAAAAAAATAAAAGCAGAGGGGACGGAGACCCCACCTCTCAGCGAGAGGAGTGTCAAAGATTTTTGGAGCCAGGTTTTAAAATCACAGCACAGGTGAGCTTAGCTCTTTGTACAGGTGGAGAAAATGATGCTTCCGGGCAAAGTGACTTGACCGGGGTTACAAGGCAGAGCAGGGCTGGGCTGAGTGAGCCAGGCCCCTCCCACATCTTTCTGACCCTCCTCGGCTCCAGCCACAGGGAAGGGAGGCTTCAGGATCAGAGTCTCACGACCTGGTTTTGGCTCAGATGTCTCAGAGAGGCCTTAGGAACACTGCCCTGTTAAGTAGCACACGGCCCTCTGGTTCATGACCCTGATTTAGTGCCTTCACAGCCCTTACCACTCGGATTATGGGTTCATTGTCTGTCTCGCCTGCTCCCGGGAGCCTCGTGTGTCTCTCACCGCTGCCTCTGCAGCCTCCAGCCGGGGCTTAGCCCGCAAGAAGCATCGATGAAGCCCCCGCAAGGAGCCTATGGGTTTAACGCAGGGTTGGCTCAGCCGGTGCACCCGGCCTTCCTAAGTGCCACCTGAGACAGCCATATAGACATCAACGTGGTCCTCCCAGTGACCCTTAGGCCCATTTTATAGAATAGGAAATAAAGGCTCTGGAAGGAAGAACCAGGATTGGAGCTGCGGACTGGATCGTTTTTCCACTGACGACAGCCTTCTCCCCCCTCCCAAACTTGTCACGGGTTAAAGAGGCAGTAAGTGGGGGGCTTTAGTCAACTGTGGGGTCCGACGGGGATGGCTGTGAGCGGTCTTTATTAAAATATGTGTGTCTGGGGACTTCCCCGGCAGTCCAGTGGTTAAGACTCGTGCTTCCACTGCGGGGAGGGGGGGGGGGG
>NW_006771655.1:952791-993336 GCF_000442215.2 Lipotes vexillifer
TTGGGGAACTAAGATGCCACATGCCCCGCAGCGGGCCAAAAAAAAAAAAAAAAGTGTGTCTGTTTACATCACACCTTATCTCTGAAAGGACAGAGGCTTGCCACACCCTTTGGTGGTATCACCTTCCTCAGTGGCACCAATGGTTGATTTTAGAAGAGGACCCTCGGGGAGTCTAACTGCAGCGTGTTGGCAAGTTTCATCACCGGCCAGAAGGATGGGTAGGCCCGGCCGGGCCCATGGTCCCAAGGACCCGACAGGAAAAATCCTCGGTCTCCCTACCTCATGTGACTTGTCCCCCTGCCAGCAGAGTGGAGCAACTGGCAGAGTCCCAGACACCACTCCTCTGAGTGTGTCACAAAGAGCTTGTAAGACATGCGGGGGCCAACGTGTAATTACAGGATCCCAGACTCGGAGACAATTCTGCTGGTGTAGGAGCCGTGAGGCCATTAATGCCACTTGTGACACAAGTCCACAGTAACAGGAGACAGCTTCACTGAAGCATCTACTTTTAAAAATTTAGCTTTGCCTACCCACCAAATTGTAATTTGTTCAGAATTTTTTTTTTTTTTTTTTTTTTTTTTTTGCGGTAGGCGGGCCTCTCACTGTTGTGGCCTCTCCCGTTGCGGAGCGCAGGCTCCGGACGCGCAGGCTCAGCGGCCATGGCTCACGGGCCCAGCCGCTCCGCGGCATGTGGGATCTTCCCGGACCGGGACACGAACCCGCGTCCCCCGCATCGGCAGGCGGACTCTCAACCACTGCGCCACCAGGGAAGCCCCAGAATTTTTAAACCTTATTTTTTGGCTCAGTTTCCTCCGGCTCTGCCTCACTCCCCCAAATTTGGAGAAAATCTATGAACTCCTTCAATATCAAGGTATATATCTATCCCTGGAATGGTATCCCTTTTTTCTGCTTTTTGACAGGAAAAGTCCATTACACTCACACACACACACACACACACACACACACACACACACAGTACAAGGGAACTTGGCATAAGTAGTATGATCTTGTAGTAATAAACAGTTCGGTTGCTGAACATGTGAGAACACACTGTAGGGTATAGGTTTGGAATTCTAACATTTAATAACGTTGGAGACAATGTCTAAAGCAATAATCCTCCAAATGAAGTCTGAGGACCACTCCTGGTCTGTCCAATGTTTACTGGTCTCTGACAAAAAAGGACAGAAATCAGAAATCAGCATTTCGAAACTTCTTTAGCAATTTGACCTTTTAATGACATCCAGGAGTGGATTCTGTAGACGTCATTTATTTTACAGAACACATTGGGAAAAAGAATGAAGTCTGGTCCTTCACCACACATAGAACTCACCTAAAATTTTTTGTACGTGATGTGAGCTCTACCTAGAAACCCAAGGCAGTTGGGAAACTACCATAAGAAGGGTGGGTACACAGCATAAAAAAAAAAAAAAAAAAGGACAGAAGCTCTATATACAAATAATACCTCCTTATAAAACAGAAGATCCCTTTTACAGTAGAAGGTAAAATGAAAATATCCAGGAATAAATGAAGACGTGTGATTGATTTTTCTCCCTTTAAAAACTGGAAGACACAAGGAATTTTCTTGACAAAATTGAGGTGTTTTAGCTGATTAAGTAGGACTCTGATCACTTTGCAATAGTCCAAAAGAACATCCAAGAAAGCCAAGGTGTGAGTCCAGGAACTCATGGCTTCTTGAAGAGACTGAAAAACACATGTCTGCCACTATGAATCTGCCTATTCCAGATATTTCATGTAAAGGGATCATACGCTATTGTTCTTTCCTGTCTAGCCTCTCACTTAGCTTATAATGTTTTCAAGGTTCATCCATGGTGTAGCATGCATCACTACTCCATCCCTTTTTATGGGTGAATAATATTCCATTGTGTGGATAGACCACATGTTGTTTATCCATTCATCTATTGGTGGACACTTGGGTTGTGTCTATTTTTTGGCTGTTGTCAATAATGCTGCAATGAACATGCATGAACAAATATCTGAATTCCTGTTTTCAATTCTTTGGAGTGTATTCCTAGGAGTGGAATTGCTGGGTCATATGGTAGCTCCATTTTAACTTTTGGAGGAACTGTCAGACTGTCTTACAGCATTACACCATTCTACATCCCATCGGCAATGTGTGAGGGTCCCAATTTCTGCCCATCCTTGCTGGCACCTGTTATTTTCCACTGTTACAATGAGATCCATCCTGGTAGGTGGGAGGTGGCATCTCACTGTGGTTTTCTCCTGCGTGTCCCTACTGATTAGTGAGGTTGAGCATCTTTTCCTGTGCTTGTTGGCTATTTGTATATCTTCCCTGGAGAAAAAAATCTCCAATAGATATTAAGAAAAATATTAGCAAAACTTAATAAAATATTGATAAAGTATTCTAATAGAAAGCACAGTGCTTGAACTTTTCTATTAGAATCACCTGGGGAATTTTTAAAAATCCCTGATATGCAGGTTGCAGCCAGTACAGATTAAATCGGGGTCTGTAGGGATTCCCACATCAGCAATTTTTTTTTTTTTTTTAAGCTTCCCGGGTGGTTTCAATGTGCACCTGAGCTTAAGGACCATGGTTCTTGAGCAGAGCACCTCAGACTTTACCATGTCTGTGAATCATCTACAGATCTGGTTCAAATGCAGGTTGTGATCCAGAAAGTTGGGAGTGGAGACTGAGACTCAATTTTTTTTTTTTTTTTTGGCGGTCGGCGGGCCTCTCCCCGGTGTGGCCTCTCCCGTTGCGGAGCACAGGCTCCGGACGCGCAGGCTCAGCGGCCATGGCTCACGGGCCCAGCCGCTCCGCGGCACGTGGGATCCTCCCGGACCGGGGCACGAACCCGCGTCCCCTGCATTGGCAGGCGGACCCTCAACCACTGCGCAACCAGGGAAGCCCCTGAGACTCTATTTTTAACAAGCTCCCAGGTGATGCTGTTGCTGTCCAAATGGGGACAGCATCATGAATAGCAAAACCCTTCCAGGAATGCTGATGTCGAGGCTGCTGGCCCTTGGACCACAATTTGAATATAGCGGATGGACTGCTGCATCAGACCAGCAGTACCAGCAACTGGCATTTGCTAGGAATGCAGACTCTCAGGCCCCACTCCAGGCCACTGCCACGGAATCTGCATTTTACACGATTCCGGGTGCTTGCCAGGCGCGTCACCCTGGGATCAGCGCTGGTCTGGCGCTGTGGTCTCCCCAGCTGGTGGAGTAGGAGGCAGGCAGTGGGTGTCACCACTGCACAGCAAAGATGAGCAAATGCTTCTCTAGCGCTCTGACCTTCCTCGGATCAAAAGCTCTGATTATGAGGGTGACTTTGCGGTTCCAGCCAAGTTGGCCGCACCCTTGATCATCTCGGAGCGCCCTGGTGCCCTGGAGATGGCACTGCAGGACGGGAATTGAACAGGACCGAGCTGAGAAAAACTGCAGCAGCTCTTCCCTGACTTCTTGCCAATCGGTCCAGCTGGAACTGCCAGGACTGGCCGGGGCTCTTCCAGGGGGTCCTCCCCTGACCTCTGGCTTTCCAGATAAATGGGGGGTGTGAGTCACCCCAGCACCCCTCCCTGTGCGATTGTCTAACAGGACGACTTGGACGGACACTGGCGGGAGGTTCACGTTTATTCAATTACTCAACCAGCATTTATTGATTGATTACTGTGTGACGGGCAGCCCGCTAAGTGCTGGGGACACAGATCGAGGGCAAAGAAAACAGTCGGTGATGAAGCGTCACCCAAATGCATGAAAACTATGAACAAGTGGCACCGAGGAGAGCTGCCCGGTGCTCAGAATGGATAGACGAAGGGGCTTTGAGCTTGTCTGGGAGGAGAGATCTAAGGGATAAACAAGCAGACAAGCTCTGCGGAGTGGGCTGGGCAGGAAGCAAGCACAGTGACTGTAAAACATAAAGCACGGCTCTGTGTGTCTGCACGAACGACAGATTTCCTTAGTTTCCCCTTGTCCCTGGTGACAACTGGTCTTGGCCAAGCAAAGCTGGAGTTTACGGGCCACTGTGTCACTCGGAAAGCGCCATAAGCTCTTCTGCAGGGATGGCCCCAAACTCCGGGGCAATCCCTGACCTCAAAGCAATCAGCACGTGCTCCCTGAGTGTGTATCTTGTGCAAGATGTGGCTCCGGGTCATCCCGAGAAGTGCTAGCTGGGCTCTTATCTGCAAAGAGCCACTGATTTTATTGCAAAGATTGGAAACTACCAAGGGAAAAAACAAGGACCATGCATCACGGTTTACAAAACGGCCGCTTTGGGAGTTCAGAGGAAAGGAGGTGCTGAGGGAGAATGGAGTGGTCTAGTGGGGTGGGGGGCAGGGTGGGCCGGTACAGACAAGAGGACTAAGGGGGGCTGTGAGCCTGACCCTGGAGGGAGGGGTGGAGTGCCTTGTCTCAAATGCAAATGCCTGCACAGGTGCAGATACAGATGGGAACCCAGGTACGACTAGCTGCAGGGACCCCATTCCTCCCATACAACCAAACTGCTCAGTTGTAGACATGTTGAGTTTGTCAAGATGGCGGGCTTCTAGATGGACGTGTCCAAAGGGTGCTCGCAGATGTGAAGGGATTGTAGAGGTTGTTGTCGTACCCTCTCGTCCAGGACTGGACTCTTGTGTTCCTGTTCATGGAACGTGGTCATCCAGGGGCTGCTCAAACACACCTGGTGATGGGATTCCCCACCAACAAAGGGCCTCCCAGTTCTTTTTTCAGAGACGTTTGATTGCTTAAGTTCTTCTTTATCCTGAGCCAATATCTCATTGCGGTGGCTTCTCTTGTTGCGGAGCACGGGCTCTAGGTGCGAGGGCTTCAGTAGTTGTGGCACGTGGGCTCAGTAGTTGTGGCTTGCTGGCTTAGTTGCTCCGCGGCATGTGGGATCTTCCCGGATCAGGGATCAAACCTGTGTCCCCTGCATTGGCAGGCAGATTCTTAACCAGTGCGCCACCAGCGAAGTCCCCCCCTGTTTTTTTTTTTTATGATAAACAGGACAGAGCCAAGAGGAGACCCATGAGATCTCAAGACCTTTCTCTGGCTTGATATCAACCCATTCATCAAAACTTTGCATCTAGTCCTTCAGCGTCTTCTGAATCAGTCTCACTCAACTACCCCTGGCCCATAGTTGTCTAACCCGCCCAGAGGGGCATCAGGAGGACCTCTGTCAAATGTCTGGCTGAAACCCAGACATGCAGTCTCTTTAGTCTTATCCTAAAGATAAGGGGATAAGGAAGGGGAATGAGTTTCCTCTGGTATGAACAGTCTCTGTGGATCCAAGCAGTCTCCTAGGGACCGTCTATCTGTGCCTTCTCCCAGAGCCTACAAGAGTGTAGAATTTTTGCCCAGCCAGCCGTCCAGCTGTGCAGCTTCTAGAATCTACCCTTCCTTGCTTTTTGGCAAAGTGGGACAGCTGTCTGTTCATTTCTCCTCTCCTGGCACCTCCCCAGCCCTCGGGGCTCTCTGAGGATGGGGACTACATCTGTCTTGGTCACTGTCCTGTTTGCTGCAGCGCCCCCAGAGCCTGGCAAAGGGAAGTGCTCAGTCACGGTGTTGTCTGTGCTGAACTGAACAAGCTCCGACTCTGCAATCTCGTTCCCGAGTTCTGTCCATCCCAACCTGTCTCCTGCTGTTGCTATTCTTAAAAACAAACAAACAAACAAACAAAAACAACCAAACAAAACCCAGCATACTCTCTTTTGTAACTAGACAAGAAACACATGCCCGCTAAGGATCCTAAAAATAACCGAACAAAAATCATCCACAGTTCAATGCTCAGAGGTAATGACTGCCAACATTTGCTTCCTGAGTTTTTGACTGAGATTTACAACTGCCGGTAGAATAATTTCCATCAGGATGTCTCTCAAACATCTCAAGCCCTACCTGACCCCAATCAACCTCATCATCTTCCCCACTCACACTGCTCCTGAGTTCCCTAGATTGGTGGACAGCATCACCATTCACCAGATCACCCAGGACAGAAATCTCGAATTATTTTCCTTTTGACCCCCAACATCCAATTATTCATCGAGACTTGTCCAGTCTAGTTCCCTGCAATGTGGTTTTGCGTTGTTATCCCGGCTTCCCTGGTCTCCAAAGCAGCACCTTATCATCGCTCATCTGAATGACTGCAACAATATTCTTACGGGTCTCCTAACTTTTAACCTTTCCCACCGGGGCAATCTAATCTCTACACAGCTGCTGAGATAAGACCATATTATCTCTCTGCTCAAAAGCCTTCAATGACACTCCATTTTCCAAAGGAAACTTCAGCATGACATTCAAAGCTCCACATCCTTTGGTACAAATCTCTATCTTCATTCTCATTGTCTACTCAAATGTCACCTCCTCCAGGAAGCCTCCTCTGATCTGGAGGGTCAAAAGTAACAACCCCCTTTCTCTGTTCTCCCATGGTGCTCTGGTCGGGTACCTTTAATAGGTCTTAGCAATCATCTTATGGTTTATCCCATGTATATCTTGCTCCCCCTCTAGATGAGGGACTCATTGATGCTGGGGACCACTTCATTTATCTTTGTGTGACCTGAGAGAACCACAGCGGTGCTCAGGTTGATTTCAAGATTCATCTGGGCATGAAAACTTGAACTCTGTACATTTTAATTTTTCTTTTTTAAAAGTTTACTTTAAAATTTGCACATTAAAAAAATTTTAAATGTATCTATTTCCCAGGTATCCATTTTCTCTGATCTCCCTTGAGGAATCGCCAATCCCTTTCCCATTGGATACAGTTCAGTGGAGGCGGGGTGGAGTTTATAAATAGGAGTCTGCCCTCCCCAAAAAGGGAGTCTGTGACCCATGCTAGACCCAACTAGACGCTTCCTCCTCTGGAAACTGAATCTGGGGCAAAAGAATGAAGAGGATAAAAGTGAGTGAAGTTCTTGTCCCCCCCCCCCCCGGCTCTCCCTGTGGGACCTTCTGTCTTAGGGTTAGGGCCCCACCCCTTGTGCGTTAGGTCACACTCTGATTCTTTTGCTAATTACCAGATGGAAATTCCAGGACTCCAGAGGGCTTTGCCATCCACCAATTCCCTGTCAAACACTACGTTAAGCCACATTCGGAGCTACCCCGTAGTACATCCAGTTCTGCCAGGGACAGGCTTCATCAACTTGTCTAAACATCCTGGACCTCTGAGCTGGCAAGGCTCACCTGGTGGAGGTGTGGGCGCCAGCCATTGGCCACAGTTTACAGTTCAGCACAGTGGAGAAATCATTCTCAGTGGAGAAATGTGGGCACATCTATTCATAACACTTGTTTTATCTGAGACACTGAGAGGGTAAGTTTCTCTCTGGAACTATAACAGTGGGCAAGCAAAATCTCCCAAGAGGGACCTTTTAGAAGGCTAATTTATAGACTGGTAAGTTCTCTCTCCTCATCCCAACCTATAGCTTAGCTTCCAGGAAAGGGTGTGGTTTGTTTTCACATACCAATGACTGTTTACTAAGCCAGCTGCTCTCTGGAGAAGGAGAATCATCATGTGATGGTGATAAGATCATCCATAACTTTGCGGATATGGTTCTCGCTTCTTAACTCTTGAGCTGCCTTGGTTCTTGCTCATTTCCAGGCCTGGTTCCCCAGATTCCTACTGCTCCTGTGAGCCCTGGATTGGTTAGGGATGAGTTTGCAGGCAGCAGAAAAAGAGTGGCTTAAATGTCAGAGGTAGACAGCCCAGGTCTGGTCTGTAGCCCCACAGAGTCACCAATGTTCCAGACTCTTCCTCTCTGCTCCAGCCATCCTCAGCATGTGGCTTCCATCCTCAAGGTCTCATATGGTCATAACTGCTGCTGTGGCACTGGCCATCACAATGATATTCCATACAGGAGAAACAAGGAAGGGAGGAGGGTCAAAAGGACTTTGCCAGCATGGCCAACCACTTAAAAAAAAGCTTTCCCAGCATTCCAACCCAGTGATTTCCATTTATATCTTATTTGCCATAACATGACAATCCCTAGTTTTAAGAGAAACTGAGAAGTGCAATTTAGTTGGACACATTCCTAGCCTGAAAACCAGGCTTCTGCTAGGAAGGAAGAGGTAGATGATGGACGTTGGGTGGGCAGGTCTTGCGCTTTGTCTCAGCCTCCAATATTCTTCCTTCTTTTTGCCTAGATTAGTTTGAGTTACTTTCCACGGTTTTCAACCAAAGAAGGCTCACACTATATTTTCCTTCTTATAGCAACAATGCATTCAGATTTATTGTGGGGAAAACAGGGAAAATACAGGTTAAAAAAAAAAAGGAAGATCAAAATCACCTATAATCCCACTATTCAGAGACAAATATCATGAATAATATATTCATATTAATAAGTATTCTACTAACTCGTGGTTTTCTAGCTTTAAAAAAAATAAAATCTTAAAGGGATGCTCAGTTCACAAAATAGATAAAATGGAGCTGCTCTGATCGATGTTGGAATGGGAGGCCCAGACCCCTCCCAGTGAGGCCCTTCTCCTCTGGCTAAATTTTGGATTTAGCTGGGAAACGACAATTTTAAAGGACTTCCCACTGGCCACTGCACGGATACATCGTCATTTACTTAATCAGTCCCCTACTGATGAGCACGTAGGTTGTTGCCAGTTTTCCATTGTTACAAACTTTGCTATAAACAAACTTTGTTGTAAACAAACTCTCTGAACTTTCCTTTCCAGGTAGCCAGGTTTGTTGGAACTCATTTACTGCCTCGGAGAAGGTGGCAGGACAAGGGGAAAGATGAGTCTTTCTCCTGCTTCCTTCTCTGCCATTCAGTGGCCTTACACCAAGGAAGTGTGTCCCCCTTTCCTTCCCTCATTTCCATCTTTAAAGGCACCAAATCTTTTCAGTGCATCCCCTCCTGGGATGCAGCCTTCCACGACACCTCCATTCGGTTTCATCCTGGGGTCTGTGAGAGGCCTATATGCGCCAGTATGGGGGTGACCACACTGGCTGTGCCTGGGCTCTCTTCAGACTGGTTAGCGTCCAGGCAGTACTGGCTCTTCAGCTATTTTAAAAATGCTTTTTATTTTTAAGTTGTTCTGGGTTCACAAGAAGTTTCAAAAAATATGCAGAGGTCACTTGTTCCCTACCTCCAGTTTCCCCCAATTGTAACATCTTGCATAATTATAGTATAACGTCATAACCAGAAAATTGACATTTGTACCACAGAGCTTATTCAGATTTTACCAGTTACGTGTGTGTGTGTGTGTGTGTGTGTGTGTGTGTGTGTAGTTTTATGTAATTTTTACCGCATGTGTAGATCTGCGTAACGACCACCACAATCAAGATATAAAACTGGGCTTCCCTGGTGGCGCAGTGGTTGAGAGTCCGCCTGCCGATGCAGGGGACGCGGGTTCGTGCCCCGGTCCGGGAGGATCCCACGTGCCGTGGAGTGGCTGGGCCCGTGAGCCATGGGCGCTGAGCCTGCGCGTCCGGAGCCTCTGCTCCGCAACGGGAGAGGCCACAACAGTGAGAGGCCCGCGTACCGCAAAACAACAACCACAACAAAAAGATACAAAACTGATCACCGCCACCACAAAGATCCCCCTAATGGGAAGGATTGGGAGTTTGGGGTCAGCAGATGCAAACTCTTATATACAGGATGGATAAACAACAAGGCACTACTGTATAGCACAGGGAATGATATTTGATATCCTGTGATAAACCACAATGGAAAAGAATATGAAAAAGTATATATATATATATGTATGTATGTATAAAAGAGAATCACTTTGCTGAACAGCAGAAATTAACACAACATTGTATGTAAATCAACTAATACTTCCGTAAGATTTAAAAAAAAGTCTCCCTTGTGCTGCTCCGTTATACCCTCCTATCTGCTCACCCCCATGCCTAACCCCTAGAAACCACTAATCTGTCTCCATCACTATAATTTTTCCATCTGAAGAATGTTACATAAATGGAATCATATAATATGTAACCTTCTGGGACTCACTCCTCCCTTCCCCCCAACATAATCCCCTTGAGATGCATAAAAGTTCTTATGTGTATCAACAGTTTGCTCCGTTTTATTGCTAAGTAGTATCCCTGGTGTGGATGTAACAGTTTCCTTAAAGGCAATTAGGTTCTTTCCAGTTTGGGGCCCTACGAATAAAATTGCTCTGAACAAAAGATTTTGTGTGCCATAGTTTTCATTTCTGGGTAAATGCCCCAAAGTGTAATTTCTGGGTTGTATGAAAAGTGCATATTTAGTCTTGTAAGAAAGTGTCAAACAGGGAGTTAGTTCCCTGGCGGATCAGTGGTCAGGACTCAGCGCTTTCATGGCCGTGGGTCCGGATTCAATCCTTGGTCAGGGAACCAAGATCCTGCAAGCTGCTCAGCGCAGCTAAAAATCCAAACCGAAACAAAAAAACTGTCAAACAATTTTCCAGAGTGGCTGTACCATTTTACTTTCCCACCAGCAATCATGTACAATCCAGTTTCTCCACATCCTTGCCAGGTTTGGGCGCTGTCCCTATTTTTTATTTTAGCCGTCTGGATGTAGTCACACCCCACTGTGCTTTTCCTTTGCATTTCTCCTGTGGCTGACAATGCTAAGTCTTTTCGTGGGTTCATCTGCCATCTGTATATATTTTTCAGTGAAATATCTCTTCACGTCTTTCGCCTGTTTTCTAATTAGGTTGTTTTTTACTATTGACTTTTCAGAGTTCTTTTTTTTTTCTTTTAAATAGATTCTAAATACAAGTCGGTTGGTAAATAAATGGTTTGCAAATATTTTCTCCCACTTTGGAGCTTGCTTTTTTTTTTTTTTCACCCTCTTAATGGGGTAATTTTTTTTTTCCGATTGAGATGCAATTGACATACCATAAATTCACCCTTTTAAAGTGTACAGTTGGGTAGTTTGTAGTATACTTGCAAAGCCGTGCAACTGACGCCTCTGTTTAGTTGTAGATCATTTTCATCACCCCTAGAATAAACTCCAGACCCATTAGTAGTCACTCTGCATTCTGCCCCTCCCCACAGACTCTATGAGCTGCCTTCTGTGTCTGTTTCATTTCATATAAATGGAGTCGTGCTCTGCGTGACCTGTTGTGTCCAGCTTCTCCCACTTGGCATTATGCCTTCAGGGCTTACCCACGGTGTAGCATGTGTCAGTATTGCATTCCCTCCCATGGCTGGATCGTACCTCATTGTGTAGATACACCACATTTCATTTATCTGTGGTTAGGAGTTGAATTGTGTCCTCCAAAAACACAAACGAAAGCCTAACCCCTAGTTCCTCAGAAATGTGACCTTTTTTTTGGAAATAGAGCCGTTACAGAGGAATTAGTCAAAATAAGGTCATCCTGGAGTGAGCCCTTAATCCACGATGACCAATGTCCTTACAAGATACACAGAGAGAAGGTGGCCATGTGACAACAGAGGCAGAGATTGGAGTGATGCAGCTACAAGACCAGAAATGCCAAGGACTGTCAGCAAAAC
Source organism: Lipotes vexillifer (assembly GCF_000442215.2). Lineage (NCBI taxonomy): Eukaryota > Metazoa > Chordata > Mammalia > Artiodactyla > Lipotidae > Lipotes > Lipotes vexillifer. Next base: position 964,205 of record NW_006771655.1, read on the forward strand.
CAGAAGCTGGAAGAGGCAGGGAAGGATTCCCCTACAGGTTTCCGCCCTGCCGAAACCTTGATTTCAGACTTCGGGCCTCCAGATCTGTGAGACAATATGTTTCTATTGTTTTAAGTCACTTGGTTTGCTGTCATTTGTTTCAGCAACCCTAGGAAACCCAAACATCCATTCCTCATGTGATGGTTATTTGGACTGTTTCCACCTTAAGGCTGTTAGGAATCATGCTGTTATGAACATTCATGGACAGCTTTTTGTGTGGACACATGTTTTCAATTCTCTGGGCTCTAGACTTCAGAGAGGAATTGCTGAGTCATACGGTAACTCCAGGTTTAACTTTTTGTGTGTGCAGCAAAATGCACACAACATAAACTCTCTCATTTGAATCATTTTAAAGTGTACACTTCAGTGGCATCAAGTAATTCACAGTGTTGCGAAACCATCACCACTATCGAGTTTCAGAACTTTTTCATCACCCCAAACTGAGACTCCACCCATGAAGCACTCACTGCCCCCCAATCCCGTCCTCCCCCTCCCCCACACCCCTTGCCCTCCCAGCCCCTGGAAATCGTTCGCCTCGTTGCTGTCTCCATGGATTTGCTATTGTGCGTATTTCACAGCAATGGAATCACACCATGTGTGTGTCCTTTTGAGTCTGGCTTCTTTCACTTAGCATCATGTTTTCAAGTTCAACCACATTCTAGCATGTATCAGTACTTGATTCCTTTTATGTTGGAATAAAATCTACTGTACGACAAATGAACTTATCTACGAAACGGAAACAGTCTCACAGACGTAGAGAACAGACCTGTGGTTGCCGAGGGGAAGGGGCTGGGGGAGGGATGGATTGGGAGTTTGGGATGAGCAGATGCAAACTCTTATACACAGAATGGATAAACAACAAGGTCCTACTGTAGAGCACAGGGAACGAGAGTCAACATCCTGTGACAAACCATAATGGAAAGGAATATGAAAATGAATATATGTGTATGTGTAACTGAATCGCTTCGCTGTACAGCAGAAATTAACACATTATAAATCAACTAGACTTCAGTCAATTAAAAAAAATCTACTGTATGAGAGTGAAATAAGTCAGAAAGAGAAAAACAGATACCATATGCTAACATATATGGAATCTAAAAAAAGAAAAACGGTTCTGAAGAACCTAGGGGCAGGACAGGAATAAAGACGCAGACGTAGAGAATGGACTTGAGGACACGGGGAGGGGGAAGGGTAAGCTGGGACGAAGCGAGAGAGTGGCATGGACATATAGACCCTACCAAATGTAAAACAGATAGCTAGTGGGAAGCAGCCGCATAGCACAGGGAGGTCAGCTCAGCGCTTTTTGACCACCTAGAGGGGTGGGATAGGGAGGGTGGGAGGGAGACGCAAGAGGGAGGGGATATATGGGGATATATGTGTACGTATAGCTGATTCACTTTGTTATACAGCAGAAACTAACACAACATTGTAAAGCAATTATACTCCAGTAAAGATGTTAAAAAAAATCTACTGTATGGATAGATCACATTTTGTCTATCCATTCATCAACAGATGGACACTTGGGTTGTTTCCACCCTTTGGCTGTTGTCAATAATGCTGCTATGGACATTAGCGTACACGTTTTTGTTTCAGCTCCTGTCTTCAGTTCTTTTGGGTACCTACCTAGGAGTGGAATTGCTGGGTTGTGTGGTCATTCTAGTTAAAGGTTTCTGCAACCTAGAAGAGGGCCCTCACCAGAACGCGGCCATGCTGGCACCCTGATCTGGGACTTCCAGCCTCCAGAGCTGGGAGAAATAAATTCCTGTTCTTCACAAGCCACCCAGTCTGTGGTGCTTTGTTAGAGCAGCCTGAAAGGACTAAGACAGTTTTGCCTGTCTTTGAACTTGATCTGAATGGACTCGTACAGTACATACACTCTAACTTTGCTCAGTGTGGTGTATGTGAGGCTCACACATGTTGTCGGAATGGGCTTTGTTCACTCTCACTGCTGTATCGTATTTCATTGCTATAGCCTATACACCCATGCTACTTGCCCATGACACCGTTGACAGACATTTGAGTTGTTTCCAGCTTTGGCCTGCTGTAAGGAAAGCTGCAGTGACACGCTTGAATGGTTCTTTGGGTGGGTCCATGCCCTTCTTTCTCTTGCGGATTAGTCAGCTGGCTGGGGCATGGGGAATCTGTATAATTAGCTCCGGCAGGCACTACCAAATAGACTTCCCACGTAGCTGTACCGTGTTGTCCTCCCATGTGATGGGAGAGAGTTTACTTTTGCCCAACCTGGTATCGCATTGTAATTTTTCTTGGCGTTTCTTGGATGGTTAGCGCCGTGAAGCACCTTGCCATATGCCAATTTCCCATTTAGTATTATCTGCAACACTCACTATAATCCTGAGAGGTTAGTGTTCTTGGGTCCATTGCACCGAGGACAGAGGCCTATCCGAGGGTGGGCAGCTGGGAAGCCCTGGATCCCGGGTCTATTCGGAGAGCAGAGTGAGTTCTCACTCTCTGTCCTGTAGAGAAGACTTGATTCCAGGAGAGGAAAACGTTCTTTCCCCCGTCAAACTGGAGGAAGAACTCAGGTGAGCACTTGACAAATTCACGTTGGGCAATGCACGGGTTAAGAAGGCTTTTTTTGGGAGCGGGCGTGGTCAGCGGTGGCATGGATACTGATGTTAGCTGTCGCTGTTATTTTTATGGGAAGATGCATCCGAGTTCCACGCTGGGGTCTAGAAATGAAGCCTGGGGTCCGGCCTGGGAGAGCACATCTCTGTTCCCAAAGAAAACGGCACAGCTTGAGTAAGAGCAAATCCTGGAAATGATGACAGCCTCTCGCAAGCTTGTTGCAAGCGACTCGCTCTGTTTGCAAAACCGGATCCACAGGCATGTGTGGAAGACAGGAGGCGTGCCGCTCTGGGTCTCAGGTTTCCAAAGCTCCGAGTTGATGGAATCCATTCTCTCCTCCGTTTTAGGTCCGGGTCCCCAGAAGCAAACCCTGAGATGAGGGTTTATGTGCAGGTCATTTACATGGGTCGTGGCCCCAGGGAGGTCTGCAGGGGAGACCCGGAGGCCTAGCGGGCCAGGCCCTCTGGGCTGGCATCGGCAATTTGAAAGCATCCTTGGCCTCCTTTTCCAGAGGAAACCAAAGCGAGCAGCACATCGTGTAACGATTTATCAATGCCTTGGAGCCAGATGAAGTTGATGTGTGATTCCAGCGAGGCGGGCAGCCGCCCATCTCCCCAGTTCTGAAATGGAGACACCCGGGAAAAGCTAGGAGGTCAAAGTCTAGACTCGAGGTCCTCATGTCGCAGTAGGGCGAGGCTATCCGAGCTCCCCCATGTTCCCATGATTCTTTTCACCAAGAGGTGAAAGCTCCAAGGGGTGCTTAGCTTTGGATGGCCTGCACCCGAGCTGCTCTGCCTGCCCACGCAGAGATCAAGGGGTTTTCATCTCCCAGGTGAGCCCTGGGCCGAGGACCGACAGGTGTGGGAATATGAAAGCCCAGCTCCCTTGCCCGAGTCAAACCGTGAGGTGTAACCTACTTTCCAGAGGCCCGGACCCTGCCCGGAAGTCCTGCCTTCCCTTGTCTTCTCTGTCTTGCCTGCGGATCTCCCGGGAACCGCGACCCACATTAATGACTAGCACACAAGTCCTCGCCTCAGGGAAGCACGGATTCCTGGTCGCCAAACCCTGTACATCGGCCCATTGACACAGCCCATCCAGGCCTGGAGGTGGCGATGCAGGAACCTGGGGGGGTTCCTCCCCCTCCCCCCTCCGAAGCCCTTGCCTGTCCAAAGCACATGTGGGATTCTCTGCTGTGACACTTGTGTGTTGGACTCATACGTGTATGGAAAGGGAGCAAACCACGAGTGGACTTCCCAAAGGGACCCCATCCACGTCATCGCCACCAGGTCAAGCGCCAGAACCTTACCAGCACCCCAGCAGAGTCCCCGTGTGCCCTTTTGGTCACCACCCAGGCACCCCTAAGTGCTATTTCTGACACCATAGCTGAGCTTTGCTTGCCGTTTACATTTCACACGAGTGAAATCACACAGGACGTTCCTTTTTGTGGCGGCCTTCACATACCTAACATTACTTTCATGAGGTTTGTCCATATCCCGGTTCATTTGCGTTGCTGTCTAGTATCCACTCTGTGAATATACAGTTTATTTATCCTTCCTATTACTGATGGACACTGGAGCTTTTTCTAGTTTTGGCTCTTACAAAGGGCGTGCCCACCGATGTTCTAGAACACGTTTCCGGGTGCATGTATGCACGTGTGCTGTTGGGCACACACCTAGTGGAATTGCTGGGTCACGGGTATTTTTCTTTTAAGTTTTTTTTGATGTAGACCGTTGTTTAAAAGTCTTTATTGAATTTGTTACAGTATCGCTTCTGTTTTTTAAAAAATGATTTATTTATTTAGTTTTGGCTGCGCTGGGTCTTCGTTGCTGTGCGCGGGCTTTTCTCTAGTTGCGGCGAGCGGGGGCTACTCTTCGTTGCGGTGTGCAGGCTTCTCATTGTGGTGGCCTCTCTTGTTGCGGAGCACAGGCTCCAGGCGCGCGGGCTTCAGTAGTTGTGGCTCACGGGCTCAGCAGTTGTGGCGCACGGGCTTAGTTGCTCCACGGCATGCGCAGGTCATTTACGGACCAGGGATCGAATCCATGTCCCCTGTATTGGCAGGCGGATTCTTAACCACAGTGCCACCAGGGAAGTCCCATTGCTTCTGTCTTATGTTTTGGTCTTTTGGCCACAAGGTATGTGGGATCTTAGCTCCCCGACCAGGGATCCAACCCACACCCCCTGCATTGGAAGGCAAAGTCTTAACCACTGGGCCACCAGGGAAGTCCCATGGGTCACGGGTATTTGTATGTCCAGCTTGAGTAGATGCTGCCAAACAGTTCCCAAAGTAGGGGGTGTATCAATTCTCACCCCGCCCCCGCTCCCCGGTAGTGCATAGTTACTGGTTTCTCCATAACCTCATTGACCTTGGTATTTGGAACTTCCATTTTGCAACCCAATCAGAATAGATGGGATCTTTCACTTGAGTATTCTGCACCCTCAGGGCTGCTGCTGGTCCTTACATCCCTTTTGTATGAATTAGAAGGACATCCCTGCCTTAAGACACTTTACATCTATCTGTTGAGAATTTTTGTGATGTGCTGTTGTCAGAGCGTGACATGCTACTGCCCTCTGCTGGACAACAGTTGACATTCATAGTACAAATCTTGGATGCCTGGGATAGAAGAGGCAGCCTCTCAGGTGGGGCACCCTTGGGCAGTGCACTCCCTGGACGACTGCACGTGGTGACCCTGGCCACACTCCTCTCCTGTTCACACATGCTGGAGGTGATGGTGAGGGCTGGCTGGATGAGGCTTAATGAAATCTCACAAGGTGATGGCTTGCGAGCTGAATCTGGTGTGCAGTTTATGTTTTACTTGACTCACAGTGTAAAAAAGAAAATGAGCTAAAATTATTGATTTTAAAATTTGGGGGATTTTAAGTAAAAATCTGAAAAAAATCAGAGAAACTAGAAAAAGTGGGCCCTCATCCTCAAATTATGACCTAGAGGCAGATCTGCTCGGGTCTCCAGTTAGCCTCAGTCTCTACCACGCCCTGCTGTCCTCAACCCCAAAGCCTCTGTCAGTTGGCAGCAGCGAGACCAAAATAGCAAGCCAATGCAGTGCCAGATCCCCAGCCCCTCCACCCAAAGCACTGTCACTTATTTATGGTAACTGCCTTGCTGCTGTGCGGATATACCTTTGTGATCACTGTTTTGACATTGATAAGGGAAGGAAGACCATCCCAAGCTGACCATTAGAGCGTGAGATAAAATAACTCCACTCTTCTGTGTACCAGAGTAAAAATCCCATTGGATAAGGTCTCTATGGAACAGTAAGTTCTTAAAACGACTAGAGTTTACTGACAGCCCTGCCCAAAGGGGCTGGTGCTTTATGAGCTGGTGGCCAAGAAACGAAGCACGAGGAGTGGGGCAGGAGGGGCTGGGATGAGCAGGTGAAGGGTGAGCAGGTGGCATCTAGAACTTTCTCAGAAAAGCTCTGGTGTCCCAGGAATCAGGGCTGGGGCGGCAGCCTAGCAAGTTAGGGGGCTGAGACTGAGTGGAAAATTCCTTATCTGTATGTTACATAGTTAAACTAGTTTCTGGATTAACTCCAGAATTTTTCACTTAATTGTATATCTTAGCAATGTTTAAAATCTAGTGCCTAAGTAGCTATATCAGTTTTGTTACACGTGAATATGATCATATTACCCGTGTTCATTGGGCACTTACTCTGTGCCACGTGCTGTATCACCTCATTTAATCTGCACAATGACGCTCTCCGCCCTAATGCAGATACTGTTACCAGCTCCCTTGTGTAGACTTATCTTACAGACAAGAAAACTGGAGTCCGGAGAGGTTAAACAATTTGCCTGAGATCACACCGCGTGGGAGGGGCTGGGTTTGAGCCCAGATGTTCCTGATTGCAGGACTCAAGCTCTGGACGCTTCTGCTCAGACGCCATCTGACTTGAAAGCAGAACCTCTTCCTGGGTGGCGCCAGATAAAGTCTAGGTTGGAAACCAGAGCTTTGTGATCATTACAGATGTTAGTGCGTTGTCTCTGCCCCTGTAACGTCTTTCTCGGAAATGCGGGTCTTTCTTATCTTTGAGACCTCGTGGGCAGAAGACCACTGATGTGCTATTCTTCTTACAGGAGGCCCCGGGGGGCAGGGGCTGAGGCTCTGTACAAGGTCACAGGGCCCATCCGTGGAGGAACCCGAACACTGGGAGCTTGGGTCCTGACTCATGGATTCCGCCCGCCCCTGTGCCATGCTGAGTCTCAGAGCACACGCAGCTCTTTAGAAAGGAGGGAAGCAATGACATCCCCACCATCAGGAGGCGGGCCGCCCCTCCCCGCGAGAGGCCGTTGTCACACTGGCGGATGCCAGCAGCCCTGATCCACGCGCGGCTTTTCCACGTGGTCCGTCTGCCTGGGGAGCCTCAGCTCGTGTCTGATTCCGGCCACGGGAGGCGGCCCCCGCCTGCACACTTGCTCGGGTAAATACACTCCTGTCCTGCCGCTGGGGCTCAGCTGGGATGTGGCGGGATGATCAGAGTTGCATTCCGCCCTCGCAGGGGGTACGGTAAGGATCACAGGAGAGTTTTGGAAAAACAGAACAACTCCGGGCAGGCACACAGCGTTATGGGGACAGAGGAGGGCGGTGGGAAGAGGCAGGTGGGAGGGTGCTTTGGCTTTTCCTCAGGAGTCGTCCCCAGAGCCCAGCGGCCCCCGCTTCTCGCCCCTCTCACCCTGCAGGGGCTCACGGCTTCTGGGCCAGCAGGTGCGTGGGTCCTGAGCTCCCTGACGCTTCTCTGCTTCACTTTTATTTGCACCTGCGCCTTCCATTTAAGACAGCTGCCGGCCAGCTCAAATAAAAGCTTTTCTACTACGGCCACGAGAAAGTGATTATTTGCATTGTGTGGGAGTCGCCATCCACTAGAACGAGCAGTTTCCCTCTGAGCAGAGAAGGAGAGACATCTGAACCTTCGGAGGGAGGGGGGCCACTAAGTGTGCAAAATCCTCCCGGGGGCAGAAGTCAAAACAGGTCGGATGTGCTTATTCATTTATTTCCTCCTTCAAAAGAAGCACTTATTGATCACATACCTTGTCTTATGTATGAACCCAACCCTCGGGGCCCAAAGTATAGGCAGAGATGGACACTCACACTAGTGACAAAGTACTGTAGGGGCACAGATGCGGGAAAAGCCGACCCTGCTGGGGAGGCGGGTGTTGGAATGTTCTGGAAACCAGGTAACATTGCACTAGGTCTTAAAGGATGTATGATTTTTTCCCCAATTAGACAAAGAAGGGACGGCATTTATGATGGAGGAACAGCATATGCAAAGGCCCTGAGGCTGGAAAGTGAAAGGAGTTTGGGGGCATAAGGGTCACCTGGGTGACTAGAACGTGGCGCACTTGGGCAGAAGAGGGGGGCGAAATCGGCTGTGAAGAGCCTCAGATGTGGTGAGGGAGGGACCCTTATTGCTCTTTTCCTCGTATTTCCATAGAAAGGAGGGCTATTTGTCTCTGGGAGGGAAAAACACTGTACAGGGCAACATTCTCTGTGCCCCTTGCAGAAGGAGGACGACCCTTCTGATTGGTAGGCTGAGCTGAAAGTGAGTGATTTACCGCCCTGGGATGTGAAAATAGATTATCTGGGGTTCGCCCATGCCGACATATACCATGTTCTCACTCTCAATTGCATAGAATGTGATTTCTTTTTCAGTGGTTGCCTTCCATCTCCAGACAGAACTCTGAAAGTGTCAAAGTGATCTTAGAAACTGCATAATTTTATCTGCCTGCTGAATATTCCAGAAGATTCAGGGAAGCAAGTATGTGCTGTGGATTGTGGTGAAGAGGTATGCATTTTCATGTAAGGATCCGAGAGTGACCCTGGATCTGACACAAGCAGGCGGGGAGTCTCTGACTTGGATGTTTCCGTCCTGTCCCACAGTCCGTACAGCGCAGCCCCACAGAGAGCGGGGCAGGGATGGGGCGCAGATTCAGTACTGGGTCCTCCGGGTACCTTGTGGAAACATTGTCTTGGGTGCTGTCTCTAGTTCAAAGCAAATCAGGGAGCCCCCTGCAAGGGAGGAGTTTTTCTCCTAAATTGTAAAAGTAGAGTCTTAAGTGTTTAAAATCTGAGTGAGGCTGCCAGGCACATAGGTGGTGCTCAAGAAGTATTTACAAAATAAATGAACGAGGAGAATTCCCTGGCGGTCCACTGGTTAAAACTCCGTGCTTCCACTGCAGGGGGCCAGGGTTCAATCCCTGGCCGGGGAACTAAGATCCCGCATGCCTCGTGGTGTTGCCAAAAAAAAAAAACAAAAACCCCAAACAAACAAAAAAACCCCCACCAAAACAAAACAACAAAACTCCAAACAAACAAATCAAAACCCTAAAAAAAATGAATGAGTACATAAGTCTAGTCTTTCAAACCTGCCCAGGTTGAAGAAGAAGGGACACGGCCCCCATCACTCCACAGGAGGAGGGTCAAGGTAATATTTTAAGAAGAGCAGTTGGGACGGGAGATACGGCTGCGGCCACTTTTGGAGAACAAAACCTGCCATAACACTGGAGGTAGGTAGTTACACGAGGGGGTCAAAAGATTTGGATCAAAAGATTTGGAAGAACCCTCTGCCAGTCCCAGCGATGTCCCGTGTTTATGATTTATGTAAAGAGAAGGCAGGAGGACTGTGGTCTGTGGTCCAAATCCCAGCTCATTCACTTATTCCCGGAGTGACCTGCATCTTCTTGCATCCATAGCAACCTGCGTGTGTGACGTGCCCACCCCAGACGGGAGCTCACGGAACAGTGGTTAGGTTGCCTGTTAGTGTCACCAGGACTGGTTACAGGCGGTTGGGTCGGCTGCAGAGCGCTTTGCACAGCTTAATAGTTGTGTGTGTGGTCTGTACCCCACGCATCCCACGTTGCTCTAAAGGCTGACCCTGTTTGGTGCTGGCTTTGTGTGCTGGGACAATGTATTTCCAGAAAAGAGGAAAATTTGGGACAGCCCAACAAGCCAGAAGCCCTGTGTTTGTTGAGAGAAAGGCTTGTATCCAGAAAGCTATTGGTGGGGGGGTTGGCTGGGGAAACAATACCCAAAGGTGTCCCCGTAGGGTGGGTCTTGTCTCCAGACCTGCCCCTGGGTGGGAGGGGGTACTGTGTGCTCACAAAACCATAGTCAGGGGACTTAGCAAAGGCAGCCTCTGGATTTGGAGAAATCCCTTACTTCTCTCCAGGTAAGCACTGTGTGCTCATGACATTTCCATTTTTGGTCATTTTCTACCCTAACCCCCAGGAAGAGTCTCTTGTGTTAAGTGGGGAGGGGGCCTATTTTGTGCTCCACCTTGTAAAGAGAGAGGCCCAGTCTGGCTCCCACCCAGAGGTGAATGGGGCTGACACTAGATTCTCCCTGGCTTGGAGGGGGCAGAGGCGGGAGCAGTGGGGTGACGGGGCCACACCCTTCTTGGGATAGGAAGCTCTGAGCTGAGCTTTGGCCAACGTTCAACGCCGTCTTCCGTGACTTGCGCCCTGCAACAGCGTTTTGTGCCTATATTTATCCATCTGCAAAATCTCTTTTCCTTCCCTAACTACCTCCCAGGGATATAAAATACCTTCAAGGTACATTTTTGTTCATCAGACAAAAAGAAAAAAAAAGGCACCACCGAAATAGAAGAGATTATTACTACTGTACGACTGTAAAAATGGTGATCAGGGAATTGGGAATTCAGGCGTGATGGGACAGCCGCGGTAGTGAATATTTTAGAAATAAAACATACATGATAAAAGAATGATCAGAGTGGACTAATTATAGAACGGAGCCTATTAAGGGAAGCGAGGAAAATCTATGCTGAGGGGAAAATGAGGAGAAAATTGGTGAGCAGAGAAAGTAGAAAATGGAGCGGGAGGGAAATATTTATGTTCGCCGTCTTTTACACGAGCGGCCTCTGAAATGTGACAAGTGAAAGGCATAGGAGTATTTGAAGAGGAAAGTGGTCATTGTTGAACACGAATGATTTATTCTATATTTCTGTTTTTTTTTTTTTTTGCGGTACGTGGGCCTCTCACCGCCGTGGCCTCTCCCGCTGTGGAGCACAGGCTCCGGAGGCGTAGGCCCAGGGGCCATGGCTCACGGGCCCAGCCGCTCCGCGGCATGTGTGATCCTCCCGGACCGGGGCACGAGCCCGCGTCCCCTGCGTCGGCAGGCGGACTCTCAACCACTGCGCCACCAGGGAAGCCCCCTATATTTCTGTATATTGAAGGCACTGAGGTGTAATTTACACCGAGTGAAATCCATCCTTTTCAGTGTGCACTTCTGTGGATGTTGACAGACAGATGGAGTCATGGAACCTCTCCTGCAATGAAGATCTAGAACACTCCATCACCTTCGAAAGCTCCGTCTCCACACCCTCCTTCCTGCCCACTCCTCAGGCTATCACAATCCATCTTACTGGCCCCCCGCGCCCGGGAATGTTCTGCACAAGCCCTGGGATAACTTTTTTTTTTAAATTAATGAATGAATTAATTAATTTTTGGCTGTGTTGGGTCTTCGTTTCTGTGCGTGGCCTTTCTCCAGTTGTGGCGAGCGGGGGCCACTCTTCATTGCGGTGCGCGGGCCTCTCACTATCGTGGCCCCTCTTGTTGCGGAGCACAGGCTCCAGACGCGCAGGCTCAGTAGTTGTGGCGCGTGGGCTCTAGTTGCTCCGCGGCATGTGGGATCCTCCCGGACCGGGGCACGAGCCCGCGTCCCCTGCATCGGCAGGCGGACTCTCAACCACTGTGCCACCAGGGAAGCCTTGGGATAACTTCTTGATGACCAAATCCAGGAGACATATTAGAGACACTTCGGATGTTGATTCAACGGAGTGCGGTCCAGAAGGAGGTGTGACGGAGGCACAGGTGTGGGTGCAGGTAGAGGACAAATGGCAGAGCTCAGACCTGCAGGTCTTAATCATCGAGGTGAAGGCGAGGAGTCTGGGGCAGCGGATGACGGTCTTGACGGGAGCGTGAAAATCAGGAAAGATCAGGGGGAAGAGGGAGATTAGAACGTGTCTCCGGGTTCCCTTTACTACCTTTGAGATGCTGTCGTCATGGAGACGGGGAGGCCCTGCAGGGGTGGGTGTGGGGCAGCTACCAGTGACCGGTACTGAGAGGATAAGGCGCTGAGTCAGCTTGCCCACCTGACTCTTCCCTGTCGGGGGCTTTCTAAGTGCAGTGGGGGGCAGCGCAGCGATGGGGCTCTGATCCTCAGCTGTGCTCTCTAGAGCCTCTTTCGTTGGCTGTTCAAGTTCGCCTTGAGCAAACAGTCCAGCGCACCGCTCCCTCTGCACCCGTCTCATGTCCCCTGGGGGTGAGCGGACGTGTGCGCCCAGCTCTGACAAGGTCACATCCAGCGTTTTCTGTCTGCAGACCCGAGTGTGGTCTTCCGCTCCAGGAAGGCTCAGGTGACACGACTGGGTACAGAAGCCAGGCTTGTGCCTTTGTGTTCTGATGAATTGAGACTCTGGCTTCTCCATCATTTTCTGAACTGGCAGGGCGGCTCCCACATCTGGGAGATCTGTTTTTTCCTCCACAGCGTTGGAAGGAAAAAGAATCCCCCTGGCATCTGGCGTTCGCTTGGAGTCTGCCAGGAGAATGAATGGACCATGAGATAGAGTGTGAATGAGGGTCCTAGGATGGAGGCTGAACTCAGATGACCAAGCATCCCAGGAGGACCTGTGGAGTCCTGGAGGGACCTGGTGAGAGATGACGTTGCTGTCTTGACTCTAAAACTTGAGAGCTGCTGACGTCATGGGGGAATCAGGCAGCTTAAGGGTAGAAATACCAAACGGTCACTCATTTAAAGCGAAAGCTCCAGGTTTTATCTCTCGTTGTGCTGGCCGCTCTGGACTAGGACCCTGCCTCTCTTGGGGGTTTGCACTCACCCTTTGCCCTTGGGGTACCTGAATGAAGACGTTTGAGAGAAAGGGCATTTCTGCAGGGACGTTGTATCTGTCCAAGGGCCGTGCACATCTTCAGCAGAGGCTGCAGGGGATGCTGCGTTGCTCAGCCTTTATCCCTTGGGGTCCCGGTTATGGTTTGACGGGTCCCTCTTAAGATCTGGTGCACCTGTGCCCTTCTGCAGAGGGCAGCCTCTGGGCCACTGGAACTGCCCCCCACCCCTGCCCCCCAGGCTTTGCTGGGCCCCATCCCCGTCTCTGCGCCCCCTTGCTCCCTGGCTTCTTCTGGGAGAGAGTCCTTCACGTGTCCTCCCGCTTGACCGAGCTCCTCACTGGTCCCTCCTCACACCCTTGACCACAGAATACCGGCACTTCCCACCGCCCAGCCTTGGCCTTGCTTTCCCACTTACACTCCCTTCCTTGGTGATCTTGGCTACACTCACAGTAGATGTCTGTCCGCTGGAGTTCTGTCCAGTGCAACTCCTGAGACCATCTCCCCACCCGTGCTCAGGCTCCCCTGCCTGATGCCTTCACACCTGTCCACCCCCGACCTGGGCCCGTCTCCTGTGTCACTGTCACACCTGTGCACTGCCCCCTTCCAGGCAGATCTTTGTGACGCTACAGGGATGCCCTTCCATCCACCTCAGCAGAGAGGGTTCACCAGGTGTCTGGGAGGCCCGGTGGGTCAAAAATCCAAGGTCAGGGTAGAACGGTCCCTTTGAGCCTCGTTCAAACCGGGTCATATCAAAAAGAGCCAAACCGACAAATGACACAAAGCAACTTCCTGCAAATCAGACTCAGGGCCACTTAACTAACGTTCCTTGCCTGCAAATGTCTATTAGGATACATCAGTTTTATTTTAGCTACTTTTCACAGACAAATGGTATAGTGTAGAACAGCTTTTTGTTCAGTTTTAAACAGATTGTTTAGTTTATCTATAATTCAAAATACTAAACAGATTCAGTAGGTGCCACAGATTCAAGAATCCTGTACCATTTGTCCAAGCAGCACAGTCTCTCCTCACGCAGGGGATGGTCAACTTCACCTTCTAATTACAAACAGCTCATACTCAATGCAAAAAAATTCAAAAACAAAACAAAACAACCAACCCACAGAAAACACAAAGATTAAACATCTATCATGCATCCTGCCTCTCAGAGATAACCACTACTAATATTTTGGTAATGATCTTGTGGTTTTAAAAATATGTAATACACCCACCCATACCCACATAAACTATACGTATTTATAACTTGTCAATGATTTATAGATAATTATAAAATTATATATTTGTGTAAAACTACAAAGTATACACATTTACAAAATTAGTGGCATACTCATCAGCATACTTGGATGTCTCCTTTTTTCTCTTTGCAGTGTATTATGAACGTTTTTGCATAATAAATATTCTTCCTCAACACCTTTTTTTTTTTTTTTTTAGCAGAATCTATTATGTGAATTGCCCAATTTTTGTTTTTTTTTTTTCTTTTTTGGTAAAGGGAGATTTTCTTGTGCATTCTTTCTCTCCTTGGGCATGTTCCTAATTCCTATCTCATTAGGTTCTCATAGCAGCTGGTAAGGAAATCTTACCGTCATTTTGTAGGAAATACACCCCAGCGGCCAAGGGTGGCTCACGAAAAGTGGTGAGCGTGACTAAGCAGCCTCAGAGGAACTGGGACGAGGCCACAGGGGCTGGAGCAGAGGGGCCCCATAGCCATGGTGAGGATTTTGGACTCTGTCTTAAGAGAAATGGAAGCAATGCACGGCTGTAAGCAGGGGAGCTGGAAGGATGGAGTGGGAACAGAGTGTGCATGCGGAAACTGGAGAGAAGGTCCCTGCAGTGGGTCAGGGAGAGAGGTGGAGGACAGCCCAGGCCAGGATGCCTGGGGAGACAGAGAGAGGCCGATGGGGTCTGGAGGTATTGGGGTGGTGAAATCGACAGGTCTTGGGTTGGGTGTGGTTACCCTGATTTAGAGAGAGGGGATAAAAGTGCCTTGTAAATGTTGAAACTGAACCGAGATCATATTGATTATTATGAGAATTAAGGGGGGAGAATCTTAGGGCAATGAATCTTGCAGTCGTGTGTGTTTTTCCTGCAACCTCATGAGAAAGCCAAGGCAAGCATAGCTCCCATGTTTAGATGGTTTTATGAGTCAGCATAAGCACCGCTAGCTGCTACAACAGATAAACCTTGAGCAAGTTTCTTTCTCCTTCAGGTCACAGACGGATGTAAGCTGGGCAGCTTTCTGGAATCAGGTGCCTTGTGGAGGGGCAGTTCTGTTGAGAGACAGGGTGCCTGTCTCGGGCACGCTAAGGCCAGGGGAGGTGACCCTTCAGTAGAAGCTGGTGTGGCAGAGCAGGTTTTCCAAAGATGCCCCACGTGTTCTTCTAGAGCCTTGCTTCCCTTCCTCAAGGTCCTTCCCCCACGCGAGCCTGGAAAGACCCTCAAGACAGCCTCAACCAACAGAGCAGAGAAGTGATGCCATGTGACTCCTAAAGCAGGGTCATAAAACTACGGTGCATCTCCTCCTTGTTCTTGTGGGATGCTTGTGCCTGGACATAGCCACCATGCTGTGAGGAAGCCCAAGCAGCCACACAGAGACCTCGCGGAGATGCCAGCCGTACCTGTTCCATAGACGGCTTCCTGAGGTCAGAGCCAACAGACCAACCGCCAAGACGTGACCGAACCGAAGAGGATGGTTCCAGCCCCCTCAACTCCTCTGCTGCCTCTTTTGGGTGAGGGAGCCTGTGAGGATGGCTGCTATAAACGGCTTTTATTTATTTATTTATTTATTTATTTATTTAATTTATTGTGATACGTGGGCCTCTCACCGTTGTGGCCTCTCCCGTTGCGGAGCACAGGCTCCGGACGCGCAGGCTCAGCGGCCATGGCTCACGGGCACAGCCGCTCCACGGCATGTGGGATCTTCCCGGACCGGGGCACGAACCCGCGTCCCCTGCATCGGCAGGCGCTCTCAACCGCTGCGCCACCAGGTAAGCCCTGAACGGCTTTATTTTATTAGCTTGGGCCTTCATTTGTCTTTGTCCCAAGAGACCCTCGAACCATTACAGGGCCTTTAAAAATCAAACTAATTAAGCTCTAAATTAATTCAAAATGTATGGAAATTGAGTTGAAAAGCAAAGTAAATGGAGAGGAGAAAGGAAACGAAAGTTGAGTTCTACACTTATGATCTGTGCCCAACTGCACATAGGTTGTACATCAACAGAGAGTTTTAAAAAAATGGGGTGGGGGTGAGGGGGTAGGGCTTGACTGCTTTCCCAAAGGAAGGAAAACTAATCAACTGCCCGTCAGAAGCTCTCTGGACGATTAAAACTGGTGGCCTTGACTAGGCCTCCAGAAGTTGGCCATGCTGGCCACATTCTGGTCCCTGTGGTTCCTCCCATGTTCCCTCCCGCCTCAGGTTGCCTTCCCCTCTCCCACTTTCCCCTGCCAG
Source organism: Lipotes vexillifer (assembly GCF_000442215.2). NCBI lineage: Eukaryota > Metazoa > Chordata > Mammalia > Artiodactyla > Lipotidae > Lipotes > Lipotes vexillifer. The sequence continues at coordinate 980,163 of NW_006771655.1, forward strand.
GGAGCCTTTGTAGTCTTACAGGCAGGATGCTTTTTCATTTTTATTTATTTATTAGTTTTTAAATTTAATTTAATTTATTTTTTTTTTATACAGCAGGTTCTTTTTCGTCATCAATTTTATACACATCAGTGTATACATGTCAATCCCAATTGCTCAATTCAGCACACCACCGCCTCCACCCCCACCACCTTCCCCCCGTGGTGTCCATACGTTTGTTCTCTGCGTCTGTGTCTCAGTTTCTGCCCTGCACACTGCTTCATCTGTACCATTTTTCTAGGTTCCACATGTATGCGTTAATATATTTGTTTTTCTCTTTCTGACTTACTTCACTCTGTATGACAGTCTCTAGGTAACATCCACGTCTCAACAAATGACCCAATTTCGTTCCTTTTTATGGCTGAGTAATATTCCATTGTATATATGTACCACAGCTTCTTTACCCACTCGTCTGTCAATGGGCATTTAGGTTGCTTCCATGACCTGGCTATTGTAAACAGTGCTGCAATGAACACTGGGGTGCCTGTGTCTTTCTGAATTATGGTTTTCTCTGGGTATATGCCCAGTAGTGGGATTGCTGGGTCATATGGTAATTTTATTTTTAGTTTTTTAAGGAACCTCCATACTGTTCTCCATAGTGGCTGTATCAATTTACATTCCAACCAACAGTACAAGAGGGTTCCCTTTTCTCCACACCCTCTCCAGCATTTGTTGTTTGTTGATTTTTCTGATGATGCCCATTCTAACTGGTGTGAGGTGATACCTCATTGTAGGTTTGATTTGCATTTCTCTAATAATTAGTGACGTTGAGAAGCTTTTCATGTGCTTCTTAGCCATCTGTATGTCTTCTTTGGAGAAATGTCTATTTAGGTCTTGTGCCCATTTTTGGATTGGGTTGTTTGTTTTTTTAATATTGAGCTGCATGAGCTGTTTATATATTTTGGAGATTAATCCTTTGTCCACTGATTCATTTGCAAAGATTTCCTCCCATTCTGAGGGTTGTCTTTTCATCTTGTTTATGGTTTGCTTTGCTGTGCAAAAGCTATGAAGTTTCATTAGGTCTCATTTGTTTATTTTTGTTTTTATTTCCATTATTCTAGGAGGTGGATCAAAAAAGATCTGTGATTTATGTCAAAAAGAGTGTTCTTCCTATGTTTTCCTCTAAGAGTTGTATAGTGTCCAGTCTTACATTTAGGTCTCGAATCCATTTTGAGTTTATTTTTGTGTATGGTGTTAGGGAGTGTTCTAATTTCATTCTTTTACGTGTAGCTGTCCAGTTTTCCCAGCACCACTTGTTGAAGAGACTGTCTTTTCTCCATTGTATATCCTTGCCTCCTTTGTCATAGATTAATTGACCATAGGTGTGTGGGTTTACCTCTGGGATTTCTATCTTGTTCCATTGGTCTATGTTTCTGTTTTTGTGCCAGTACCATATCGCCTTGATTACTGTAGCTTTGTAGTATAGTCTGAAGTCAGGGAGTATGAGTCCTCCAGCTCCGTTTTTTTCCCCCTCAAGACTGCTTTGGCTATTCTGGGTCTTTTGTGTCTCCATACAAATTTTAAGATTTTTTGTTCTAGTTCCGTAAAAAATACCATTGGTAATTTACTAGGGATTGCACTGAACCTGTAGATTGCTTTGGGTAGTAGAGTCATTTTCACTATATTGATTCTTCCAATCCAAGAACATGGTCTATCTCTCCATCTGTTGGTATCATCTTTAATTTCTTTCATTAGTGTCTTACAGTTTTCTGCATACAGGTCTTTTGTCTCCCTAGGTAGGTTTATTCCTAGGTATTTTATTCTTTTTGTTGCAGTGGTAAATGGGAGTGTTTCCTTAATTTCTCTTTCAGATTTTTCATCATTAGTGTATAGGAATGCAAGAGATTTCTGTGCATGAATTTTGTATCCTGCAACTTTACCAAATTCATTGATTAGCACTAGTAGTTTTCGGGTAGCATCTTCAGGATTCTCTATGTATAGTATCATGTCATCTGCAGACAGTGACAGTTTTACTTCTTCTTTTCCAATTTGTATTCTTTTTATTTCTTTTTCGTGTCTGATTGCCATGGCTAGGACTTCCAAAACTAAGTTGAATAATAGGGGTGAGAGTGGACATCCTTATCTTTTTCCTGATCTTAGTGGAAATGCTTTCAGTTTTTCACCATCGAGAATGATGTTTGCTGTGGTTTTGTCGTATATGGCCTTTATTATGTTGAGGTAGGTTCCCTCTATGCCCACTTTCTGGAGAGCTTTTATCATAAATGGGTGTTGAATTTTGCCAAAAGCTTTTTCTGCATCTATTGAGATGATCATATTTTTTTTCTTCAATTTGTTAATTATGGTGTATCACATTGATTGATTTGCGTGTATTGAAGAATCCTTGCATCCCTGGGATAAATCCCACTTGATCATGGTGTATGATCCTTTTAATGTGTTGCTGGATTCTGTTTCCTAGTATTTTGTTGAGGATTTTTGCATCTATATTCATCAGTGATATTGGTCTGTAATTTTCTTTTTTTGTGGTATCTTTGTCTGGTTTTGGTATCAGGGTGATGGTGGCCTCATAGATTGAGTTTGGGAGTGTTCCTTCCTCTTCAATTTTTTGGAAGAGTTTGAGAAGGATGGGTGTTAGATCTTCTCTAAATGTTTGATAGAATTCACCTGTGAAGCCATCTGGTCCTGGACTTGTGTTTGCTGGAAGATTTTTAATCACAGTTTCAATTTCATTGCTTGTGATTGGTCTGTTCATATTTTCTAGTTCTTCCTGGTTCAGTCTTGGAAGGTTATACCTTTCTAAGAATTTGTCCATTTCTTCCAGGTTGTCCATTTTATTGGCAGAGTTGCTTGTAGTAGTCTCTTAGGATGCTTTGTATTTCTGCAGTGTCTGTTGTAACTTCTCCTTTTTCATTTCTAATTTTATTGATTTGAGGCCTCTCCCTCTTTTTCTTGATGGGTCTGGCTAATGGTTTATCAATTTTGTTTATCTTCTCAAAGAACCAGCTTTTAGTTTTATTGATGTTTGCTATTGTTTTCTTTGTTTCTATTTCATTTATTTCTGCTCTGATCTTTATGATTTCTTTCCTTCTGCTAACTTTGGGTTTTGTTTGTTCTTCTTTCTCTAGTTCCTTCAGGTGTAAGGTCAGATTGTTTATTTGAGGTTTTTCTTGTTTCTTGAGGTAGGCTTGTATAGCTATAAACTTCCCTCTTAGAACTGCTTTTGCTGCATCCCATAGGTTTTGGATCGTCTTGTTTCCCTTGTCATTTTTCTCTAGGTATTTTTTGATTTCCTCTTTGATTTCTTCAGTGATCTCTTGGTTATTTAGTAACGTATTGTTTAGCCTCCATGCGTTTGTGTTTTTTACCTTTTTTTCCCTGTAATTCATTTCTAATCTCATAGCGTTGTGGTCAGAAAAGATGCTTGATGTGATTTCAATTTTCTTAAATTTACTGAGGCTTGATTTGTGACCCAAGATGTGATCTATCCTGGAGAATGTTCCGTGCGCACTTGAGAAGAGAGTGTAATCTGCTGTTTTTGGATGGAATGTCTTATAAATATCAATTAAATCTAGCTGGTCTATTCTGTTATTTAAAGCTGTTTCCTTATTTATTTTCATTTTGGATGATCTGTCCATTGGTGTAAGTGAGATGTTAACGTTCCCCCACTATTATTGTGTTACTGTCGATTTCCTCTTTTATAGCTGTTATCAGTTGCCTTATGTATTGACGTGCTCCTATGTTGGGTGCATATATATTTATAATTGTTATATCTTCTTCTTGGATTGATCCCTTGATCATTATGTAGTGTCCTTCCTTGTCTCTTGTAACATTCTTTATTTTAAAGTCTAGTTTATCTGATATAAGTATTGCTACTCCAGCTTTCTTTTCATTTCCGTTTGCATGGAATATCTTCTTCCATCCCCTCACTTTCAGTCTGTATGTGTCCCTAGGTCTGAAGTGGGTCTCTTGTAGACAGCATATACATGGGTCTTGTTTTTGTATCCATTCAGCAAGCCTGTGTCTTTTGGTTGGAGCATTTAAACCATTCATGTTAAAGGTAATTATTGATGTGTATGTTCCTATGACCATTTTCTTAATTGTTTTGGGTTTGTTTTTGTAGGTCCTTTTCTTCTCTTGTGTTTCCTACTTAGAGAAGTTCCTTTAGCATTTGTTGTAGAGCTGGTTTGGTGGTGCTGAATTCTCTTAGCTTTTGCTTGTCTGTAAAGCTTTTGATTTCTCCATTGAATCTGAATGAGATCCTTGCTGGGCAAAGTAATCTTGGTTGTAGGTTCTTCCCCTTCATCACTTTAAGTATATCACGCCACTCCCTTCTGGCTTGTAGAGTTTCTGCTGAGAAATCAGCTGTTAACCTTATGGGAGTTCCCTTGTATGTTATTTGTCGTTTTTCCCCTTGCTGCTTTCAATAATTTTTCTTTGGCTTTAATTTTTGCCAATTTGATTACTATGTGTCTCAGCGTGTTTCTCCTTGGATTTATCCCGTATGGGACTCTCTGCGCTTCCTGGAATTGGGTGGCTATTTCCTTTCCCATGTTAGGGAAGTTTTCGACTATAATCTCTTCAAATATTTTCTCTGGTCCTTTCTCTCTCTCTTCTCCTTCTGGGACCCCTATAATATGAATGTTGTTGTGTTTAATGTTGTCCCAGAGGTCTCTTAGGCTGTCTTCATTTCTTTTCATTCTTTTTCCTTTATTCTGTTCCGCAGCAGTGAATTCCACCATTCTGTCTTCCAGGTCACTTATCCCTTCTTCTGCCTCAGTTATTCCTTCTAGTGTAGTTTTGATTTCAGTTATTGTATTGTTCATCTCTGTTTGTTTGTTCTTTAATCCTTCTAGGTGTTTGTTAAACATTTCTTGTATCTTCTTGATCTTTGCCTCCATTCTTTCTCCGAGGTCCTGGATCACCTTCACTGTCATTATTCTGAATTCTTTTTCTGGAAGGTTGCCTATCTCCACTTCATTTAGTTGTTTTTCTGGGGTTTTATCTTGTTCCTTCATCTGGTACATAGCCCTCTGCCTTTTCATCTTGTCTGCCTTTCTGTGAATGTGGTTTTTGTTCCACAGGCTGCAGGACTGTAGCTCTTCTTGCTTCTGCTGTCTGCCCTCTGGCGGGTCAGGATGCTTTCTAAAATCCTATTCATCCTATTCCCCCAATCTCTATCTATATATGAGAGAACTTTCTAGGCTTCTGGGGTCCAGGTGTTTGAAACCAAAAGCCAAGAAATGACTGTCTTAGTCTGTCCAGGTTGTTATAACAAGATACCGCAGCCCGAGTGGCTTATAACATCAGACATTTATTTCTTACAGTTCTGGAGGCTGGAAGTTCAAGATCAAGGCCAGCATGGTTGCATTCTGGTGAGGACCCGCTTCCTGGTTCATAGCTGGAGCCTTCTCAATGAGTCCTCACATGGTGGAAGGGGCAGGGGATCTCTGTGGGACCCCTTTTATAAGAACCCTAATCCCATTCGTGAGGGCTCCACCTTCATGACCTAATCACCCCCAAAGGCCTCACCTCCTAATACCATCACCTTGGGGGTTAGGGTTTCAACATATGAATTTCGGGGGGAGGGAAACATCCAGACCACAGCAATGGCTCATTTTCTTTCTGCATTTCTGCTTTGCATTCTTTCCTTGAGGCACCACAAAGCAAGGTCAAAGGAGATACCAGGCATGAAAAAAAGCCAGTTATGATTTGAAATCAGAGGTGAGGGTTGTACAACATTGTGAATGTACCAAATGCCACGGGATTGTACATTTCAAAAAAAAAAAAAAAAAATGTTCATTTTGTGTTATGTGGGTTTCGATAAGAATAAAGAAAAAAGGAGGCATTATTAGTTAATTGTTCAAAAACATGATCGCACTGCATTACAGCATCATCTCAGAGCCAGGTGGAGGGTGAACTCAGCACCTTTAAATCTGTGCTCGCTAATTGGAGTGAGCTCAGGCTTCTGGCAGTGGCGAATGGACTCTACGTGATTAATTCAGCAAATGTCATGGTCAAGAGGACAGGCTGTGGACAAGACTGGGGGCCAGGGCTTGGGGTCCACTGCCTGGCTCTGCCACTTATGAGGGGTGTGACCTTGGCAAGACTTTTAATTTTAAAAAATTGTTCATTTATTATTAGTGGCCCAAGAGGAAATAGGTGACAATGATCCAATATTCTATGTTTAACTTCTAATGTCTTATGAACTTTCATCCGAGGAAATGCCAAATCCAGCCATGGAACATCCAAGAAAGAGGGTAATCAGAAGTCATAATGTCCCCAGATGTTTCCAAATGTTAGAAAAATGAATCACTGAGGGACTTCCCTGGTGGTGCAGTGGTTAAGACTCCATGATCCCAATGCAGGGGGCCCGGGTTCGATCCCTGGTCAGGGAACTAGATCCCACACGCATGCCGCAACTAAGGAGCCCACATGCCGCAACTAAGAGCCAGCGCAACCAAATAAATAAATATATTTTTTTAAAAAAGGAAAAATGAATCACCGGCCGACTTTACAAACACTCTGGGAGTCACAGATACTTAAATTCCCCATGCTTTGGTGTCTTTATTGGGGAATCGGCAGTAATGATACCACCTGTCTGGGTGAGGGTGTGGTGGGATAAAGGTTGTGTAACACCCAGCTCGGCAGATGTCAGCTTTGCTGCTGTTGTTGTAGTAATTATTACTACTTTTAGTTCACCTATTAGTTCTGTACAAGTTCAGTGACGGCGGGAAAAGTGCACCGTAGACTCGACGATGGATAGCGTGCCCAGCACTCAATAAATAGTTCAATGGGTAATTGAATGAATTACATTCATATTCAAAATCCCCAAATTCTCTGCTCCTTGGAGTTTGAGATTGGGTCATACCCTCTGCCGTGCTCATTCTTGGGTTCCTAACCCCTCATGGTGCCCAGTAGAGGAGCCCCCCCCCCCCACCCCCAGGAGGCTCTAAGAACATGTTTGCTGGATGAATGGCCACATCCCAGAAACTGATTCGGGCTCGCTGAAGGTAGGAGATGGTGACGAGCATGACTGTCATGAAAGAAAGAAATATCTCCTGGAAGTTGAGCTTGGTGCCCTAGAGCCGGCAGTGCTCAGGGTGAATCCAGGAGACTTCGGGTCCGGTGGAATCCGGCCAGCTTTGGTCAGCAGCAGCTTGAGGAGGCTCCCGTGTCAAGTCCCGTGACTTGCAGACCCAAGTCAGGCAGAGCTGGCGGGAGAGGAAGAGTCAGTCTCTGCCTTCGACCTCTGGCCGACTCATCGGAACCCTGCAGCAGGAGTCAGTCCACAATGTGGAATCCTGCCCGATCTCAGGGCTTGGCCGAGAGGGCCAGCCTGGGTAGGGTGAGCCAGGACTCCTGACCGGCGGCCCACGGGGGCAGGAGAGCTCCGAGGGGCCAGTCCGGACCAGGAAAGGCTGTGGCAAACCCGTGGCTGTGAGCATCTGTGGCCAGGAACATCCAAGCAGATAAAGCTGGTGACCCAGCAGGACCCGTGCGGGGAAGCAGCCGGGGTGGCTGACACACACGTTGTCATCTTCTGTTTGTAAACCAGTCTCTACCTCCTACTCCTCCCGTGGCTGCCCTAAGTCGGACTCCTGGGGCCCCCCACTTTCGGACATGACTCAGGGGCAGCCCTAACAGACGTCCTTCCCCTACAGTGAGTCCAAACGTCCATCTGTCACCCAATCAAATGACCTACTGCATGCCAGGGGCCCTGCCTGCTCATTCCGGGCAGTGCCATCTTTGTTTTCTGACCAGCAGGGCATGTTTGACCAATGATTTGCACACCTTATTGCATTTCACCCTAGTATTTCATAATAATACTCTTGTAAATCTGTAGCGCTAAATCTAGTGGTGAGAAGAGTGTGGAGGTGACCCAAATTGAGACGAAGAGAGCAAGCACTGGGTGTGGGGAAAATGGTGATCTTTTCCACAGGTGGATTCAACTGGGAACAAGAAAAATATGAAAGAATGTGTAAAATGACCAGAGTCTAACACTGAGGGTTGTCTCGACAGGGCCTTCCCCTTCAATTTTGCAGTTATGCTCACAGTTATGGTTTATTACAGTAAGAAGATACCGATTAAAATCAGCAAAGGTAAAAGAATCACAGGACAGAGTCCAGGAGAGACCAGGAGCAAGCTTCCAATTGTCTTTTCCCAGTGGAATGGTACAGACAGCTCTTAATTCTCCCGGTAATGATGTGTAATGACACCTATGACATATTGTCATCCAGGGAAGCTCACCCAGGCCTTGGCTTCCAGGTTTGTTACTGGGAGTCAGTCACATAAGCACGGACTGTCCATGTGGCTGACTTTAGTTATTCAGTCTCCAGCCCTTCCAGAGGTCAAACTGATACAGCAGGGCCCAAGACCCCAACCATGATTCACACTGTTGGCATAAACTATCTGGTGTGGCCCATGGTCCCCATGCAATACAAAGACACTCTTATCAGGTAAGATATTTCATGACCTTAAAGGTTATCTCCCTGTAGCTGGTCAGGACCAGTCCTTTCTTTGGAAGGTGCAGGGTTTGGGCAACTCAGGCCTTCTGAGCAGTCATTCAAGACCCAGTACATGGGAAAACTGTAATTTAATTACATGTAAAAGAATGAAACTAGAACATTCTCTAACACCATACACAAAAATAAACTCAAAATGGATTAAAGACCTAAATGTAAGAGTGGATACTATAAAACTCTTAGAGGAAGACATAGGCAGAACAGCCTTTGACATAAATCACAGCAGTATCTTTTTGGATCTACCTTCTAGAGGAATGAAAGCAAGAAAAATAAACAAATGGGACCTAATGTAAAAGCTTTTTCACAGCAAAGGAAACCATAACCAAAACAAAAAGACAACCCACAGAATGGGAGAAAATATTTGCAAACTTTGTAACCGACAAGGGATTAATCTCCAAAATATACAAACAGCTCATGCAGCTCTATGTCAAAAAAACCCCCCAAACAACCCAATCAAAAAATGGGCAGAAGATCTAAATAGACATTTCTCCAAAGAAGACATACAGACGGCCAAAAGGCACATGGAAAGATGCTCAACATCACTAATCATTAGAGAGATGCAAATCAAAACTACAAGGAGGTATCACCTCATGCTAGTCAGAACAGCCATCATCAAAAAATCTACAAACAATAAATGCTGGAGAGGGTGTGGAGAAAAGGGAACCCTCCTACACTGCTGGTGGGAATGTAAATTGGCACAGCCATTATGGAGAACAGTATGGGGGATCCTTAGAAAACTAAAAATAGAGCTGCCATATGATCCAGCAATCCCACTCCTGGGCATATACCTGGAGAAGACCATAATTCGAAAAGATACATGCACCCCAGTGTTCACTGCAGCACTATTTACAACAGCCAAGACATGGAAACAACCTAAATATCCATCGACAGATGAATGGATAAATAAGATGTGGTACATACATACAAGGGAATATTACTCAGCCACAAAAAAGAATGAAAGAATGTCATTTGCAGCAACATGGATGGACCTAGAGATTATCATATTAAGTGAAGTAAGTCAGAAGGAGAAAGACAGGGACTTCCCTGGCAGTCCAGTGGTTAAGACTTCACCTTCCAATGCAGGGGGTGTGGGTTCAATCCCTGGTCAGGGAGCTAAGATCCCACGTGCCTCAGGGGCCAAAACACCAAAACATAAGACAGAAGCAATATTGTAACTAATTCAATAAAGACTTAACAAAAATGGTCCACATCAAAGAAAAAACTTAAAAAAAAAGAGAAAGACTATACCATATGATATCACTTCTACGTGGAATCTAAAAAAATGATACAAATGAACTTGTTTACGAAACAGAAAGAGACTCATAGACAGAGAAAACAAACTTAAGGTTACCAAAGGGGAAAGGTGGAGGGAAGGGATAAATTAGGAGTTTGGGATTAACAGATACACACTAGTAAATATACAATAATCAACAAGGACCTACAGGTGTTAATAAACTATACTCCAATATAAAATAAAAATTAAAAAAAACCAAGACCTAGCACAAACACGACCTCCTCAGAGAAGCTTTTGCTGACCAGTCACCCTGAACTACCCGCATCACTTCCCATCGTGTTGTCTAGGTCTGTTGTCACCATCGTTCTTGGCCATATGTTTTCTTGTTTGTGTATCGTCTACCTTCTCCTCTAGAATACAAATTCTTTGAGGGTGGAGACTTTGCTGCTCGTGCTGTATCTGAAATGCCAAGCACAGAGAATGGTGAAACACAGGCAGGTAATAAACACTTTGACGAATGAAGAAATCTGGACCACCATGGGCTGATTTCTAATATCTTTTCTAGCTTTAAACAGCCATTAATCAAGTTAATGTATTCATATATATATTTTTTTAAATAAATTTTTTAAAAAAATTATTTATTTATTTATGGCTGTGTTGGGTCTCCGTTTCTGTGCGAGGGCTCTCTCTAGTTGCGGCAAGTGGGGGCCACTCTTCATCGCGGTGCGCGGGCCTCTCACTATCGCGGCCTCTCTTGTTGCGGAGCACAGGCTCCAGACACGCAGGCTCAGTAATTGTGGTTCACGGGCCCAGTTGCTCCGCGGCATGTGGGATCTTCCCAGACCAGGGCTCGAACCCGTGTCCCCTGCATTGGCAGGCAGATTCTCAACCACTGCGCCACCAGGGAAGCCCTGTATTCATCTTTTTTAAACTAGATTTCTAGTTCTTGTAAAGAAAGACTTTTTCCTGTGATTTTCCTACCTGAAAGTTCTGAAGGCTGTTAGGCAAGAACAGGTGCTGAGAAACGCTTTTTGAATGCGTGACTCTTCTTTCCTTGAATGTCCCACACCCTCATGCTCTCCTGGGCTTTCCCCTTCCTCGCCTTCCTTTCTCTTCCCCCGTTTCGCTAATATGACTTGTGAATCGGGCTGCTGACCTCACCTGTGGGTTCTCCCGTTATCTGGGGCTCTTTGGTAAGGAGCTGGCACTTCCTGAGATGACAAGCATGTCTCTTCCTTAAGAGCTATGCTCTCTGACAACTTCACTCCAGCAGGAAGTTCAGAAGATGCCCAGTGGAAGCCAGTCTTATTTGAACCCTCTTTTTTTCTTTTTGCCACAGCAGGTTTGGATGGCACGCGTATTAGTGCCCTAGGGCTGCCCTAGCAAACTACCAGAAGCTGGTGGCTTAAGGCAACAGACATTTATTCTCTCACAGTTTTGGAGGCCACAAGTTGGAAGTCAAGCTGTCAGCAGGACCACTTTCCCCAGGAAGGTTTAGGGGAAAATCCTTCCCTGCCTCTTCCAGCTTCTGGAGGCCTCTGGCATTCCTTGGCTTGTGGCTGCATCACTCCAATCTCTGTCCCCATCTTCCCTGCATCTCTCTGTGTCTCAAACCTACCCCTTCTTTCTCTTCTAAGGACACCAGTCTTCGGATATGGGACCCACCCACGATCCAGGAGGATCTCATCTCAAGATCCTCAACTTAATTACATCTGCAAAGACTCTATTTCCAAATAAGGTCACATTCACAGGTACTAACACTTAGGACTTGGACGTATGTTAATGGGGGATGCAATTCAACCCACAGTAACACTCACGTTGCCTACAGCAAGGAAAGCACGTGAAGAGTCCTCTTTCAGGGTCTGGCTGGCAGCTGGGTCGAACGGGCTGGAGTCGTGGGGCTGCACGGGCGCCAAACTTCCGCTTAGGATTATGCCCACGACTTCGGTCGGCTAATGGGGTCTTTTTCCCCACCTTGATTGTCCTGTTTATAAGCTTACATACGTCTTTGCAGAAAAACCTCGGAAAATTAGCTGGAAATTAGGTGGTTGGAGATCCCAGGAGCTGGTAGGTGACGTGGGGTGGAGGGGCGGGGAGGTTGGGGTGCATCCAGCGCCGGGAAGCGGGTGTCGGGGCCCCCTGCGCAGGAGGCGTGCGCTCAGCCCCTGGAGGTGACTATGAACATCTCACCGGGAGATCCAGGATTTCTGTCATCCCCACCATGGGACGCCGTCTGGCAGAAGAAAGGGATGGTGGTGGACATGTACCCAGGAGTGAGAGGAAGTCTGGGAGACAGATGATTGACGAAGAGACATCGGTGAATTCCTTCCTTTAGCTGAAGCTAAAATTGTTGCAAGGCCAGAGGTTCCTTCCCTTCCTCACTTACTCCTGGGTCACGGTGATCTTCATGTCTGTATCTCAGTGGCTGACTCATTCTTGATCCTTCATGATACACCATTCATTAAGGAAGACCTAATTTGGTTACCTAGGGATGGCCTCTATTCTGTTATTGAAATTTAGCCCCCCTTGCGTTTCATTTGGAATTCAGAAGGCCAGATAAGCTATACACTCCCGGGTCCTGCCTTTTTTAGTTTAAATTTACTGTCAGATACAGCAAGAGAGGATGCAGCCTGCGGATCCCTGCTCTTAGCCCCAAGGCTCTGCGTCAAAGTTCTCAAAATTCTTTATCAAAAGTCAAATTCAAGCATCCCCTCTCCAAATTCAAGGACAGTGACCTTGAGCAAGCCTGTCATCTGTTTTTACAAGGCTTTATCTAAACCTCAGACTCAGCAGAACATTTTTCAGATTATAAATCTAAAATATGCTTCGTACGAAAATCCCCTTTTTACATCAAAATATACATTTTATAATTATTTTCCTATCTCCAGGAAATCGCTCCCATTTCCCTCAGAGCTCACAAAGGTTCAGTTATTTCTCAGGATTACACAAATGCATCTCAAATTTTGTGTCCCCTCCCCCCTCCCTTTTTCTCATATATTTTTGCCTCTTATTAATGTTGGCTCTCCCTCCTGAATCTTCCACACCCACATGGGCTTCATTTCTCTGCCTCGAGCCATTATCCTCTGAGCATTGTTCTTTTTCCTTCCCTTCCCCATTTCCCTTTGGGAAAGGCTCCTAAAACTGTTTCTCAAGGCATGACTTGCCTACTCTCTCTTTCTTGTAATTTTCACTAACTGGCTCCACAACCCATTTATTGCGAGGCTTTCATGGACCAGACTTGGTGATTCCCAAAGAGATACTAAGACCACTTAGAATGAAGGACGCATGCAATAAGACGATGGGAAAAGGAAAATAAATCAAAACCATAAAAAGGAACAAATATGCTCTTTCTAGGACTAAGTTACTGTGATGAAATTTTACCTGTGGCTCTGGGATTCCCGTTGGTCTGGGCATTGAGGGAAAG